>NW_027187345.1:2086893-2393572 GCF_028583685.1 Petaurus breviceps papuanus
GAGAGAGAGAGAGAGAGAGAGAGAGAGAGAGAGAGAGAGAGAGACTGAGAGAGAGAGAGAGAGAGAAATATTGTTTATCTTGAGGAGGACTCAAAGAGACAACCTGAGGCAAGAAAAGCAGGTCTCACCCACACTCTTATTTCTCTCCCCCCACCCCCAACTCCATAAGGCCAAAAAAATTAGGAAATTTTCACATCAATACTAGTGAGCAAACTTTCAAGATTCTACTGTGCACCAGGTACTTTGTTAGACACTGGAAACAATGCCAAGTTTAGATAAAATAGTCCCTACCCTCAAGCAGTTTGTAGTCTGGGAGGAAGATGTAACATATGGACAAATAACTATAATACAAAATAATATGGTAAGTGCATCAGAGAGAATCAAAATAAGGTCAAAGGGAAGTTTGTCATTATGTAAAACTAGCAAAAAAGCTAAATATGAAAGAGACAGAAAAAATAAGTTAAAAAAAGATTTAGGGGCAGACTGTGCTTCCTTTATCTATGGCCCCATATTCATGTAAAACTGTTAGTAGATTTTATAATTTGGCTTATACTACTTCCCTACTTGAAGTTATCCATTTTGTGTCATCTTTCTTTTTTGATCAGTTAGCATTCTGGTATGTTTGGGGATCTCAATTATTATATTACCAGTGGTTTTATATTGTAAAAATCAATAACATTTTAAAATATATTGTTAAGGGGTGGCCAGGTAGCACAGTGAGTAAGAGCACCAGCCCCAGAGTCAGGATGACCTGGGATTGAATCTGGGCTCAGATACTTAGCACCACACCCAGAAATAACT
Organism: Petaurus breviceps papuanus; assembly: GCF_028583685.1. Lineage (NCBI taxonomy): Eukaryota > Metazoa > Chordata > Mammalia > Diprotodontia > Petauridae > Petaurus > Petaurus breviceps. Next base: position 2,087,695 of record NW_027187345.1, read on the forward strand.
GGCTGTGTAACCTTGAGCAAGTTACTTAACCCCAATTGCTTTAAAATAAATAAATAAAATGCATTGTTAACTGGAGAAAATCAACTTTTCACTGCCCATTGTACAGTAAATTCTCAATTACCTGGAGGCCACTTATCTAGCAACTTCACCTTCTTACAACAAAGCCAAGAACCCAGGGGTAAGTAAAGAAGGCTTCTGAGCAATTAAAATAGGTCTCACAAAATCCAAGTATTAAAGCTCAACCACTTAATTTAAAAGAGTCCTTGGGTCCTCATTCGAAGCAATTTACTCTCATATTAGACAAGGAGTTCTTAACCTTTTCAATGTCATGGACCTCTTTGGTGTCTGTAGAAGTCTATGAACCCTTCCTCAGAATATGTTTTTAAATGTCTATAATAAAATCCATAGGATTACAAAGGAAACCAAAGGCTAATTTTTTTTTTTTAAAAGATTATTTTTTCCATCCAAATACATAGACATGAGAGTAAGGACCTTTGATTTAGACAAAGTTTTAGTAACAACTATTTGTTTTTTATAATTCTGAAATGAACTATATTACTTATCATGGAACCATAAAAGAAATCTCAAAAATTAATCTAGTTGAACTGACTTGATGTATAAATCGCATTTACACATTTCTAACTAAGTATCTATTTTGTTTGGCAGCTAGGTGGCCTAGTTGGTATAAGGTTGGACTTGGACAAAGGAAGAGTTGAGTTCAAATCATGCCTCAACACATGCTAGTTTTCTGACTCTGGGAAAATCACTAAGCCTCTCTCTCTCAGTCTTAGTTTCTTCATATGTAAAAGGATAATGATAATAGCACTTACCTTACAGAGTTGTTGTGAGGCTCAGATGGGATCATGTAAGTGCTTCACAAATTGTAAAATGCTAAATATATGGTAGTTGTGTTATCATAATCTGTTAACTCTCACAATCTTAGAACTGGAATGGGCGTCGGGTCTTCCAGTTAAGATGATGCCTGATATGATTGTGATGGAATACTACTGTGCTATAAGAAATGATCAGTTTAATGATCTCAGAAAAACATGGATAGACTTGCATGAAATAATGAAGGGAGAAATGAGCAGAACCAAGAGAACATTGTATACGGTAACAGCAATGTTGTTTTAAGAACAACTTGAGTAACTAAGTCATTTTGACTATTATAAGTACCTAAATTGCTCTTTCGCTGCCTGCTCGTCGCCATCATGGGTCGTATGCAGGCTCCCGGGAAGGGTCTGTCTGCAGCGTGCCCACGGGGCTGAAGCTCACCTCGGACGACGTGAAGGAGCAGATCTTCAAGCTGGCCAAGAAGAGCCTGACGCCCTCCCAGATCGGAGTGATCCTGAGGGATTCTCATGGTGTGGCACAAGGACGCTTTGTAACTGGCAACAAAATTTTGAGAATTCTCAAAGTCCAAGGGACTTGCCCCTGATCTGCCTGAAGATCTTTATCACTTGATCAAGAAAGCTGTTGCTGTTCGAAAGCATCTTGAGAGAAACAGAAAGGATAAGGACTCTAAATTCCGTCTGATTCTGAATGAGAGCCGAATTCACCGGCTGGCTCGGTACTACAAGACGAAGAGAGTGCTCCCACCTGATTGGAAATATGAATCATCCACAGCCTCTGGTCTGGTTGCATAAATTTTGGTTTATGTACTCAAGTAATAAAGTCACATCTAACTGAAAATAAATAAATAGATGAATGAATGAATGCATAAATAAATACCCAAATTAACTACAAAGAACCTGTGAAGGGAAACGCTATCTGCATTCAGAGTATGATAAATAGAAGTATGTATAGAATGGTTTCACATATGTTTATATACATATACATTTATACACATACATATACATTTATACACATACATATACATACACACATTCATATCTCATGGTAGCCAGCTGTGTGGGGGGGAGAGAAAAAAGAAAGTTACATGATAATGTTATAATATATTTAAAAGGAATAGCAAGTTATACATAATAGATTTTCAATTCCATGTACAGTCATCTTTTTTTCTGTTTGGAAATGCTTGTTTTATTTCTTAAGTTCAGAATAAAATACATTTCTTAAAAAGTGAAATACATTTTTTTTAAAAGAAAGAAGAATCCAGTCCCAACATCCTGACCAATGGTCATTTAGCATTTTAGTATTTATTTAGCACAGTACTAGGCACATAGTAAATGCTTAATAAGTACTTTTGAAAATTCACTTACGTGAATTCACTAGTGAGAGGAAATTCAATTGTTTATGAAGCACTTCCATCCACTTCTAGACAGCTATCATTTTTAAGCCTTCACAAAATCCTACTCTGATGTCTTACTGCATCATGAAAGTCATCCTGCATCTTTTAAGGCCATGCCTTCATTGTGGCAGGTTCTACCTTGCTGGAAAGCAGGCAGAGTCCTGCAGGGGCAACTGATTTCATCTACTTTTCAAGCACCAGCCTAGTTACTTAAGTATTGAGAGCTTCATCACCCCTGGGTTGACCAGTTGGTGATAAATTCTTTAGCCATGATAAACCCACAAAAACAATTAAAATACAAAGTCCTGGGCAGCTCCTTTAGGTCCACAGTGACAATGGCAGGGGCAAAGAAACACAAATTTTAGACTGACTAACTTAATTTAGCTGTTGATGCTCTAAGTATGAAATCATCTAGTGACCAACCAGTCAGTCAACAAACATTCATTAAGCACTTATTATGTGCCACTACTATAGGCATAGTATTGGAGGAATTGAATCACAGTACTCTTAATGTCCTCATTATAAAGACAAAAGAAAGTTTCGGGAAGATGATGAATAAATGAACAAATATTTATATTAAATTCCTACTATGTGGACCATGCCAAGACCTTTATAGATGTCTCATTTGATCCTCATAACATCCGTGTTAGATAGGTATTATCATGATTCCCATTTTTATAGTTGAGAGAATGGAGGCAAATAGGTTAAGTGACTTGCCCACAGTCATACAGCTAACAAGGGTCTGAGGGCAGACTTGAACCCAGGTTTAGTAAGTTGAGACCCAATGCTCTATCCACTGTACCACCTAGCTGCCTAGTAGTGCACTAGTTCCCCAAAGAGGGGCATCTAAAGGAAACAAGAAACATCTCTTCATGAAGTACTTGGTCATCTCTTATTGAAATTGGCATTGGCAGCAAGACGCCCATGAAGATAATTGCAACTTACACCAACAACAACAACCGTCAAGGATGAAGAGGCAGAGAAATTCTATTAAGAAGCTGATACTCCAAATTAAATCAGCCTATATTTGAAAAGACTTAGAGCTTACTGGTATATAATCTGCAGAAAACATTTAATTATTGACTCTTAGGGCATGGTTTTGGTAGCTTTCGTGCTGCTTTTTTTTTAATTGATGTTTAGCACCTTAATTAACATTTTAAAACCTTCAATTCTTTGAGTCTTCTCCAGTTTCTATTTATAAAAGAAGATATTATTTTCTAAATATGGAAGGATTCCTCCCTAGCAGCTGTTAGAGTAGGTGGCATTCTGGTACTATCTTAGAAAATCTTTTTGTCCCAATTGGCATCTAGAACATATGACCTGGTAAGGAATAAAGCCAAGCCCCTGCCATTCTTCTATAAGACAAAGTATAGGCCTTCTCTCCTTTTCTCTTTCTACTATCTCTGCCTGAAATTTTCAAACTCAGTCTTTTTTTGGAAGTGAGGTAAAGACACATAAAGGGATAATCTCCATCCTTCTCCACCTCCTTGATCTTCCCCAACTAAAACTAAGCACTACTTTCCACAGGTGAAATTTCATGAGATCCTTGTTTGACTCCAGCTGAGGATTCTAGCTAAACACTATTCAATAACTCAAGTCAACAGGCATATATTAAGCACTTTCTAAGTGCCAATTGCTATGCTAGGCCCTGAGAATATAGACAAAAAATGAAACCATCTAGACTTTCTAGTATCTTACACTGGGAAAATCAAGAACATTGAAAATTAACTGAATAATACATGCAAAGCAATTTCTACAGGGAGGATACAAGCAACTGGGGAGATCAGAATAGTCTTCTATAGGAAATAGCAGTTGAACTTTGAAGGAAGCTAGGGATTCAGTGAGGCATTAGTGAGGAGGGAGAACATTCCAGTCATAGATAATAGACTGCAAATGGAATGGGCAAAGCTGTGCTGGTAAAAGTTTAACAGCTGGCTCTCAGGGGGAAAAGTACGTGTGGTACATTTAAAGTTTAATCTGCATTATTAGCATTTCCTCCATCACTTTCTTAAGTCTAGACAATCACCAAAGCAATAAATCAAGCCCTGATTTATAATATTTTCTCATTTCAAAGGTGTAAATGCTCATACTGAAAATTAACAATTGGCTCTCCTGGCTGGTTAGAGCTGCCTTAAGCATACCCCTATGGTACAGATAGGAAGATCTACATACTGTACCTATGTAGATCTAACAATATAGGTTAGTTAACTGGTAGGTAGAAATTGTGAAAGAATGTAATGTGCAAAAATCCTGGGAAGGCAGGCTGCCCCCAGGTTGTAAGGGGCTTTATAGTCAAACAGAGGAGGACTTCATATTTATCCTAGAGATAAGAGAGAACCACATGAGCTTCTCGAAGAATGGAGTGACATAGCTTGACTTAAATTGTGATATCCCTATAGTTCCATCTCATATACCAAGTACTCTTAGAATTATAGCTTCATAATTGGAAGGGATCTTAGGGTCCATTTGATCCAATACTCTCATTTTATAGATGAGATAACTAAGCCCTGCAGAAGTGCAGGGAGATGCCGGAGATCAAACCACTAGTAACTGATAGGGCTGGAATTTGAACCAAGGTCTGACTTCAAATACAATATTTTTATTATGTTTCTTTTCTGAGGATGTTCTGTACCCCTTTTGAAGGGGCCATTTAAAATTCCCAAGATGCTTAGGTCATGTTCCCCTCCTCAAAGCTAGAGATTCTTTGGGGGAGAAGATACAACTCCCTCTCCACTGAAGAAGACAGGAGGAAGAGTCCCTGTTGTACCATTTCCCTCCCTAATGCCCAACCTGTTCTCTCAGAACTCATAAACCTAGTTCAGTATTCTTGGAATTCCAAAATATCTATTATTAATTCTAAAGAATGATGCTTCTGTTCTAAAAAATAGTACCTTGTTTCCTTTGGGTCTATCTACTAGGTAGAGTTCCCATCTTAAAGTTTCTTGCATCAAGAAACTTTTTTTCTCTTAGAGATAATTTTCTATTATGTTTTTCTTGTTCCATTGACTTCCAAAGGTCTATTCTTCTCATTAATCTTTCCCTGGACCAGGTTCTTTTTCCCAGGGCAGATTCAGAATGGTGTGTACCCTGTATGCCCAACTTAGCTGGGTTTATTCTGTACCCCTATCACCTCACCTATGCCAAGCTCAATAAACTGTTGCTTTATAAGATGAGGAAAACATCTTCCTTTGATTAATTGTGTTAATCTATTCTCCAAAGCAGAGGTCTACAGAGAAGCAAATTTCAGTTTGGTGTAAGGGAATAAATTCCTAACAAATTGAATAATTCAAAAGTGAAAAGCTAGGGATCAATTCACCAAAGCACACCATATACTTGCATAGATTCAACTACAAAGTGCTGCTTAAATAAATAAAGAACAACTTAAATGACTAAAGAAATATCCAGGGGCAGCTAGGTGGCACAGTGAGTAAAGCCCCGGCCCAGAGTCAGGAGGACCCCAGTTCGGTTCCGGCCTCAGACACTTAACACTCACACAAAAAAAAAACTAGCTGTGTAACCTTGGGAAAGTTACTTAACCCCAATTGCCCTTTAAAAAGTTAAAAGGAAAAAAAAAGAAATATCCAGTGTTCATGACTGGGTATTACTATCAAAGTTAATTTGAGCTTTCAACATTATACCAATCAAATTATCAAAAGAATAGAGAACTCAATAAAAAATAATAATAAAATTCATTAAAAAATAAAATATCTAGAATATCAAGGAAAATTATGAAATGAGGTAAAGATAAAGGGCAAATAGCATTTCTAGACCTCAAAACTATATCACAAGGTGGCAACTAGGTGGCACAGTGAATAGAGCACTGGCCCTGGAGTCAGGAGGACCTGAGTTCAAATCTGGCCTCAGACACAACACTTACTAGTCGTGTGACCTTGGGCAAGTCACTTGACCCCAATTGCCCTGCATTACCCCCTCCAAAAAAAGCAAAAAAAAATTTTAATTAAAACTATATCACAAGACAGCAATCATTAAAATCATTAAATACTGTTTAAAAATAGGGGTAAATCAATGAAACAGACTAGACAAAAGAGAATTAGAAACAATGGAACTCAATAACCTAGTGTTCAATGAACTGGAAAACATAAAATACTTAGGAAGGAACTCTCCATTTGATTAAAAAAAACTGTTGGGAAGGTTGGAAAGTAGTCTAGCAGAAATCAGACTTGGACCAGTACTTTATACCATATCCCACAATACATTCTAAATGAATATATAACTTTAATATTAAAGTTCATACTATTAAAAATTTTAAGTAGATCATATGCTTTCCACTACTATGGACAGGAAATGTATTATTAACCAAAGGACAGAAGCAATTACAAAAGATAAAATATATAACTTTGATTACATGAAAATGAAAAGTTTCTACACAAATAAAATTAATTTACCTAGGATAGGAAGGGAAAGAATTGAATGGGGGAAAATCTTTATATCCAATTCTTCTAATAAGAGATTTTTATCCAAGACATATAAACAATTAACTGGCATGTGTAAGATCAAAAGCCATTTCCCAATATCGTCATCAAAGATATGAACAGTTTTCCAAAAAATGAACTGCAAAACTGCAAACTAGTAACAACATGTTTAAAATTATCCAAATCATTAATAATAAAATAAATGCAAACCCAAACAGCCCTGAGGTTTTGTCTTACATTCTTAAAAATGGAAAGGATGACAAAAGATGGATAGAGTCAGTGCTGGAGGGATTATAGGAAGATAGGTATAGCAGGGCATTGTTGGTAAAATTGTGAATAAGCATAACCATATTGGAAAGTAATTTGGAATTATGCAAATAAAGTGACTAAAAGGTCCATACCCTGTGACCCAGAGATTTCATTAACTAGACTTACTCCCTAAGAAGGCCATTGATAAGAAGAAAGTTCCCATATAGGCCAAAATATTTGTAGCAGCATGTTTTGTTGTTAGTGAAGGATTGGAAGCAAAGTAGATACCCAATGACTGGAAAATGGCTAAACAAATCATAGTATATGAATGCAATGGAATATTATTCCCATGCTGCAAAAAATATAAATGTGATAATTGCAGAGAAGAATAGGAAGATCTCTATAAGCTTATGATGAGTGAAGTAAGCAGAGTCAGGAAAACAATACACACAGTGACTACAACAATGCAAACAGAAAAAACTACATACACACACACACACCCATCAAGATAAAAAGTGACTGTTGCAATATTATACAGAACAATCATTCTTTAAAAGAAGAGATGTAAGAAGATACCCCCACTCCACCCTTTACAGATGTGGGAAGTCTGCAAGTATTGCACAGATTTCACATTCCTCTTCGAGAATGAAGGACAAACAAGGTGCATATATTGTTAGACTTTTATCGGTTATGCTAATTTTTTTCCTATGTAATTTTTGTCTTTTTGGAAGTCTTCTAGTTCACTGAAAATCTATTTTCCCCTGCTTAGGATTATGCTGAGATTTGTTGAATAAATTATTCTAGTTGTAAGCCTATATGCTTTGCTCTCTGGAATGCTATATTTCAAGTTTTCTACTCCCAAATCCTGAATTTGGAACATGAGGAGTCTAATCTAGGACAAAATCTGATCACCACCCCTTGGTCCGAACTCTGCAAGTTCTTTTGTTGCCTGACCTGGGTTTGGGTATGAGTACTGGAGTTTCAATAGATTGTTGTTGAAGTTGGCCACTATTGGCCAGTTGAAACCCTGCTGGTTCAGAGAAATAGAACTGTTGGCTTCCCTTTGGCCTGAGATGCCTACCTTAGTTAGGCTTTAGACTGGCCTAGAAGTTGGAAGTGAAAACCTGCTCTTCTCCTGAGGTATGAACCACACAGCTGCTACTTGATTCTAAACTTGCTCCTTACTTGGTACACAGCACTAGACCTGGGACTATTTTGCACCAGGAAATACCAAACTTAGCCACAGGTCCCCTTCTCAGTCCACCCTGCATGTATTACCCAGAACTGAGTAGTACATGACATATCTACCAGTCAGTATCTGTTCTTGCACCCTACACAAGTTTAGGACCCTCTATGCATGACCTGGGACCCCCTCTTGTCAAAATACACAACCTTTACCTAGGCTGGGATGCACTGCACAGTGTGCTCCTGTGTCCAATGTCCAAAGAATTCTGTCTCCTAATAGTGACTTAGGGTGGGGAAAAAAAATGAACTTTTGGCTCTCCTGATCAGGTTACAGTCGGGTATTTTGGATATGGTTTGTTTTATTTTGTCGGTGGGGGAGAGTCTGTTGGGATAAGGGGATCTCACTGTACTTCTTAATGTTACTCAGTCATTTTGACTCCACCCACCTCAGGAGAACTTAAAAGGGTTGATTTCACTGTCATGTACCCTCTCTTCCCATCCATTGAGCTTGGGATGAGATTTTGAAAGCATCTCTCTTGTACTTCCTCTGAAAAGAGCAGGGACTCCTCTCCTTCCAGCACCTCTAGTGGTTGGATGTTCATACATGGAAGTGGACACAGGTACTTGGTAAGGGAGCCTGAGACTAGACCCAGACATCCTGGCTCTCTCTGTGTCTTCCATGTCTTTCCCTAAGCATGGATGCCCAAATAGCTGTCATGATGGATGTACTTTTCTCAGAGAAGTCAACCGTCTACAGAAGGATGAACTTAAGCCAAACTCTAGCTTGCTAGAATATATGGACCTGAAGGGAACTGTTCACACAATGCATAGCTGAGGTCAGTTTCAGCAGCCCAACTAAATGTTTCATGCTTTACTGTTTTAGGTACCTAACTTCTGGGAGAATAGAACAGAAGTTGTGGGCTTCTGTTTCGTGTTTAAAGATTTTGTCAATGAACATTTATGAATCTTTTGTATGAAGGAAATAAATAACTATCCCATATTATTCTATGGGCAGCCAGGTGGTGCAGAGGATAGAGCACAGAGGCTGGAGTCAGGAAGACCTAAGTTCAAATCCTGCCTCATTGAATAGCTGTGTCACCCTGGGCAAGTCCTTTAACCCTGTTTGCTTCAGTTTGCTATTCTGTAAAATGAGCTGGAGAAGGAAGTGGCAAACCACTCCAGTGTCTTTGCCAAGAAAACCCCAAATGTGGTCACAAAGAGTAAGTGCATGACTGAAACAACTGAACAACAACAAATATTGGTCTACATTGAACATTGGGTACCTTTCTGATCACTTTTAGGGAGGCTCTAGATTAGACACTAATCTCAACTTTAAATGATTTTTCCTGGAGCTTTGGGATAAGGGAAAAAAGGACCAGGGACAAGAAGAGTCTTACCCCCTCAAGTTAGAGGCCAGGGTCCCTCAAGACTAAATCTTTATGAACCCAGAGCTGTGACCACTTAGTGAGAGAGGGAACCCCCAGCTCCTCTAAACCAGTCGGTCATGTCATTATACCTCTGTCAAAATTATCAAAGATTTAAGAGAAAGGACTTTATTCAATGACCCAATTCATTGATAAATATCAAGAAAAATGTGTATGCTTACAGAATGTATTTCCTCCTCTCAAGGAAGATGTCCAGCACAGAATGGCAATGTCCACCAAATGTTCATCTTTGTGTTGATTATATCAAACCTTGGGTCATTACAGAGTTTCTTAAATTAGATCTATAGTCTCAAAAAAAAATTGGCCTAACCTTTTACACAGGAAAAACCAAGAGAATAAAGAATGTCTTATTGTTTAAACTTGCATATTCCATTCGATGGACTTTTCATAGAGCTGATCCCATTACCTGTATCTGGGGCAGAAACTTCAGAGAGATAATAATTTGGGCTCAATATTAAACAGGAGGAAGAGGGTAGGCTTTATTGCCTTTAGAAAATTTGAGAACTTCCTGAATACCAAAGTCTTATAGAGTAGGCCCCTTTTAAGGTCCCCTTCTCCCATTACAGACTAGACCTCTCCCACCATTAGAGCATCCTTCAATGAAACCCCTTTCCACCACTGATTCTAGATCTCTACTCATCCCCTTCCTTTAATCTCTTGCTTTGTAACCTCACTCATTCTCCTGTACCCCATCATCTTGACTAGAGACACAAGAATGATTTTCTCTTCATTGTTTATCAGTAACTTGACTACAATACATTACATTTCCCCCTCTACCTTCTACTTCCTCTCTCCCATTTTATGTCCTTTGTCTTTCTTTAGTTTGGTGCCACAAAATACATTGATTTACATGTGGGGAGGATTGGGGGATGGGAGGAGAAAGGTCCGGAATAGCAATTCCTTTTGTTATTTCCTCTGAAGGAAGCTGGTAGGTGGCAGAGTGGATAGAACACCGGGCCTGGAGTCAGGAAGATCTGAGTTCAAATTCTATCTCAGATACTTACTATCTGTATGACCATGAGTAAATCATTCAACCTCCATCTGCCTCAATATCTTCAACTATAAAGCAGAGACGATAATAGTACCTACCTCCAAGCATTATTGTAGGGAAGAATGAGATCATATTTGGAAAGTGCTTATCAGCACAGGGCCTGGCACACAGCAGTACTAAATGGATGCTTATTTTCTTCTTTTCTTCCTCTGCCTTCAGAAATTTGAAATTATTAGCAAGCTGTCAATTTATCAGATACCTACTTCTAGCAGAAAATTAGAGCAGATATACAAAGGGACAAAGTTTCCCATACCAAGGATACTCACCCTCTGCATAGTAAGTATGGCTACATCATCCTCAGTTTAAGAAAATAGAAGCTCATGGAAATGAAGCTGCTTATGCAAAATCCCAGAGCTGAGCCAAGACTGAAATCTAGGTTTTCTAAATCTAAATCCATTTCTCTTTCCTTTGAACCACACGATGTCCCTAACAAGTTTGATTTTCTGGTCCCTCAGACCACAGTAGATTAGAAACAGCAGATTAGTTGTTAGAAGAGTATAGCACACCAGCAGAAGTGAGATTTGACAGCTGAACATCAAGGGAGGAGATAGAAAAATATGGAAGCACCTTAGTCTAGGGGTCCCTAAGTCTAGAGACATACCTCACTTGCCCCTGAAGCTTTCATTTTATTACAGCACAAATAAAAGGAAAGAAGATAGGAAAGGAAGGGAGAAAACAAATATTTATTAGATGCCTTCTATGTGCAAAAATTATGCTAGGTATTTTACAAATATTATCTCATTTGATCTTCACAGCCATCCTTGGAGTTAGGTGCTTTATCAGAAACATACAGTAGAGAAAATTCAGGCAAGCAGAGGTTAAGTGACTTGCCCACAATCACATAGATAGTTAAGTGTCTAAGGTTAAATTTGAACTCAGGTCTTCCCTGACTCCAGGCCCAGAGTTCTATACAATGCATCAACCTAGCTGACCTAAGGAGTTGGAATAGTGATCTTTAAAGTGTCTTCAGCTCTAGATTTAATGCTTCTATGTTCATAATATTGCACTGAGTCATCAAGAAAAGATTAAAACATATTTTATAAATTTTGTTCAGGAAATCAAGGAACACATTTAAGAGAGCTCCATATCCGAAATGATTCCGATAAATATGTGGTGCTTATAAGGGCAAATCTTTGACTATTCTAAATGACAGATTCCTTTAGGTATAGCTAAATATTCTTTCATGGATAGCTGAGGTTTTACTGTAACCTGGTTGAATAAATTGTCTTGCTGTAGAAAATATTGGAATCTACCCAAAATGAGTGGGCCTATCTAAATGTGTCCTCATTCCTGGAATGAATATGCATAAATAGCAGCTGAATATAAGAATTTATATTATGAATATACATATAAAAACTATTCTCAAGTTTTAGCTATTTTTACTGACTTAGAGCTTATGGAACCTATGGTTTACTCCCCCCTCCCACCTGCTTTTCTGTAGTGTTCTTACTCATCTCATCCATCACCCTTTAAAGACAACCTGGAATAAAAAACCTTTTTCTTCTTTTATCCTTTCTTCAAAGGTTTTTTTCCCCCAGTACTTAGTCTTGAGTCTACTACTCTTCTCATTTTATATTCATCTTTCTTAGAAACACTGGTCCACATTTTAATCCCATATAAATAAAAACACTTTGAATTTCTATGGTGCCTTTCATTAAGAAGACCAAAGTCCTTTGCAAAAACTGACTCATAAAAAACTTGAAGAAATGCTGGTCCCCACTGGGCTTGTTATCTTTTCTTTCAACTTCCTACATGACAATTACTGTTGGTTTCTCCAAATCCATGCTCAGCTTGCCTCAGTCTGTTCAAATGTCATGCTTGGTTTTCACTACTCAGATGTTTCCCTTCTATTCACCACATTCTGATGGTTTCTAGCTTTCCTGTTATTTTAAAATTTTTACCTTGATCCTCAGAACTACTTACTAAACTAATCCCTGTGACCATTTCCATTTCCTGGTCCTTCCCTTTGTTTAAATTCTCATATCCTTAGCCATTTTTGCTAAATGTCATACACCTCCTGCATAAAAATCTTTCCTCCTCTCATTTTTTCTTCTTTCTTCTTCTCAAAGATGTAAAATCTCAGCTCAGAGTTTTATGCTTTTCCTACCCTGAAGGACATGTTATGGTTTCCCTCCTTTCCCTAGATTAGATCCATGCAAAACTTTCATTGGGGGTTACTGGAGGGCTATCATTTCAGTAACTGACTATACCCAGTTTCCACTAGCTTTCCTTTTCCCTGCACATTACCATTGAGGTGCTAAAATGTGAAAATGTAAGTAAATCTAACATGATCCATTATGTAGCAAACCTAACTAAAGTCAGGAGAAACTAAGTGCCTTTGACATTTCACATTGCACACTTTCTAAATTATCTGTATGTGTTCTAGTTTATTGCTTTGTTTGCTGGGAAAGTTTTATTAAAATCGGTTGACAGCCTTCTATCAAGCTATACTGCCTATGCTAACATCTTATGCTTAATACTAATCAGCAAAAAAAGATTACCTGCTTAGACAGTCATAATTCACATTTATATAGTGCTTTGCAAATTTGCAGAGCCCTTTCCTCACAGGTAGGTAGGTAGTACAAGTATCCCTATTTTACAGATAAGGAGCCTGAGGCCTCATGGTCACCATAAGGACTCCAATAGCCTCCTCTCTTCACTAGTCACCCTAGTCAAAGTAAGGTCTGCAGTAATTGCCAAAATCCCTTTTCCTGCTGGAGGGGCTTTTTGAATGCCAGATTAGCTATCCATTCCTACCCTGGGTTCTGAGTTGTTTGATCTCTCCCTTCCAATGTCTAGTCTTTCTTGACTAAGATCAGAATTCTATTAAAAACCCACTGAACAGGGTGGCTAGGTGGCGCAGTGAAAAGAGCACCGGCCCTGCAGTCAGGAGGACCTGTGTTCAAATCCGGCCTCAGACACTCAACACAAAAACTAGCTGTGTGACCTTGAGCCAGTCACTTAACCCCAATTGCTTTAAAAAAAAACAACCCACTGAACTTTGCTGGTTTGGTTACTGTTTTCATGGGGACCAAGCAGGTCTGAATTTCTTCTATCATCCCTTTTTTTGTATTTCTCCTCAGTAAAGGTGGCTTGTTTACTTTCTTTGTGCTGACTCTATCTTCTTGTGTTCCATGTTTCCTTGCACTGCACTTTGGGATCCCAAACATAACTGAAAGCATCAAGATAGTCACACAGACTATGTGCAGCAAAGCCAAGACTGGAGCCCAGGTTTTCTGACTGAGAACTCTGTTCTTGACACTATATCTTGTTGTCCTGTGGGGAGGGTAGTTAGAAATCTGTCTCCTACTATGGGATTATCTTCTTCCCCAACTGAAAATGAAAACTTACAATTCAAATAACTAATGAGCTACAGCAATATATATATATATATATAAATATACATATATATATATATATCCTAAATATATATACCAGAGTGCTAATAATTGTATAGGTATACACACTAATTATATACACTAATAGTTATATAACTATATATTGGAAAAGTATGATAATGAGATAAAGACAAAATAATATCTGATTCTAGAGTCAATAGGAATTTGGGATTTATTGAGTAGGGGAGTAATACAGTCAGACCTTCATTTCAAAAAAAAAAAATCTCTTTAGGAAATGTATGGAGGATGTACTAGAAAAAGGAAAGATTTAAGGCAGGGAGACCAATTAGTAAGTTATTGCAATAGACCAGCAGAGCCTGAATTAAAACGGTTACTGTGTTAGTAGAGAGAAGACAGATGCAAGAGATGCTATAGAGGGGAAAATATTAAATATTTGGTCACTGGTTGTTAGAGGAAGAGGTGTAAGGAGTTAAAGATGTCACCAAGGTTCAGACCCAGAATAACTGGAAACATGGTGGTATCTTGACTGTAATAGGGAGATTCAGGAGAGAGATAGATATGGGGAAAAAGATAATGGAAAGAGCTTTTATCCATGTCTGTTGTCCTGCATGTCTCACTCTGTACCATACAAAATGAAAAAATGGGGTGGAGAAGAGAGTGGTAGGAGAGCTCTTACCCACTAGTTACTATCACAGAATGAAGACAGAGTCAGCCCTCCAGGAGGTGCTTTCTATAGCAGTGAGGTGCAGGGCTTATATATAGAGTGTGTAGGAAAGGGCAATTTTCCCAATGACACTTGTACTATTGCTTCTGTGTGTGCCTTTGTAATTAGATTATAACTGTCTGAGGGGCCAAGAGGATGGAAAACTTGCTGAGAGGAGTGGGGTGGGGGGAGTAGAAGAGTATTGTGAATAAAGGTAGACATGATTAGTTATCACAGAGAATGTGACCCATCTTATCACTCTCTAATTGGTTGATCACATTCTCCTTGGGATAAAACCACCCACATTATCATAAATAATAAATATAATTTATATTTGGAATAAAATAAAATAATACTTCAGCTTGGAATAAAACTTCAGCTCCCCTAACCATTTTGGATACCACTGGACTAAAAAATACTGGGTAGGAGACATTGTCCCCAAAAGACCACAGTTAATATATATATATTCTACCCAAAAGCAAATGACTCCCTTTCATGTGTGAGCACAGATTAATTTGTTCATCACATTAGTCAGCTGCAGGACCAATCCTAACTAAAATTCTGAAGTAGGCAAATTTTGGTACTCTACCATCTTCCTGTCAGCTCCCTGGCCTATCTCTTCCATAACACCTCTGTCACTAATGGACTAAACTAAGTCCCATTATTGTTCATCTCTGTTAAGGGGTCAACTAATAACTAAGACCTTAGCTAATAAAAGTTTAATGTAAAACTCTTCTTGGGGTATTTTCATTTTAATAGTGGACTCCGAAGATTTTTTTGAAGTATTTATGGCTCAAAGGCTGAAGTTAAAATGGTGTGATCACAAGGGGGAAAAGGAAGCCTTTCCTGACTCCTCTTCCTGGCTACCTGATACTTTGTAATCTGACAGGAATAATATAAGACAGGAGAGGTATTGAGTTTTTGTTGTTATTTAGTTCATCGGATTTGGGGGAGGAGGACCTTAAAACTCTTCTAACCCAATCGTTTTATATTGCAGATGAAGAAATTGAGGTACAAATTTGAGATGAAGCAACTTGTTCAAGGTCACATGCAAGCGTTCACAGAATCTTGGAGCTGAAAGGGCTCCCTGAGGCTGTCTAGATCAAAGTATATATGGACAAGAATCCAACATCCCTGTCAAGACTTTGATTAAAAACTTCAAGTGAGGGCATCCCACCCCCAGAGGAGCCTATTCCATTTTCCTATAACTACTGTTATTGGTGTTATTATGGTAGTTTTTTTCCCCTTGACATGAAATCTAAATTTGTCTCTCTGTCACTTCCATCAGTGTTCCTAATTCTGTCCTCCAAAGCCTATGCAGAGCAAGTCGAATCCCTCTTCCTTGTGACAGCACTTTACATATTTGAAGACAGATTATCATTCCTCCCCATTCTGTGAGTGCAAATCTTCTCTTTTCAGGTGCTTAAACTTCTCACTCCTCTTACTGGATGATCTCAAAGCCTTTGAGATACGTAGGCAGAAAACATCAGAGCCTGAAACTGAAGCCAGGTCCTCTCTGACTCTAAATGCAGTGCTCTTTGGTGTGTCGTTCAGTGTTGATGCAGTGCTTCGTGGTAGTAACCAGAGGAACAAACCAGAAATGCTAAGCATTGAGAATGGTGATAGGGAAGGGTAGCTTGAGGGTGTGAGAGAGAGGAAAAAAATCAGATTATGGGGTACAAAGTAGGTGCTAATGGGGTAGGGGAGGAGGTTCACAGACAAAAGGGAAAACCGTGAGGGTTCAGAGTTCCTATTTCCAGAGCTTCGTAATGTTCTGACAACCATGGACCTTTCCCAGGTCTGCACTTTGAGATGGGTGGGAAATAAAAGAGAGAAGGGGGGTGGGGGGTGGGAATTCACTTTAATTGCTATCTGTTTCTTCATCTGTAAAATAGAGCTAATAGCACTGACCTTCCTCATAGAGACTGTGTGCAATAATTAATTAATAATCACCAAGCCCTTTGAAAGTATAAAGTGCTACATAAATGCTAAGCATTATTTCCCTGTGCTCTCTGCGAGCACTTCTAATGCACATCCTGGTCTCAGCGCCTTTGATCTGCTGTTACCACCTGAAATAGGGCAAACAATGCCATTTTATCATTAAGCAAATGCATAATGAATACTGTTCATTGTTAAGGGGTTACTTAGCAATATAACTCTTTTTATGCCCCTCGAATGAGGACATCCTCCTGTGAGCGGATTATGTAAGCTAATAGCTCATGTATCAAAGTGAAGGGGAGAAAAGGCGGAGCCATAGCAACCAGAGCCATGAGGCCAAAGCTTTGGCCCTCACGAGAAACCTGTTTCCATTCATCAGAGGGGAAAGAGAGGAGGTAACTAGGATGAAAATCGGAGGGGAAGGAGAGCAATTCGGTCAACAAAGGAAAATTGCAAGCTGTTGCCTTCTGTTCCCTTCTCCATCCGCATTCATTTCACTGCCCTGTAAATGCTTTTGCAATATCTGGGGATGAAAACCTTCCATGTTAGAATTCCAGCCTGCCATCCATTATGTCTCCAGGCCTTCTCCCTTACACCTACGGAATTCTACCACCTCCTCGGTTTGGGGGCATTTTTTTTCTTTTTAACATCACCTTTTCTTGAAACTGAGATAAGCAGATCACAAAGCCTTTATCTTCCCCTTCATTCCCCCTGATACCTGTTCATCACCACAGAAACAGGCCTATGAGACAGAATGCAGAGCAACCTACGGCGCAGAATAGGTCATTAACTAGAGGAGGAATATTGCTAGCATTTCAAAAGAAAGATATATAACCTTAAAGAGGCACAATCAACTTGAAAGCAGGAAGATCAAAACCTGTTGAGTAGGATGCATTTTAAAATATTAGAATGGTATGTGTGAGAATTACCATTTATGTATCTCCATCCCTTCCCTCCCCCCCCCCCCCCATTTCACTTGGCCTACACAATAGAAAAACCGTGCTGGCTTTGCTTTCATTTGTCACATTCCAATTCATATAGCTTACCATCAGCTTAGGATATTTGTTGGTTGAAACTCTGTCAAAGAAATGTGTGAAGAAACCTCCAAAAATCTGAATCTGGAAAATAAACTTGTTTTTATATCAGGGTTTAAAAACCCATTTGCTTTTCAAAGAAAACATAAATTTGGGGTCTAGTTTACTAGCCTATATCCCTTTAAATAATCTAAAAGCCACAACTCTCATTTATCCTTTTATGTTTTGCTACATTTACTTTAGGGGTTTTATGTCTATTATTTGGCAGTGTTCTGTTTATCATTGTTCCTCCATGTTGTCCTGTTTTTGCTGACCTGCTTTTATTTCAGTGTTCTTCAGAAAACCTGACTTCACTATGCTTAGTTAATTCAAACTTTGCAACTGTTGGAAAGCCGTAAAAATCCCTTAACATGGAACAAGATTGCCACCCAGTGGCCAGACTAGTTGCCTCCATTGTACTCTGATTTTTTCCCCCTAAAATTTACATTTCATAGAATGTCAAAAGCTAGGTAGAGACAATTTAATCTGGCCTCTTATTTTATATTGTAGATGAGGCAACTGAGGTCCATAGAGGGTTAATAACTTGTCTAAGGTCATGTAATTAGTCAGTGGAAAAGCCAAAACTGATACTGGGGTCTCCAGACTCTCAGCCCACTTCTCTTTTATGAAACCATAGAATTATTAGAGCTGAAAGAGACTTGAGAAACCAGCTAGTTCAAATCATCATTTTGTAAAGTAGAAAGCTAAAACATCTAAGAGAAATTAAGTGACTTGCCCAAGGTCATTCAGTGACAGAACTGGGTCAGGCCTTCACCCATTATACAATTTGTTTTGTTTTTAGAAGCTAAGTGGCAAAGTGGATAGAGGTCTGAGCCTGGAGTCAGGAAGGCCTGGGTTCGAATACCTCCTTAGATACTTATTAGCCATATGATCCTGGACAAATTATGTAAAACTATTTATTTGCCTCAGTTTCCTCAACTATAAAATGAGGATAATTATAGCATCTATTCCCAGTATTGTTGTAAGGATAAAATGAGATAACATTTATAAAAGATTTAGCACAGTGCCTAGCATATAGTGAGTATTTAACAAGTGATTGTTTCCTCCCTTCCTGTGTGACCAGGATGAGTAACAATTTCTATGGGTAATTTCCTTATCTGTAAAATGAGGGGATCAGGATCTGACATTATGGTCTCTAAGTTTCTTTACATTCTAAATTTTTTATCCTATAACTGGGTTCAGAAGAAGGGCCCAGGGCTTGTGTGGGCTCAGGTCCCATAAAGTCCATCCATATTATGGATTCGATTTTTTGTTGCTGTTGGGGAAAGGAGTGAGAGGGAGGGCTAACCTGTAAACCTAACCATCGTTTGTAATACTATTTCTGTGAGATAATGCATTCTAAATTCTAAACAGCTAATTTAGAAATGTACATTTGGAATGTAACCCATATTTAAATCGGGAACCTCTTGTACAAAATTTAAAACACTCCACAGAGACATCCAAAATGAACTCAAAAGTTTGCCTGTGGCAAATTTTCCCTGCCACTTCTAAATCCCCCAGGGCAACTTACAACCTATTTAGTGATGCTACCTTGGCATGTAGAGAAACCTGGGTTCCTATCTCATTTCTGACATTTAATACTTATGTGGTGGCCCCTCTGAACTTTGGTATCTGACTTGTAGAATGAATATAATACTAAACAGTAGATATCTCACAGGATACTTACTATTTAAAGCTCTTTGTAAAGCTTAAAGTGTTGATGTCAGTTGGTGTCATCGTCATCATCATCATCATCATCATCATCCTTTTTCCTTTCCACTCAGTCCACTAGAATAGCAATAACATTGCCACACTCTTCCAAGACTACTCTATGGTCTATCATACTCCCTGCCACGATGTCAGCATGTAAATAGTAAAGTTTATGAGTTAAAAAAAATTTGGCCTAAATGAATATACTACTACTATCATATAATGATCTATGTCATAGCAAAAACAATAGAATCAATTGCTTTAGAGATATATAAATTCTACTCAGTGAATGTCTTCTTTCAGTGTATTAAAGGGTATCCAAGTAGTTATTGAATTCACAAACACTGAGCATTTTGTTTCTTTCCCAATGTGAGAATCAAGGTGTAAGGCACAAAATTCTCTATTATCTGAAGCCTCGAGCACAACATGGTATTAAGTGTCTGAGGCAGGATTCAAATTTAGGTCTTTCTGATTCTAAACTCTGCAATCTATTCACTATGCCATCTAGTTCCCATATGGCTTGGTAATAGACCTACCAGCAGGGAATGAGGCCTTCAGTTGGGGGAAAGACAAGGCTGTTTTTCTGATACCAATATCCAAGAGAGTTTCTAAGGAGAAAGCTGACTGGGGAGGGTTGTAGGGCCTAATTTGGTAGAGAGGATGGGAATTAGAGTAGGATTAGATAGGGTTGTATAATCCTTTCATATTCAGAGTTGCTCAAAAGTTAGGAGTCGGTAAATTGGTTTTCCCAGGAGAGGTAACATGGCAGTGAATAGAAGACTGGTCTTGAAAGCAGGATGGTCTGAGTTCCAGTCATGCCCCCAACATATACTAGCTATATAGCTATGGACAAGTCATTTAACTAATCAGTGCTCCTAGACAAATATTTAAGAATAGCCACATAATTCCAGATGTGCATTGGTAGAAGTCATTACACTGGGAGATCACCTGCATTTAATCACAGCTATGATCATACATCCCATTACCCCTCCAAAAATATTAATTTTACCTGGGAGAAAGGGGTTGGTTAGATATGTATGTGTCTGTGCATGTATACAAATATATGCAACTAATAAATATGCTTTTAGCTTTGATGAATAAGAATGCATTAGATAGGGGCGGCCAGGTAGCACAGCGAGTAAGAGCACCGGCTCCAGCGTTGAGAAGACCTGGAGATCGAATCCTGGGCTCAGACACTTAGCACCCACCCAGAAACACCTGGCCGTGTAACCTTGAGCAAGTTACTTAACCCCGATTGCTTTAAAAAAAAAAAAAAAAAGAATGCATTAGATACTATAATTCTGTGGAAATAATTTGGAATCAGAGGAGCTAGGTTCAAATCCTGGCTCACTTACTAGCTGTATAACCCTAGATAAATCATTTAACCACTCTGGCTCTCAGATTCTTCCTCTGTAAAATTAGGGAGTCAAATTAGGTGACTTTGAGAAACCCTTCTAGCTTTAAACCCACACTATGAGTCTATGAACTTGGACATCTATTAATGCCTCATTGCCAGACATTTCAGAAGGTTTTACATTACTTTAAAGGACAATGC
Source organism: Petaurus breviceps papuanus (assembly GCF_028583685.1). Classification (NCBI taxonomy): domain Eukaryota; kingdom Metazoa; phylum Chordata; class Mammalia; order Diprotodontia; family Petauridae; genus Petaurus; species Petaurus breviceps. Next base: position 2,108,644 of record NW_027187345.1, read on the forward strand.
CACAATAATTACACAATTATTAGCTGACAAAAATAGAGCCATTATAAGGATGTTTTTCAAGAAGGCCATAAATGATGGAATTTCATTTATAGCCCCATTCGAGGACTAGACTTGTATATCACTTTACAATACAAACTAATACTTTATCATGTGAATTTAGTATTTTCTGCATATTCAGCCTTTTGAAATGGGAATACATAATTGTTACATATATTTCTCTGCCAAGTTGGAAACTTCAAGTAAACTAATAGAGACATTGCCTTTTGATTGAACAAAATGAATATATTTTAAAACCTGGGAAATGGTAATTGCAAACTACATATTTGCCTTAAAATTATAATGATTTTAAGTATAACCTTAGGATAATTTTCAAGTGTCAAAATTGTTAATGCGTATAAATCAAGAACTAAGGTGTAAATAGTTAATATGACAACTGCTGAGTTCAATGTAAATCTGCAAAAGGAAACTGCCATCATCATTCTTGAAAGCAGCAGAATAATAAATGAATATGTATCCCTCTGAGCATATTTGGCACATGTTACAACAACAATAAGAGAAGGCCATGCTAAGAGTTATTGGATTTCAATGCCAAAAAATATATTACCAAATCATAAATTAATCCTACATAGATTTTTTTTAACTTATATTCACAGTCTACCTGTATTATGAAACTTAATGTTCATGAAAGACCTAAAATACCCAAGTTCAACAAAAAACTCCAGAGTTTTGGTAAAAGTGGCCAATCAACAAATATTTACTGAGCTCTGATTACAGTTAAGAGGCTATAAGAGATATAACACATGTAAAACATGGCCCTTTGATTCAATGAGTTTCTAGTGTACACCAGAAAGAAAAATATTAAGGTCAGGTGATATGCTGTGCACCAGGTTACTTCCATAGGTAATAAATACTCTAGTAGCTCAGAGGAGGGACAGGTTACTTCAGGCTGGGATGGTCAAAGAACTAATCAGTCAACAAATATCCATTTAGTCTTTATTATGAGCAAGGCACTATACTAAGTGCTGTATACATAGAATTTTATTCAGCAGTCTATCCAGAAATTCACACATATGTTCACCTTAAAAATCGACAAAAATTATAGTCCTCACTAAACAATCAATCAGAAAGGAAACTTGAAGTGGCTACAAATCCAAGAATGATGTCAACTACTGGAATATAGACATATATGCTTTAAAACCATCATTTCCCCTTGTCTACCTTCCATTCTACTTGTTCAACCCTGTTTATGGATGGAATGCAGGAAGAGGTGAGTCAGATTTGAAGAATGCAAATGATGAAGAATGAGATGTTAATGGCCAATAAACATATCACTATGTTTTAGCAGTTTTTTGTAGAGTGTACCCCAAAGTATACCCAAAAACTGTACCCCCAAAATATTACTGAAACGGGTCATTTACATCATAGAAACTTCAGGCCTGGTTCCTGAGCCTCTTGGATCTGTCTAAATGGCTTCAGTTTGTGAGAGGATAACCATACGTGCTAGCAACAAACTAGTAAGACTAACCACACGTGGACACAGTTTAGCGTTGTAATCAAATAAAATTTACCACAGTTAATAACACATTTAATATGTGTATAACTGTTACTGTGCTGCCTGATAAGTAGAAAAACTTGCTAAACAGTTTAAGTCCCCATAATTATTAGTACTTTTTTTACTCAGCCAAAACAAACATTTCTAACATCAGCTTGGGGGAAAAGGGGAGAAACCAGATGAAAGAGGTCACTGAAGACCCTTCAGTCTGTTAAACAAAAGGGACATTACTAGCCAAGTCTCCTTGCCTCTTCAGTAAGCAGCCTGAGTATTTTGGAAGCTGGAAATCACAAACTCTCCCTTCCACTGCACTAATACCTAGTTCCTTTCTCTACTAGAGGAAAAAGTAGGAACACTGCTCTCCCATCTCTTCCTTCATTTGTTTCCTGTCTTTAACCTTAATTTTCCACCTTCCTCTCCCCAAACGCATGTCAGGGTAATACTGAGCAGCCCAGACTTTCATTTATCCTTTTTCTTAAAGTTGGATTTATTAACACATACTCTCTTTCACTCTGGGTTTTGCTCTAGTTGTTCCCTATGCCTAAAATGTCCTTCCTCCTTCCAACTGTCCATAGCCTACACTTTCTTCAAAGCCCAGTTCACATGTCACATCTCCCATAAAACCTTCTCTGATCTAGCCAGTTGAAACTGATTTCCTCCTCATCTGTTCTCTTAGACTTTTATATTTGTCTCATGGACATATTCTAATTTGTATGGTACTTATCTGTAAACATATCTGAGTTGTTTATCCAACTGCATATTATTCTACACAATGAATATTCCTTGTGCATTTGGTTTTCCCTGTATGAATAGTTAAGCCAAACTCTTTTGATTTGTTTCAGATCTCATTTAGAAAGCTCTGTAAAGTTCCAGGGTTTAATGCCATCAACACAATGACATATACAAATATAAGCATCTGGAGAACCTCATGATGTATTAGCAATCTCTCCTACATTTGGACTCTATGTTAAATATCCCCCATAACCATGGCAAATAACCTAAATTCTGAGCCCAGTCCATCTGCAGTATTGGTTTAAGATTTCTGCAACTGTTTACAATTTCTACAGAATCTTTTTTTTTTTTTAAGCTATTGGGGTTAAGTAACTTGCTCAAGGTTACACAGCCACTTTTTCTGGGCATGGTGCTAGTATCTGAGCCTGGATTCGATCCCCAGGTCATCCCAACACTGGGGCCGGTGCTCATTACTCACTGAGCTACCTGGCTGCCCCTTCTACAGAATCTTTATGAGATTTATCTACACATTCATTGAAGATATCCTTGATGAAAGCATGAGAAGGGAAAAGGCAAGCTTTTGCGAACCATGTCCTACAGTGGACTTTATAGTCATACAACTGACTAAAATATATAAATGCTGGGTGGTAATATGGACAAAGTAGCACTAGTAAAAATAAATACCAGGTTAAGAGTTTTACAGGTTTATCAGTAGAGCAAAATGCTTCCTTAAAGATTTTTCTCCCAAGGAATACTTCAAAATCATGTAAGATTCCTTGTATGATTTAATAATAGAAATAATTCTATTTGATGAGACTGATTTTTAGTAACATGAGGCATAAAATAGGGTGACATTCTTGTTAAAAGTATGTGTCACCATTGTGGAGGATATCTAGTGATAAGTTCAAATAGGAAACAGGTTTCCTGTGAATGGCAAGAACTTCCAGATGTGTATAACATTGTGCTGATTGTATCAAACCTTGGAATATTTTATTTCCTAAATGGTCTCTATTAACTACTCAAAGAGTTTGGCCTAACTCTCTATGCATATGTATGTGTGTATATACATATATATATATGTATGTATGTATAAATGCCTATTGTCCACATTATGATATGCAGCTGGACAGAATATAAAGATGGTCAATCAGTACAAATATATCGGACCTAAAATCTAGTTGAAAACTATATGGAAGAGAATGGAAACTTTTTGCATATGGGGCATTTTGAAAGAGAATATACCTATATGAGGTTCTCAATAAAGGTTCCATCAACACCTGAACCTCCTAGCTGCTACTGCCTTGTATGAAATTTTTTTTTTTGCTCTGACTCTCTAGCCCCACATATAGAGGGTAAGGACTTCTAATGAAAGATTAAATACCACCATACTTCAGTACAGAGTAGTACTAGTCCTAGCTCTCATAATACCTATAATGGTGAGCTAGAGAAGAGTGAAGAGGTTGCACCTGCCCGGGGCTAATCACTCCAGTCTCAGTCATTCACAAAGACTATTATTAGAAAGGGAAAGAAGAGTATGATCAGTATGTTCTACTCTACCCATGGTTCAGTTATTGATCACTTCTTGCCTCAGTTTTCATTTTCCAAACTGTTGGGCATGTTCCCCAGAGAATCTGAGACCTTCTTGGGGTCTCAATGCAATGGTCCAAATTATTAGATACATTTTACAAGTCCTATATAAACACATCTACTTATTTCAGTGAAAACAAAATTCAAATTGAAGTCAACAAAAGCAATATTTAAACAGTGAACTCACTCCAGAAGTTGAAATAGTGAAGTAATTGTTTAATAAAGCCTTAAAAATGAGGTCAGATTTGAGTCAATACACATCAACTGTCTTGATGCAGGTATAATATGCCATTTTCATAGTCATTGGTCAGGGTAGACTCATGACATAGAAAGTTTTGCTATTGTGCTTCTTGTTGCATTTTGTACATGAAATGTGTAAATTCAAAGTTAAATAATCTTTGTATGAAAGTTAAAATTACCATAATACCTATCCTATTTCTCAATGTCATCCATATTGGTAAGCACAAAATACTAAGATGGCTTCTTTGCTTAAATAAAGTCAACTTTTTAAAAAATTGAAATAAGAATGATCATAGATAATTGTTTGAAATTCTCCAAAATTTAAACTGAATTGTCAAATTTTTATTATCTCTAATTTTTGGAAAGTGAATTGATAATAATCCTATTATGATGAATAGAAAACTATAAATAAAATTACAGTAGGTAAAATTAGTACAAGCAAAGATAATAAAAACAAAAATAGGTCTTCCAGTGCTTTAAGTTTTGCAGAGCACTTTACACATATTTTCGCACTTGATTTTCATGATAACTCTGTGAGGTAGGTGATACTTTTATCCATATTTTACAGATAAGGAAACTGAGATGGAGAGAGGTTAAGTGACTTGCTCAGGTTCACACAGTATCTGTGTCCAAATTTAAACTCATGTCTTCCTGACTCCAAGTCTAGCATTCTATCCATAGCAGAGGCAAATAAATATAAAGTAAAAAAGCTCAGATACATAAAATGTGATCAACTGTATTTATTATTGGGATTCACAAGCACTGTTATTGATTTAAAAGAAAGATAGCTGTGCTTGCTTTGTATGAAAGACCTAGTGTAATGGGAATGTAAATTTATGTTGTTGCCATCTTTCTAAGATTGTATTGTGTAAGATCTTCCCTCCCCCTAGATTAAGTGCACCTGGAGCCTGTGGTGGGAGGCTTGTTTTTCAGGAGATACTTTGTGATTGGGCAGTGGGTCAAAAGGATTGTTACATTCTCTGACCCTGGAGAAGGCTATATAAACCTTGATGTGAGACTTTGTTTTGGGGCTCACTTTAAGAAGTGTTGTATGATTTGACCAGAGGAGACTCTGGGCAGCCATTGAGAGCCCTCTGGTGATTTTCTTTCCAAAAAAATTAATAAGACAGTGTCTTATTATTGGGGAAACACAGTAGTTAAATTGTGGTTCTTCTTACAATTTGGGAACATTTCAAGCTTCACAAGGAGTAACTTCTTTCAGTAAGCATGAATGAGGAGCTATATACATTTTTGTCATGTTCTTATGTTAGTAATCAACTTTACATTTTAAAAAGTTCTTTTAAAAAAGCAGTTTATAAAACTATATGACAATACTATGAAATAGAAAAGGGCATTTATAAAACAAATTGCATTGCAAAACATGCTAGTTTTCCTAAGACAAAGTACCTCATGAGGGGGGTTTGAGTCAAAAGAAACTGACATTTTTTTCTTATTAAGTAAACTCATTTTAGATAAAAATTTACCTCCTAAAACATTAAGGGATATTGGGGGGGGAGGGGAATATACCCTAAATAAATGAATAATACAAGGTCCTCAAATGCAAATGCATACTCTGATCCAGAAAAAGTAACTTAATGTATTAAATTTACAAAATAATATTTTCAATGTTTCTAAATTTAAAAATACTTGTTCAGCATATTAAAAAGGATAGAGATCAAATTATTAATCACTTAGCTGGTCTACAAAACCAATTCTTATTTTGTTAGGACATAGATATTTCTTAATACACATGATAAAGAACCTATTTGCCATGTGGTCAGATATGATGATCCATTTGGGCTTATGCTATCTAAATAAGAATTGTTGCATTTCAAAAGTATGTTGAAACAAGCATTTGAATCTGATTTTACTATCATTTATAGCAACTTATTTATATGAAAAAGTCTCTTCTGTTGCAGCAGTTATAAAAACAAAATGTTGATCTCAATTTACTGTTGAAAAATAATTATAAGTACCATTTTCATCAGAAACACCACATTTTGAGAAACTTTTCACTGAAAGAGATGTCTACCACCACACTGTTATTATTTTTGTTTTGTTTTGTTTTGTTTTGTTATTTTTATAAGTGGAAATCATAAAAAATATAAGGATTTTATCAATGGTTCTAAGTCCAGTTTATTTCACTAGTTGATATTAATGGCTGTTGTAGCTGAAAAAGGAAGCTCACAAAGATGTAGAAGAAATGCCTCATTAGCAATATTTGGTAAATTATGATAATTCTTTTTTTAAAACCCATCCAGCAGACATGCCAACATTTTTCTTGAAATTCAGCTTGTAAATTTCAGTATTCCATTATGTTGTACAATTGTCCTTGCAAACAAATCAGGTAATGCATTTTATATATTTTTAACAAATGTATTCAAACCCATTAAAACCGTTTGGGAGAGTTTTAGATGGGTTAGAAATTTGTTTCCAAATATTTAAAGTATATAGATATGAGAGCAAATTTCGTATGTGACCCATTTATTTTATTTTGGGCAACAATGCTTTAATAATCATAATGGATTCATTCCATCATTAGCTAATATCTTAAGGCATAATATACCCTTAGGATGAGGTCCAACATTAATGGTAATGTATATAAATTAAAAATCAAGTAATATGACACAATTATAATATAAAAACAAGACACAATATGTTAAAATACAATGTATCTTCTCAAATTTTGAATTTAGGAGTCCAAATTCTTTGTGAAATTTTATTAGATCATCATTGGCTTCATCTCATAATGTGGCTGACAAAGACATCACATTCTAAAGAAGTAGAAGTGTCAGCTCTAATATTTGTTTTTAACTTATGTTCAGATCCTTAGTATCGTTTTCAACCCACAGTTTCACTACCGAAGCCCAGCTGTCCATTTTGTAAGAGTGAGTCTAGTTAAAACTGAATAAAACAATCTATAAATTCATTTAACCAAGTATCTATAAACTGCAATTCAATGAAAGCAAGGGCATATATAATAGTGTCATTGTCAATGCCTATATAATGTGGAAGTCTCACTCTTCTTTAAGGATAACTCATGAACTGTATGTGACATATGACCATCTGACATACAAAATTAGTGTTTTCTTGTCATTGTTTAGTAAAAATTTAATGATTTAAGAGTTTTAAAAGGTATGATCTTGCATGTTTTGTATAAATGGGAAGCATACCAGTGGAGGCTCAGAAATTATAGTTTTAAGTGGTGTAGCTCTCCCACATCAAGATTACCCCTAGGATCCTGTGATTTTAGAGCACTGCCTAGACACCCCCTAGATCAGCGTGCATGAATGCAGGCTGGATAAGTGAGCTAGCTCCCAAAAAGAAGAGAAGATCTGAAGGTCTAATGCAACACTTAACCACACTAACAGCAAAGCTTAATTTCTTTATTCATTTAGATTTAAAAAAAAAAAACTTAAATAGAAATCCTAATATTTTCTTTCTGAACTTCCACAATCCCAGAAGTCATGTATTTACAGAGTAGTATTTTGCTGAAGAGTTTATTATAAGACAGACTGAATGAAAGGTCTCTATTTTGGACATGTAGTAGCTTCTATCTGAACACAGTTATTGGAAATTCCTTATTTGTTCTTATGTCCATATAATACCCAAGTTCTAAACCACTGGATGACATCTGTTGTAAAAGGTCTAATCTTGAGTTGGCTCCAAAAGAACTCAGCTTCATATAAATAGTACTGCTCTAGATAACTTATGAAGACTTCTACTTGGATAAAACCCATGATTCTGGGAACTCCACATCTACAACACTAACTCTGCAGGGCTGTCCTCAGGTCTTTCTCCTACTCTTAGAAGCCTCAGCTTTCCTTCATTTATGTTTACAATTACTTTAAGAAAATTATTTTTGCTACTGTGTTGCAGCTCTCATTGTCACAATATTTCCCATGACTCCTCAGGGAGTAAATACATTCATTCCACTTTGGAATACATTCTCTTAATATTTTGGAGACCATTGAACTTATAGAATAAAATGCAAAATCCTTAGTCCTGCACATCCCATCTCTAAAACTACCATCCAGGTATATTTCATATCTTCTTGTCTTCATGCTTTCTATATTCCAGCTCACCTGGACTTCTGGCTGTTCCTAGAATTTGGCATGCTATCTCCCACTCTATCCACTTGCACAAACTGTCCTCTGTACCTCAAATACATTGCCTTATCACCTCTGCCTTTTAAAATACTTGTCTCCCTTCAAATTTCAACTCATTTGTTTCCCCCCTCCAGATATCTCTGTTTTCCTCAAGTATGCTATATTTGCCCTCTCTACTCCCTATGCCTAGGATTGTAAACTCACTGAGAACACTTTTGCCATGGTAACCACAGCACTAGCACAGTACCTTGGGCATAGTAGGTGCCTAATATCTATCCAAACAGAAAATATAATGAAGGCATTCATCTTCTAGAAGTCACTAAATAGGACAGAATGGGAGTTGGGTCAGAAGGCTATCAATAACAATACTATCCAATTTGCCTAAGTCTGGCTTATACCTCACTCCAATAAGAAATCAACTAAATAGCTAACTTTCTACAACTCACTCTATCTCTCTGTCTCTCTCTGTCTGTCTGCCTCTCTCTCTGTCTCTCCGTATAAGACCAGTTTGGGTAGGTAAGTTTTGTATAGTGAACTGATTCAGATGCAACTATGAAGTAGCTTTCAGGGACACTCACATAGCTGAAAGTATCATATTCACTTTGGTAAGGTACCCAAGACCACTACTGATTCTTCTGTCCTGCTTCTGTCCATTCATTCAATTGCTACAGTTCCTTTTAAGCTGAATGAATGTATAGCTACATAAAGCATAAGACATTATCAGTGACATCTGTTTGCTGTATTCAGCTAATCCTGAGTCAGTCTCTCTGAAGAGCTCCTACCCTACCGCATCTGAGTTAGCTCACTGTAACTGACTTACCCACCCAAACTAGTCTTGCTCTCTCAGACCATGGTTAGCCACTCAGTAACTACTTCTCACTGCTTTAACTTCCTCACCTGAATGCCTCCAGGTGGGCATTTGATTGAGTGCTGAACTTTATTCTTCACTTAAAAATAAAGTTAAAGAGAGGTCAGAGTAGTTTATAGCTTGTTCTCACCCCAAACAATTTTTAAATGACTGAAAATGCAAATATATTAATATCTATTAATAAATGTGAACATTTGAATTTAAGGCCTAAACTAACTGTACATTAACAAAGACTCCCCCTCTCCCCCATGATGGACTTTATATGTTCTTGCTTTTCATTGATGGACCAAAAGCTTAAAAAAAAAAAATCTGTCTTTTACATTAAACTAATGATTCACAAACAAGGGTCGAATACAGAGTGTAATACATTCACCATCACTTCACCTCATTAGATTATTTAAAAACAATTTGCAGATCTTTAGGGACAACCAGAAGGCTTTCAAATACTTCCTAGAATAGGGGTAAATACTATATTTAACAAAGGACTATAACGGTATTGTAGTTCCCTCAGGCAATTACCCTTATGTTCATTGCCACAGGCCCCATTTTCTATCCCTACCGAATAAGCATTTGGTCTGGGTACTCAGTTATCTTGTTATTTCCTCCTTCCCTCTAGGTAGGTCATGAAATTCCTTTGTGAACAGTGTGAATCAAACAGCCACTTTTAAAAACTAAATATGTGCAGAATTCTGCCTTTAATGCTTCTCAGGAGCATTGATTCATATTATATGGAATTATAAAATAGTATCAGAAAAGGGCACTTTACATACTATAATAGTCATTTTATAAAGTTCAATTTGGCAATTCCAAGCCACATTTAATTTTCTGTGAAAATTCCCATATGACATAAAGAAATTGCTCTTTGTGACTCTCAAGTCTTTTTCCAGGGCTTTAAAATGACAACCTTTTAGAATTAGCCCTTCGTCCAAGAACAGGCACTAAATGAATTATACCAAATAAAATCACATAAGTATCTTCATTAAAATAAATAATAAAATAAAAACTATTTTTTCCTGTAATACTCTTTTGGGACTTAATGCAAATCAGAATACTTTTCCACTCTGTATTTTATTTTATTAGGAATCATTTGTAGTTTTCATTTTCACTGATAGGTGGGGCTAGTCATTCCTGCATTCATTATAATATCTTAGCATTTTAAAATCTACACCTAGATGAAGTAGATACTATCAGGCTTTAGAACTGATGAAACAGCATAATTTTGTTTTAATAGATAAAATTTTTTCCATTAGTATGTGAAGTATATCCCGTTAAACTCCCTTACTGATTGCAAAAGCTTTCTGTGAGGTTTCTGCCTTTTTTTTAATGAAAGCTAAAAAAAAATCTCTAAGATGACACTCTTGACACAATTGAATCTGCATAGGCTTTAGAGCTGAAAAATAAAAAGAAATATTAATATATTGGGTGATTCTTCCATGAGTAAAACTTCTCATTGCCTTATTCAGTGCAAATATTTATTTTATACTAAAGCCTACTGTAGAGGTTCTTTAAAAAAAAAAAAATTCTACTAATTTATTTTTCGTTCTCAACATTCATTTCCACAAGATTTTGAGTTCCAAATTTTCTCCCCTCTTCCCACCCCAATGTGTATTCTGGTTACCCCTTCCAGCAATCTGCCCTCCCTTCTATCACCACCACCCGTTTCTCTTATCTCCTTCCCTTCAATTTTCCTGTAGGGAAAGTGAGATTTCTATACCCCACTGTCTGTATATCTTATTTCTCAGTTGCATGTGAAAGCAATTTTTAACATTTGTTTTTAAAAAACTTTGAGTTCCACATTCTCTCCCCTCTTCCCTCCCCACCTACCGTCATTGAGAAGACAAGGAATTAGATATAGATTATACATGTGTAGTCATGCAAAACATTTCCATAACAGTCATGTTGTGAAAGACTAACTAGATTCCCCTCCACCCTATCTGGTCCCTCATTTATTCTATGCTCTCCTTTGACCCTGTCCTCAAAAGTGTTTGCTTCCTCCTCATCCCATTGCGTGTGTATGTTATTCTATTGTAGGGGTTCTTAACTTGGAATGCAGAAACAGCCCCCCTCCCTCAATAGGTTCCTGGATAGATTTCAAGGGTTTCATGAACTTGAATTTAAAAAAAAAAAAAAATCACATCTTTATTTTTACTAACTGAAATTTAGAAATCCTGTCAATTATTTGTCCATTCATAGGCTTTACTAGGCTGCCAAAGCAGTCCATGACACACAAACAGGGATCCCCCTTCTCTTGGAGGAGAGTAGAGTGGCCTCAGGTACCAACTTCCTGGAAAGAATTAAAGTGTCCTTAGGAGAAGGGGGGTAGGGGGAGGAGAAAAAAGTCAGAGCTGCTTATTCTGCCTCCCTTCAAGGCAGACAAAGACAACCCTTAACACAGGTGGGCCTCTTCACACATGTAAGGTCCATTTTCTCTACACTTGTGGTCCTTCCTATGCTGAGTGTTAGGGCTATAAATAAGAAAAAGAGTCCCCACCTTCAAGGAGTTTACAACCTAATGGGAGAAGATAATACACAAAAAGAAACTTTAAAAGGTGGGAAGGCCTGAAAATGAATGACCAAAGAATCAAAGAGGTTTTACAACCACAGTTAACTCAGAAAAATTTAAAAATTTCTTTTTTTAAAAAGCAAAAACTTTCTTTATTCTATTGGTGGAGGGAAACTAGATACATGTGCTGGGGCCTCCTCTGCAGGAGACTTGCTTTAGCATGGGCAGATCTTAATACATGTGACTAGACAGTGAGCTGCAGCCCTTACAATGAGGGGTAACTGCAAGTTTAATTCATAAAAGGACTTCATGACCAAAATACAGGGACTACGGGTGCTTATTTGATCTGAGAGATCACCTGGTGCTGGTATGAAACAATTCTGGGATTTTGTTGTGGTAGAGTTCATCCAGAGGGTGCACACAAAGGATTGTTGTTATGCCAAACTCAGCACAATTTGCTTTCTGGGCCTTAGCTCTGGAAAACAGGGTGTCTCCTAATAGTAAAAAGAAAGGAGTAAAAACAGAGGAGAGGTCTTGGCATGAAGATCTTAATAGCACCAATGAGTTCGTGGTATGGGGGCATGTGGTTCCCTAGAGTCAAACAAAACAGCAGATAGAACATGTAAATACCAGGAAGGTTGTCAGCCCCCTTTAAGAGAAGGTTTTGGGAGGTGTTAAGTACTCCACTCTCCAGTCCTACAATCAGAGGGAAGAGGCAACTGAAAAAGAATTGAGAAAGTATGGAGTATCAAAGCCTGAATCATTCTTTTTGGTGATGAGATTTCTAGTGATCAGTTTATCCTGGGGGGAGGGCATTTTTCCTGGAGTCAAAGCCAAGCAGAGCAGCTAATGAAAAACAGAGTACTCTCAGAGGTACTCATTTGTGTAAATTTTTATGGAACAAGGGTATTTCATTATATTTATTCATCACAATTTGTTCAACAATTCCCCATTTGATAAATGCCCACTTTATTTCTAGTTCTTTGATGTCATAAAAGGGGCTACTAAAATTATTTGTGTCTGTATATATATAATATGTGTGTGTGTGTGTGTCTGTGTGTAGAAACACATGTTCATTCTGTCCCTTCTATCTTTGATTGCCTTGAGGTATATGCCTAATTGTGGTAATCATGGGGTCAAAAGAAATACAGAAAGTTTGGAGGCATAATTCCAAATTGTTTTCCAGAACAGTTGTACCCACCAACAGTACATTAGTATGCCTGTCCTACCACAACCCTCCCAACATAGGCTATTTTTATCTTTATTCACTATAAATATAGTGTCTATGGGACACTGAGGAGCTGCTATTCCAGTGAAAAGCAAATTGAGGGAGAGGGGGAAGGGAGTCAACAAGCATCTTTTGAACAGTCTAATGTATCTGTAATGATAGAGAAATTATAAATGTATTTATTACTCAGATTATGTATATTATTGGAATGTAATTATTTTATTGTATCCAATCATATATTAATGTTTAGGTTATGATTGTTGATGGACAATTTTACCCATTCATAAGCTTTATGGTGATTATATTAATTCTGTATTTCAGGGAATTTAGTAGAATGCACATAAAGCTTGGGGCTCACTCTCATTTTGCAGAAAAGGAGCAAGTAAATCTCTTAGAAGGGAGACAGAACTTTTCATTAATCAATCAGAAGAGAGGATGGAGTAGTAGTAATGGGGACCTAAATTAAAACCTGCTAAAGGAATAGACATTTCCTAGTCTAAAAGAAACCATGTTTCTAGAAGAAGACAGTCCTTGGAAAGGTATAACTATTTACATTGTAAAGTCATGGTATCGTCTTACAATTCTACCAGAAGTATCCTTTTTATCAGATAAGGTCTTCTCAGGAAAATCTACCCTAATGGCTCACCCAGGACTGTCCCAAGTTTGAAGATAGAGTGAAGCAGTTGATCACCACATAACCTAGAACTGCCCCCTCTCTCCTTCAGGGATTCAACAAAATGAATAACAACTCAAATGTGTGGGAGAGGCAATAAATGTTTCAAGAGGTTAGGGGAGCCACTAGAGCTCTTAAGATTGATTCTTGATTTCTACACTACACTTTTGGGGTGGTAAAGTTTCTGTAAGTTTTCCATTAGCTTTCATTTAGACTAATTCATGTTAGCAAGTCAACATGCATTTAAAGTTCCTACTATATATAAGGCACCAATGCTATGCACTGGTGATGTAATATCAGAGACCATGTCTTGGATGTTTTAATTCTTTCATGTCCAAAACTTCTATTTTGAAACTATGATCAAATCACCTCTACCACTGTTCCTGAATCTGCTATGTCAGTCTACTTCCCCATGATGCCACTTCCTAACCCAGAACATTTCAGGACAAAAGTGTGTCTGTGAGTCCACCACTCCCCTATGTTTGTTGTCTAGATCCATTAGAAGGTAAGAAATGGAGGGTAGTAATTGTCTTTGTTTTTGGATTTGTATCGCCAGCTCTTAGCACAGTGCTTGCCTGGTACATTGCATTAAACAAATTTTTTCATTTATTAAAAGAAAAACATTTTCAGAAAGAAGAATATAATAAGGACCTGCAAAAATCTGACAGCCTATTACTAGTGTTATCATAGCAAAGAAAATAGAATATTCTTTTTGCTATGTTGATAAGAACTGCACACTTAATAGATCACAGCTTTTGGCATCAGCAGAGGACTTTCTTGTCAGATACTACTAGAAAATGTTGAAAGATGGCAGAAAGGTCCATATACCACACTTCAATGTGTTGTTGCTGATTTTGCTTATAAATATTTCTACTATTTGAATTTTTACAATATTACTTATGATAAGAGTCTGAGTCACAGAAAACTAGAAAATAATTAATGATCCTAGTTCCTTCTCTAAGAAAACTACCTTTGAAAATATAAATTGAGATGAATATCCTGTATTTACAGTGACCTGTATATATCCTGTGATCTGACTTAATAAAAGATTGAAGATTTCTCCTCTTAAAATTGCAATTGCAAAGGCTTTACAAAAGCAAAAATAGGCACGGTTGTTGCACAGCTCAGACAGGCATGACAGTTACCAAGTTGGGTCTTTAAAAACATCTGGGTCACATTTTTCATTTAGTTCAGTTTCTTGTTTGTTTTGCTTTGTTGACAAAGTAATGGGTCTGAAGCAAAGCAGAGAGTAGTTGGAAGTATTTAGAGGTCAAATATCGAGGAAGGTTTTTTTTTAATGTTGTTTATTCCTAAAGTGTTAGAAATATTGGAAATGAGCATAGTGAATTTGACAGAAGGGTCTGTTCCTTATATAAGGACTTAGTCTTGGACTAAGACCACAAGAGATCACAAATGACAACCAAGAGAGAATTGAAAACTGCTGATAAGCATTAAGGGTGGTAAATAAGAGGAGATTTGGATTAAGAGAAATTTAGAATGCACAATCTTGAGTGGCAGGAGGAAGCTAGGTACAGAAGGGACTGTGGAATTTGAAGGTCACTGGAGGGGGGGAGGCTACAATTGGAGGGAGGGGAGCTATAGCCAAGTGTCAGGGTTCTGGGGACAGTGGTTAATCAATTATTAACAAGACTGGATGATGACAGTAAATTCTGGAAGTGTCTAAATAAGAATACAGAGTCTCAGCCTGGTCTTCTCCCTGTGGTGTGGGCTGCCATAATAGTTAAAAATGCTACCTCACAGAGGCTGTTGCTTCTTCTACTGCCTTTACTGCCTAAGAGAAGCAGGCCAAGACTATACATTATAAAACAGACACAGCATATAATTTGAAGGCTATTCCTGAAGTCCCTAAAATATCCTGTCTGCTCATTACCCAAAATTCCCTTTAATAAAGGCAATAAAGGGTTGGATTAATGGGGTACCTGGGGTCTAGATCAATTTGTGAAACCAACTTGTAAAACCAGTCTGTGAAGTTGTAATTTGTCCTTTCCCACCCTTGAGATCTGCCCCTTCTCCCTATCCCACACTCCATCTAGGCAACACCCTTTGACTCCTTTTGTTCTTACTTAATCTCTTGATTTCTTCCCAGGCCTGGCCCACACCCTCCTTTATCCTTGCCTTTTGTCTCCTTAACGACCTGGCCCAAATCTTATCTAAACTATCTATTCACATGCTCCTCTTGGTCAGCTCTGACCTTTGTCTATGCATTGAGGCCCCTCCTGTCAGGTCAGCCCTGACAATGGCAGCTCTACCCTTTAAAGGTAAAAGCATGTACCCCTCTCACTCACAGGTCCCCTAAAGGACTCTTGCCCGCTTCTCATGGAAGCATAACAATAAACTTCCACAACTCTCACTACAATTAAACCTGAGACCTTGAATTCTTTCCAGACAATATTGCAGGTTTTCTGGTCTTGGATAAGATCAGAATATCTGCTGAACCTATTGGGATCCCCTCCCCCATCATTTGGCGAGCCAGCCAGGATAGTCTGTGGTCTCAAGCTTTCTTGGAGTTACGGTAAGCTCCTTTACCTCCTCCCTCTCATCCTGTAGTCAGGTTCATTCAAGCACCTAGGAAGGCTTGATTGGACGATTCCGGTCGGGGACCGGAATCCGGTCTATTTTTAATAGACCCGGGACACATCCCGCATGGATGGGGGATGCCCTGTCTAGGGACAAGTGTCTCCGGGTCTAAAAAAAATATATACACATATTTTTTTAGGCAAGGCTTTTCACGTGAGATGTCACAGAAAAGCAGATGACTACAAGTGATTCTGACTGGGGAGTCGGGAAAGGACGGGTCAGTCTCCCTCCCCCATCAGGATGACTTGAGAGTGTTGTTATTGGGCTCCAGTTCAAATATTCGTTATCAGAGAGTAATCCTTTCATTGTATTACATTGGATTAATTTATCACATAAACTGTATGACTTCAAGAGGTCCTATCTGACAAAGGGTTATATCGTTTTATCATAACTGTGTTTTAAAAAGTTTTATTCTTGATTTTTGGGTTTATATCAATAATTTCCAGATGTAATCCTTTTTCATTGAGCCTTCCCTTAACAAGAGTTAAGTAAAACCAAATGATAGTAATTCCATCTATATACCTTTATACATATAGGAGGCTTGTACAAGGTACCTCCTTCCATTTCTCTC
This sequence comes from Petaurus breviceps papuanus, assembly GCF_028583685.1. Classification (NCBI taxonomy): domain Eukaryota; kingdom Metazoa; phylum Chordata; class Mammalia; order Diprotodontia; family Petauridae; genus Petaurus; species Petaurus breviceps. The sequence goes on from NW_027187345.1 coordinate 2,125,305, forward strand.
CAACTTTTTTTAATGATGTGCTTTTTTTTCTACTTAGATTGCTTGTCCATTTGGAATTTATTATTGGATATGGTGTATGATTCTGATTTAAACTTATTTTTTGCTAACTGCTTTCCCATATTCTCAGTAATTCCTATCATATAGTCATCCTGATAGTTTTTGTTCTTAGTTTTATTAAATACCAAGTAACTAAATTAAATTATTTCTGATTCTTATTTATCTGGTTTGTTTCATTAATATACTTTTTTATTTTGTAACCAGCACCAAATAATTTTTAGGAATACTGCTTTATAATATGGTTTGAGATTAAGAAATGCAATTGTTCTTGTATTCATACCTTTCTCCTGAATTTTTTATAACCTTTCATTTTTCTCTTTCCAGATCACAACCACTATAGTGTAGATTTAACTTTCCTTCTCTTCTTAATAATCCCTATTTCCCTCAATCCCCTAATGCTCCTCATTCAATTTACTTTTTTGAGGTTCAAAAAATCCTTCCCACAACCTGATTATGAATTGGGATGTTACAGCTCATGGCATAAACTAGAATCAGTACATTTTTCTGGCCCTATCCCCATTTGCTTGGACTACAGTAATAGCTTCCCAGCCAGTCTTCTTATCTTTAATCGTTTCCCTGACCAATCAAACCTTCTAATGCTCAGATCTGGCCATGCCATTGCCCTGTTAAAAAAAAAGTTAAGTGGCATCCTATTACCTATAGGATAAAATACAATTACCTAGATTGCATTCAAATTTCTCCACAATCTATTTTTCTAGTCTGTCTTCACTTTCCTCCCTGAATTGCCTCAAGGACTTTTCCCCCCACAAACTGTTTCAATAATATCATTTTAAGTTACAAAACTCAGAACATTTTGGACAGCCAATTAAAGAAACAACAGAAAAAGCTGAACTACTTTCATTATTTTTGTCTAAGGAGGAATGAGAATAAAAAGTGTGAACTTGGGAGGAAAGAATACTAGATTTCTAAGTTTTGCAGTGCCTCAAAGAACTTACATGTCTGACTGTCTAACTATGGGTGTTATGCAAAGGCTCTGTCCTGGATTCTTTTCTCCTCTCTCTTTTACACTTTCACTCTCAATGACATCATCAATTCCTATTAATTCAGCTATTATCACTATGTAAATGTTTACCTGATCTGTTTGGTTCTACTCTTTCCAGACTTCTAGTTCTGATCAATACCCTGTTAAGCAGTTTTCACTCAGGATCCTATAAGCTTCTCAAATTTAACATGCCCCAAAGGAACTTCTCTCTCCCCTCTCTCCCCCATTTCCAAATTTCCTTATGAGGGGTACCAACGTCTTTCCAGTTACCTATATTTGGAATCTCAGTCATCCTCAACTCTTCTCATAGTGTTGTTGTGAGGATCAAATGGAAAATATTTGTAAATCACTTAGCATAGGGCCTGTCACATAATAGATGCTTAACAAATGCTTGTTCCCTTCCCCCTTCTATCCCACACACCCATATAGTGAATCATTTGCTCAGCCTGGTTAATTCTATCTGGACAACATCTCCAACATCTCTTCAATCAGTCAATGAATATTTATTAAGCACCTACAATATGCCAGGTACTGTGCTAAGCACTGGGGATATAAAAAGTTTTTGTCATTAAAGAGTTTACAATCTAATTGGAAAGACAAAAAGAAAACAAATATGTACAAAAAGCTATATTCAGGATAAACAGGAAGTAAATGAGAAAAGGGAGGCACTAGAATTAACAGGAGTTCTGGTCCTATAACACAGGTTCCTAAAATGGATGATACCACCCCCTGGGGGGCACTGGACTGATCCAAGGGAGTGGTAGTAACCTCAGGTTCATTTGGGGGGGGCTGTTAAATAAAAATAAGGGGGCAGTATAAGCATACAGAAAGAAGAAAAGATAAGAAAATTTTGAAAAAGCATTCATACATGTTTCACCTGTTGTGTAACAGAGTTAAAGCTGTGGTGGTTACAATATTTTCCAAATAAACACACAAAATGCAAGTTATAACAGATCAGTGGTCAAGTTCCCTGATAGGTCTTAGCAAGCAAGTGTTGGCAGGCAAGCATATAGCACGTTTTTGGAAAGTCCAGCATGCATCAGCAGGAATATGGGCATATAATGACTCTTTTACAATATATTATATAGTTACTTGACACAGTATTGCATCATCAAAATTTCAATGCAGGAAAAACCCACACTTGTACAATAAATTATTAAATTTAAGATGTATCATTTTTGTTTTTAAATTTATTTTTTTAAATGACACGAATTTTTATGTAGTATAAATGTATGTATATACATATCATACTAATCAGTATGAGTATGTGACTGATAAAATAGGGTACTGAGTAGTGACTGATGAAACTGTAACTTAATTGTGACCTAGGGGTGGATGGCTTTTGTATTTTCCACTACTCCTTAAGAGGGTACTGAGTAGGCAAGCCTCCTTAAGGATGATTGAATGACTGAGTTATTAAATGATTGTACTTTGTTTAAAACTATGTGACCCCTTTGGTGAAAACTATATGGCCATTTTAGTGATAAGTTGTTGAGCTGTGACATGATGAATGTTGTATTTTGATTTTCTGTGAATGTTTTGCTCTGATTTGTTACTGAATAAATAGACAGTTTGCTATACTATGTAATCAGAAACTTAAAAGCTGTTCACAGCAGCAGTCCTCTGGAAAGCTACTCATGCTTGGCTTTACAAATACATACAAAATTCTCTGGTACTCAATGCCCTTTACAATCTGGATCCAACCTACTTTTCAAGATTGATACAAATATACACACATATATGTATATGAATGTATGTATATACACATGTATGCATATATAGTACATATATACACGCGTATGTACTTATCTTCTTTATGCACTCTCCTTTCTAGCCAAAATGACCAACAAAATATTATAATGCCATACTCTGTGCCTTTGCCCAGACCATCCCTCCAGCCTGAGATAAACTCCTTCTTTACCTCTATGCTTCTTAGAATTCCTTCAAAGCTCTCAGATCAAGTGCTACCTCCCAAAGTGAGTTTTCTGAGCTCCTACACCCATCCACTTATGCCCACTCCACCTCCCAAAGTATACTTTTTGTTTAATATTTATAGATTTTTGTGTGTATATGTATATATATGTATACATACATACACGTAATTTTATACATACACACACAGAGCTTTCCCAAGAGAATATAAAATCTTTGAAAGCAGAGATCATTCTGTTTTTCTTTGTAACCCTAACATCTAGCAAACTGCTCAGCATTTTGGAGGCACTTAATAAATGCTTGTTGACATATTATCCTCAACTTGTAGAAATCTCTTTCTTCAAGACCCTCAAATGCTACTTCCTCTGTGAAGTATTTCCCTATTCCCCTAAAGCTAAAAGTGATTACTCCTTCATAGAATTTGCCAGTGTTTTGTATCTCTCATTGCCATTTATCATATCCTATCTTGTATCACACTTGTATAAATCTTAACAATACTGTCAGTCCCACAGCTAGCAAGTTTCTGGGCTAGGATCTGAATCTACACCTCCTGACTCCAAGACCACTATTTCTCCCTAAGTGGAGCACACTAAAGTTTACACAGTGCTTTCCTCACAACAGTATTACAGGGTGATACAAATATTATTACCCCTATTTTATACCTAAGAAAACCGAGGCATAGGGGTGAATAAAGTGATGTGAGTGCTGTTACACAGCTAGTATCTGATTCTGAGTAAGTTATCCCTTCCACATCGCTGGGGTTAGGGGCACAGAGCCCCCGCAATCTGGAAAATGAGCATAAACATTTTTGGCCCTCCCTTCATAATAGAGAAGTCTGAATTTTTCTTTGTGTTTACAATACCTTATTGTAAAGTCTGGGTTAAGTATTTAGACATGGGATTGGTGTTGCCCGCTGGCTTCCACATGTTGCCTGTGACTTCTGCAAACCCCCCCTGCCCCGCTCCCATTTAATTTCCTATGCCAACCAGCACTATGGAAACAAGGATGGGGAAAGTCACAGTGTAGAAGGGATAACGGTGCAGCACTCTTCCCGCTACAGCAAATGGAGAGCTACGGAGGACAAGGAATGAATGTTATTTTTTCACCTGTGTGTACCTAGCAACGAGCAAAGTGGCGCTCGCAGGGTAGAGACTGAATAGGCTTTTGTGGAGTTGGCCGGTGACTTCATCCCTAGCATGGCTGGCCTGACACGCAGTCTGGTACTCTTCTTAGGACTTCTTTCAGTGCTATTGGACTTAAATGAAAACCGACCCATGAAAAAGGAGAAGTTTCTAATGTTCTCGTGACTAGTCAACAACTGCAGAGGGCAGAGTTCGGCCACTTTAGTTTCCTTTCTCTTCCCTTCTCAAACCGTTTAACTTCTCTAGGCTTAATCTCTAAATTTCCTCAATTATAAAAATGAGAAGGTTGGACTACTAGATTAATCAATCAACATGTATTTATTAACTTCCTACTATTTGCCAGTCGCTGTGTCAAGTGCTGGGCATACACTGCCAGCACTGTCCCACTTTCAGACTCTTAAGGAACTTGTACATTTTAAGTACATTCTAAGTATATAATCAGGTGGCTCAGTGGATAAAGCATTGGGTTGGGCATCTTCCTGAGTTCAAATTTAGCCTCAGACACTTACTAGCTGTGTGACCCTGGGCAAACCATTTAACTGTTTGCCTCAGTATCCTTATCTGAAAAATGAGCTAAAAAAGAAAAAAAAAAACAGCAAACCACTCCAGTATCTTTGCCAAGAAAACTAAAAAATGGGATCATGAAGAGTCAGAAATGACAGAAATTACTAAACAACAAAAAATGTATGATAAATGCTTGTTGATTAATTAATTCTAACAGGGGCATCAGTTGATTCCTATAGTGGTAGCCAGGAAAGGGTGTTTTGGTCTAGGGAGGCCCCAGGATTGTGAGTAAAGCTTTAAGACAGTAAACTGTCATATCCATTCCAGTAGCAATGACAGTAATGCTTTCATTATTCTTCCCAAAGCAACAGATAGAAAGTCAGGTGAGCACTGAGCAGATGGGAGGCACAAGGCTGAAATGCATGCAGTGGCAGGGCAGATGGGAAGATGCAAATGTTGAGTGCCCTAGTGTCCTGGTAGAAGCAGTAAGGAATGGAAATGATAGTCTGTGGCCACATACATAGAGAGTTGAGGTAACCTACATAACAATGAGGCGAGGTCACTCACCTAACAAGCAAGATAACTCATTCTCAGGTGGCTTATGACCTCTAAGGTCCTCTCTAGTTGTAAATCTATGATACTATGAAACATCTTCTTCCCAACAAGCTATTTAGTAAGCTAGCATATAGGGAGATCCCTTATGAACTATGCAGCTTCCCAGATAAGGGAGAATTAACATTTTTGGTCCAGATGCCTGAGTAACTTCAAAATAGGCAAAAAAGTAGAGGCAATGTTTACTTCTCAAGGGCCAGTTCTCCCTATACTTCTTGTCCTTTTTGTCATCTTGACTAAAAGGCCACCTTGCTAGATATGCTGCAGTTCTGGAGATAGTAAACTACTAGTCCTGCCAGAGAAAAGCTCGTTAATGAGTGTTATTATTGTTATTAATGAGTATTATTTCTAGCTTTCAGTTCCATGTCCTTAAAATGTTGTTCTCTAGTTTCTTTGGACTTTCCAGGTCTAAATCTGTGATCCTAAACCTCTTTGAACCTGATTGAATAAAATAATAGAACCATGGTTTATTATTCTATGTGAAATAAAATATCAATTAGTATACAAACAAAAAGGGTATTTAGATATACATCACTTCTTTGCAAAAATAAATTTATTCATGTCTTCTTCCGTACCAAATCTCCCCCGTTTCAGTACCAAATTACCAGCTACCTACCGAAATTTCAAACTGAATGTTCTACTTACATCTCAAATTCAACATGCCCAACCAAAACAACTCATTTTTTTTCCCCAAAACTCATCCTTCTTCCAAATTTCCCTGTTTCTTGGGAAATTATCACCATTCTTCCAATTTCCCAGATTTGTAACTCTTTTATAATTGAGTAAACAGATGGTTTCAGTTTCAATGGTTCAGTAACTGGCCCAAAGTCACACAGCTAGTAAGTGTCTGAAGTTGGATCTGAATTCAGGTCTCTCAGATTTCAGGTCCAATACTCCATGAACTGTGTCATCTGGTTGCATCTTCTATCATTTTATGTGTTCTAGCTCAACAGGCTTTCTCTGCTCCTCATACAAGGCACTCTATCTCCTGCTTCCATGCCTTTGCACTAGCAGTCTTTCTGCCTGGAATGCACTTGCTCTTCACCTGGACCTTTTTGGATATCTTTTCTTTAAGATATAGTTTGGGGGGTGGGGCTAGGTGGCACTAGTGGCACCGGCCTTGGAGTCAGGAGGACTTGAGCTCAAATCCAGCCTTATACCCTTAACACTTACTAGCCATGTGACCTTGGGCAAGTCGCTTAACTCCAATTGCCCTGTCTTCCCTCTGCAAAAAGCAAAAAAAAAAAAAAAAGATAATAGTCTGAGTATCACCTTTTATACCATGTTGCAAAGCACATGACTTTGTTGTACAAAAAGGGCCTAGTGGTATTCAAAACCATTTTCCTTTAAGTCACTCCAATTGCCTTTCATAAAACAATAGTTCAGAATTGGAAGGGACCATAGAGATCATCTAGTCCCAGGTTCTTAGGTGAGGCCTTTTGATTGAGTCCAAGTTTTATAGAACAAATCCTTTTATTAAGGGGATTTGTTCCATGAAGTTCAGATGCAGTCAAAGGGCCACACCTGAGAATCCAGAAGGATGACAAGTGGCCTTGAGAAGGAAGGTTTCCCACCCAAGATCTAGCCCAATCTCTTTACCATAGACATAAAGAAACAAAGATTTGGAAAGGCTGACTTGCCCAAGGTCACACACACAGCGACTTAGTAGCATTTATTTAGACTATAAAATAACATTTACTACATGTCTACTGGTTGCAGAAAACTATTAGGCACAAGAATGCAGGAGGTAATAAAATGTAAATTGAGTATTTTTGTTGCCTTTAATGCACTTACAATCTGGTGGAGGGATAAGAAATCACCACATATATACCAGATACTTAAATCCAAATTTTCAAGTACAGAGAGATATGATATATACAAAAGAAATATAATTCTGGCAGTTTTACGATGATGGATTGGCAGGCAAAAAGAGGATAATACAAGAATATAAGGAGGTGAATTGTAAAAAGGATCTTTCCTGCGGATATACCTGTGAGCTTAATTAAATGGAGACTGATGAGACATATATGAATGTATTAAGTATGATCTAAAAACTGATTTTCTATGATTAGCAAGAGAGAAAAGCCAAACACCAAGGTTATGCACATGAGAAGCCATAAAGGAGCCACTTGTATAAGGAAAATTATATAGTTTTGTAGCTTATAATGGCATTTAGCAGCTCTGAAGCAGTAGTGGAAAAACTATATAAAAGTTATTCAGAGGATGAGAATTCATAAGGGTCGTTGGCAACTTCAAGGGGCAAAGGATTCTAAGGCAGTCTTAAGTGAGACATCTATGTGGAAATTCATAGCGTTAAAACTGAAAATGAATTGTAAATGAAAAGGCAAAATGAAGCTGATATGCCTGGAGTATAAGAGATCAATCAAAAGACCAAAGGTCATAAATAAGAGCCAATAGTGGGAACTTGAAGGGTGGAATTTAACAAAGTTCTGGGCTTGGAGGTGGTACAATCCTTGCAGATGGTGTGGTTTGACATGTGCAAACGTGATGGTCTGTGGCTGACTGACAGTGCAGAAGTACGCCCCTAGAGTAGAGATAAGATGAACTGTTATTCGGGCTCCTAAAGTTACTCCTACAAAGTATTACTCCTGTAACACTTCAATTAGTCATTTTATCTTCCACAATTTAATGTCATCTTATCATTTCCAGTCTTAGCTTAAAATACTCTCCTCCAGACACTCCCCTCGGCTCATGCTCACTCTCTCGCTTTACTTTTCTGTCTTTGCCGAGGTTGTCACTTATGCTTACAATGTCACCTCCTCCACCTCTGCCAGCTGAGCTCCTTTCCCTTCCTTGTTACCTCAATTCAACTGCCACTTTGTCCAGGAAGCCACCCTGACGGTTAGGAATCCTTGTTAGTAACCACCTTGCAGCTGGAGTTTTGTTTGGCACCTTTATTATGCAGTCATCAAAAAACACTTACAGCTGTTATGGTGTCTTAAGACAGAGGCTGGTACGTGACTGGTGCTTGTAAAGTGCATGCACGCAGCAGGAAGCTGTGCACAGAAATACTGAAAAACGCTATTCATAAGTTGTTATCGTTCTTGGAGCCCTAGTGGCAGAGCATATTCATACAATGGTAACCGGCGGTGGCTGTAGAGGAAGCAGCTGCAACCCTGATACGGGAACCCAGCTGTGAGCAACCCGCCGGCAACCGGACACCCAGTGGGTTAGGGCAAGCCGCGTTCCCAGGGAACGCTACGTCACGTGGCGAAGTTTGCGTCAGGAGGCGGGTCTTCCCGTCCCGAGTTTGGCAACTTCCGGCGGCTTGTCAAGGACCCAATTGGAGACGGCGTCCGAGATGGGCGGCCCTTTGCCCAAACCTATCTGAGGGGTAGCCAGCGGCGGACTCATGGGTGCCCAGGCAAAGCTATCTGCTTTCCGCCTCCCCCCTTTGCCCACGATCAGGGAGATCATTAAAATTTTCGGACTTCGAGCCCAGAAACAGCTGTCCCAGAACTTCCTCCTGGACTTGAAACTGACAGGTGGATAATGTTATGACGCTCCCTGGCCTTCCTCCGCGTGGTTCGGGTTGTAGAGGGAAGGGGCCGTGCGTCTGGGAGCGTGTGCGCGCACGTCGGGGACGTGCACACGCAATGGGGAGAACGTGCACGTGCTCTTCTGCCGGCTTTCACGTAGGGAGGCGGTGGCTTCTGTCCGTCTGGGTTGGTGTGATTCTGGTTAAAGTGCAGTGTTGACCTTAAACTATATCTGAACTTAAATCTTTTCGGAGCTGCACTTGTTCAAGAAAAAAATGTTACAGGTTTTTAAAGTCTGCCTCCCGGAAGCCTTTTTGCAAATACTTTGGAGCCGGGTTCTGAATTCATTCAGTAAACATTGAGCATGTGCCTGGCACTGTGCTTAGCTCTGGGGCGGGGGAGGGGCAGGAAGCCATAGGGAAAGAAAGTTGTGGTAAGCCTTATGACAACTGCCAGTTTTTATAAATATTTTATTTTTTCCCCCGATTACATGTAAAAACGAGGACTCTTTTGTCTCTCAGTATTCTCCAGCCCATGGTACAGTGGCTGGCACATACTAGACGCATAGTAAATGTTTATAAATTTTATATGTGTGTGTATACACACACATACATATATACTTGCATATATATACATATATAAGGAGGGAGAGAGAATAAATCATTCTATAAACGAATTGAATGTATTTCTCTGCAATACTAGCAGTTTATTTCTGTAATTAAAAGTTGGAACTTGCATCCAAGGTCTTAGTGTCATGTTGTAGAAAACCATCCTTTGGATTAATTACACTTCTTTGTTGTTCAGTCATGTCAAACTTGTCAAAGGTACTGGAGTAGTTTGGCATTTCCTTATCCAGTTCGTCTTACAGATGAGGAAACTGAGGCAGACAGGGATTAGATGACTTGCCTAGGATCATACAGCTAGTAAGTGTCTGGGGCTAGATTGAACTCAGGACCAGTCTTCCTGACTCCAGGCCTGGCACTCTTATTCACTGAACCATTTAGCTGCCCTGGGTAAGAGTCAAACTCACTTCTACCTTTTGACCTCTGATGGTATGTTATTTAGTTCAGTTTAGGCAGTGGATGGAGCAGTGGACAGGGAGTCAGGAACACCTGCTTTCAAATTCTTGCTCAACTCTGAGCCTGAGCAATCTTTTCACAGTTCTCTAGCTGAATCTTGAAAATTTTTGATATGTTGTCTTATTAGAATTATTCTCTTTCATTTTAGTCATTTTAGTGATTTGTTCTTTGGCCCACTCATTCAGGATATGTTTAAGTCTCCTTTTAGTTGTCTTCTGTTTCTTTTCCATATATAAATTGCAATTTTTATTGTGTTATCATCTGTAAAGGAAATGTTTAGGTTTTTTTTTAATGTGATTAATATGTTTTACATTTATAGAGTCTTACCATGTGAAGGTCAAGGAAGATTTTTTTTTTCCTGGAAAAAGGGCCCTGGAGTTGATGATTTGGTCATTAGTGACTTGAGAGCAGTTTAAATTTATTGGTGAAGATAAAAGCTAAGTTGTAGAAGGATTTGCAAAGGGAACTGACAGTGAAAGAAATAAAAGTAGGGAGCATAGTACTTTTATTTGGCAAGGAAAGAGAACGTAGTGACTTGAGGGGTGAGGACAAGGAAAACCCTCCCACCTACTCCCCATACAGTGCATGGGAAAATCTGGTCTTGGTTATAGTTGGAGGGGAAGGAGATAAAGAAATTGAAGATACAAGGGAGAGGGCAGATGATTGATATCGCTTCCTAGAGGAAGCAAAAAGGACACACATGGAGGGGATTAGTCTTGGCAAGGAAGACATTTCTTCTGGATTCCTGAGAGGACAAGGAAGGAAACGATCGATGCAGAGGTTTTGAAGAATGGAGGAACTTAGTGCTAAATTGTCTAGACCTTAGCATGATTGGAAGTTGAGGTTACCTCCTAAGAATGAAGAAAGTTAGGGAATGCAGGATAAAGGAATAAGCATTTATTAAGCTCCTGTGTACAATGTGCCAGGCAGTGTGTTAAATGCTTTAACAAATACTATTTTATTTGATCTTCACAACAACCCTGGGAGATGGGTCTTAGGCTTACCACAACTTTCTTCCCCTATGGCTTCCTCCCCTCCCCCATCCTAGAGCTAAGCACAATGCCAGGCACAGAGTAGAGGTTCAGTGTTTACTGAATAAACTTTTTTTTTAACAGTTGAGGAAACTGAGTCGAACAGTGGTTCAGTGACTTGCCCAAATTTACATAGATAGTAAGTGTGGAAAGCCACATTTGAACTTGGGTCTTCCTGACTTCAGGCCCAGGGGCAAAGTTAGACTTTATTTAGGAAAATACTTCCTAAGAGCTCTATCAAAAATAAAACAGGCTGCTTGGAGAGGTACTGAGTTCTCTTTCCTTGGCATCTTCAAGTAGAGGTTGGATGACCACTCATTAAGATATTTTATAGTTGAGATTCCTTTTAGATCTGACCTACTAGATTGCTGCAGAGGTCCCTACCAATTCTCAGATTCTGTTATTCATATATATTACAGTGTAATGGTGTGTTTACTAATATAAATTGCTTTCCTAGTCAGTCCTCTGAAGTCCTTTGGGCTTATGGGAGTTTTCATAAAAGAATCAGACTTGTCAGTAATTGATTAAAGCAGTAGGTTTTTATTTTAACACATTGTAACTCAAACAAGGGGTAGCTTAAGACAGGTGTCAGACTCATTGAAAGGGAAAAACTCCCAAGCATGGCCTAAGCCAGATTAAAATATAATTGGGAAGTGTTTAACAAAAGTAAAAAATACAATATAACATAATGTTTATTTATTGACATACATCTTAGTATATATCCTACAGGGATCTCTTTCTATTTGGGCTTAACAACACTGGCTTAAGAGACAGCCTAGGATTTGAGGGGGCAGTTTGCTATCACTCTTTCTCCCCGTCCCCCACCTCCCACCTCTTCCTTCCACCCCACTGGCTATAGGGATACTATTTGAATTGGATACCTGGCACAAGAAACACCTTTAGGATAGAAAGAAACAAAGGAAGGATACAGCAAAGGCAGTTTGCAATCATTCTTCACCTCCATTCATTCACAGGCAAAAAGTACTGCCAAACTCTTGTCTCACCTCCAAAACAGAAGGAAAGGGATGCATCTATGGTGTTCACTAAACATCTGATGCATTTGTTTTGTGGCTGCTGCTGGTCAAATAGGGGAGTGGGAGAGGCATATCAACAATGGTCCTGTGGAGAAACTGCTTCTAAACTTAGCATCACCTGCTCTCTCACTTTTCCAGGGTCCTTTGTCCCCTTCCCACCATGACAGCCCAGTGACATAAGATATAGCCAAGGGTTTTTAGGGAAGACCGTGTGTTAAGGACTTCTGATTCTCCATTTCTATAAGGAGATATTGGGGGTTAGCTAGGGCAAATGATCATTGACTATTGAGAGAGAGAAAGAAAAAATGTGTGTGTGTTAAGTTTTTTTAAGAGTTTTCAGAAAGGGAAGCCTGCTCTTTTTTTTTTTTTTAATTAATGAACAAAAGAAGGAACAGCCCCGAAACCCAAAGTCGTTTGGACTATTGTAGTTAATTATTACTGATTTTTAAAGTATTGTTATAACTGAACAGCAAATAAATATAAATACTGTATGCTCATTATATGTTGTTTACTAGAAGCATTTACTGAAAAATGACTGAAGAGGGGGGTTAGTGGATAGAGTGCTAGACCTGGAGTCAGAAAGAACTGAATTTGAATATTGCCTCAGACACTTACATATAATAGTGGGCAAATCATTTAACCTTTCTTAGCCTCATTTTACTCATCAGAAAAAGCACCTACTTCACGTGGTTCTGAGGCTCAAATGAATTAGCATGTAAAACTTTTTGTAAAGCTTAAAAAATGCTATATATATGCTAGTCATTATTATTGATGTGAAAATGATTGATGGACTTTGCATACTCATTTTCACTCCTAAATTCACTTCCAAGATTGGCATTTTACAAGGGATATGTATGTTGAACATTTTTTTTTCTAGATAAGATTATACGAAAGACCGGCGATCTGAAAAATGCTCACGTTTATGAAGTAGGCCCTGGGCCAGGTGGCATCACAAGATCCATTCTTAATGCTCAAGTAGCTGATCTTCTTGTGGTTGAAAAGGACACTCGGTTTATTCCTGGGTTACAGGTAAGAAACTTAAACTGTTTATTTTGATGAATATTTAATTTAAATTAACATTTAAAGAAGCTGAACAAGCAGATTCTTCTGTGAACTCAATTTATCCAGAAATAGTCCCTCTTGATATGATTGTTTTAGTAAAAGAAAGGAGTCATTTGAGGGAGTTGTATGTGATTTCCTGTCAATTTGAACACAATTTAGAAATAACATCCTTAATTACTAGTCAGGCTTTTTTCAGTTACATTTTAGCTTTGTACATTTATAAGATTAAGGGACACTTGACTCTTTTTGTGTATGGGGGGTTGGGGGGGGTGGGGCAATTTTAAATATACTTTATTTTCCAGGGCAAGATTTGCATCTCCATTTGTTTACAGCACTGATGAAGTGCACTGTTGTTCACTTCTCTCCCTCTGTACACGTTCAAGTATTCAGAATGCCCAGATTTACACAGTAGTTTAAATTTTACTTTTAAACTGCTATTGCCTTAGCAACAGATTTAGGTCCTTCAATATTTGGAAAGCTGTGTGGAATGCTCTTTCTTCTGATGCGTTTAGTCAACCTCTTCAATGATGGGTCTAGAAGCAACATTTCCAGATGGTGCTGCTCCATCCCCAGAGAACCCACCAGCATGCCTCTTGGCATGCCCTCTGAACTCTGGTATAGCTTAGCAGTGATGTAGACCTCCTCCAGTTCTTTCTTCTGATGCTCAGACTCTTCATTCTCAACAGTCTGGTTTTTAACCAGCCGGTTGATTATTTCATTACATTTGTCAAGGATCTACCTTCTGTTTGTGTTCATCACCAGTTTTGCCTCAGTTTCTCATCCCCTACAGTAGGCTTCATGTTGAAAGCATAAGATTCAAGAGAATTCTTGAAAGAAATCTTGTCTCTCTGCTTCTCATTTTTAGCCTTGTATTTCTCAGCTTCCTAAACCATATTCTCAATGTCTCCTTTTCTAAGACAACCTTTGTCATTGGTATTGATGCTATTATTCTTCTTGCTTTTGCTCTTAACCACAGCAGAAACGTTGAGGGTGCCATTTGCAGCAATGTCAAATGTTATTTCATTCTGAGGAATACTACTGGGACTGGGGGGATTTCCTGTGAGATCAAACTTGATACACAGATTGTTATACTTTGTCATTGATCTTTCATTTGCATAAACCTGAATAAGCATACCTATATGTTGGTTGTCTGAGTAGCTGGGAAAGGTCTATGTCTTCTTGGTGGGTATGGTTTGATTAGAACTGTTATAATTCAGCCAGCCATTTCAGTTCCAAGGCAACGAAGAGCTATTTCCAGGAGCAACAAGTCCCGCATGTTCTTAGATTTGTCTCCAGACAAAATGGCAACCTGTACAGAGGCAGTACAGGCAACAGCCTCATAAAGATCGATGTTCTTGTGGAACTCTTTGCCACAGAAGAAGTCCTACAGAAGCGTCTGGATTTTGGAAACCTGAGTGGAACCACTCACCAAGATGATGTCGTGAATCTATGATTTGCCTAGTTTGGCATCTCTTAGGACATTTTTCACAGTGTCCAATGTGCCATGGAACAGGTCAGCAATTCAGTTCTTCGAAACAGACATGGATGATAGAAGTATAAAAGTCAATACCTTCATAGAGTGAGACAACGTCAATACTGATCTGGGTACCAGAAGAGAGGGTGTGCTTTTGCACATTCAAAGTGTTGCACAAATAGTCTACAGCCTTCTTGTTTTCATTGATATCCTTCTTATGCTTTTGCTTGAACTCAGAAATAAAATGGCTGACCATGCAGTTGTCACAGTCACTCCCACTCAGTTAAGTGTCCCCAGCTGTGGACTTGACTTCAGAGATGCTTTCTTCAATGCAAGAAAGACATTAAAAGACACCACCTCCAAGGTCAAAGATCAACACATTTCTCTTAGCACAAACCTTTTTGTCTAAGCCATAAACAATAGCAGCACCAGTTGACTCATTGATGATTTAGGGCACATTGAGACAAGCAATGGTTCCAACATCTTTGGTGGCCTGATATTGGGAATCATTGAAGTAAACTGGTACTTTGAGAGCAGCATTTGTGACAGTTTACCCAAGATAAGCTTCAGCAATTTCTTTCATCTTGGTCAGGGCCATAGAAGGTACTTTATCTGGATAGAAACTTTTGGTCTCCCCTTCGTACTCCACTTGGACCTTAGTCCTGCCTGCATCATTCATCACAGTGAAAGGCCATTGCTTCATGTCTGACTGTACAGCAGCATCATCAGATCTGTGACCAATCCGATATTTGGCATCAAAGACTGTGTTGGTGGGGTTTATTGCAACTTGATTCTTGGTAATATCACCAATTAAACATTCTGTGTTGGTGAAGGCAATGTAGCTTGGGGTAGTCCTGTTTCCTTGGTCATTACCAATGCTCTTCACTTTCCCATGTTGGAAGACCCACACACAGGAACAAGTGGTGCCAAGATCATTACCAACTGCAGGTCCCTTTCATGTAGTTGCGGGGATGTTGGGGGTCATGGTTAACTGCTGTGGAGCAAGAAGGGTTGCTGCTGTGCCGAATAACAAGACTAGACTTGTGTGAAAAAGACTTGAAGGTTTTAGTTTACCACAAACCCTACAGTGTTGTGTGACTTCTTAAGAAGATTACATAATAGCTGAAGTCTTCATTAGTAAATATGCTGGTCCAAGATCAAGAGAGATGGTAGACCCAATGTATCCAGGACTTATTTTGCTACATATGGAATTCCATGTTCAGTTCTCTTTACCACATTTTAAGAGGGATAGATACAGATTTCTTAAATACAAGTCCATTGTTTTCTGTGTTCTACTCTGCCAACTTCCTAAATGTGTACATAATGTCCCAAATGTTGAAATAAGTTAGCTTTTAAAAAAAACAAAGGTAATGCCCTTGAAGTACATAAAGCTTCCTGCTTCCTGTGTGATACCTTTCCTTACAAGGCAAGAGGGGTATCACATTCAAATTTGTTCCCAAATTAATCTCTCTTTCTCCAGAGATTGTATACATGTTTTCCTAGATTACTTGAGCTAAGTCATATGCTCTTCAAACACAGGAACCAAGTTTTCTCTACTTTTTCTATCCCTAGGCTCTTAGCATCTAATTATAATGTCGTGTACCCTGTGAATACTTAATAAATATTAATACAATTTAATTAAATAAAAAAGCCTGTAGCAGTAAGAAAGAGAAATTAAAACTATAAATACCAGTAAAGATGATATGCAATTATCCCTATTTGCATTTGGCACTATGGTTTACTTAGAAAACTCCAGAGAATCAGGGAGGAAACCATTCAGAGCAATTAAAACCTCCAGTAAAGTAGTAGTGAGTCCTGCTTTCTTTTGTCCCTCCCTCCCTTCCATTTTCCCTTCATCCTTTTCTCTCTCCTTCTCTTTGTCCCTTCTTTTCCCTTCCTTCCCTCCTCCCTCCCCTCTCTACCATTTCCTTCCTTTTTCCCTTTCCCCTTGCTCTTCTTACTTTTTTCCCTCCCTCCCTGTGATTTCATCAGTATAGAGAGCTCCTGGTGATGAACTTTTTCTGTTGGTGTATAGCCTTATCTTCTCTGCAAGTTATAGTTTTAGTGTTGTCTGTATGCAAAAGTACAATACTTAAATTGAGAAAAATCATTAGCATTTTTAAATTGAGGAAATTTTAGAAAAATCACTTTTAAAATAACTACAAAAATGCATATAATAATTGGGAATTAATCTAAAAAGGAAGCTTTTATTATAGAAATCAAAGAAATAGGGAATATTTATTAAAGGAACAGAGATGTTTATTATCATAGTTTGACTGCACATACACAATTAAAGTAATTACACTCAAATTAATTTACAGATTTTGTTTTACGGCAAGGAAACTACTAAGGGATTATTTTATACAACTAAACAAAATAATTTTTAAAATTTATTTAGAGAAACAAGATATCTAGGCTTTAAAGAGAAATAATTATGGGGTACTGGTAGGTGGCGCAGTGACTAGAACACCGGCCCTGGAGTCAGGAGGATCTGAGTTCAAATCCAGCCTCAGACACTTGACACACTTACTAGCTGTGTGACTTTGGGCAAGTCACTTAAGCCCAATTGCCCTCCAAAAAAAAAAAAAAAGAGAGAGAGAGAGAAATAATAATAAAAAGAGAATGAGGGACCTTATAGCATCAAACTATATAATGAAGCAGCAGTCATCAAAATTATTTTGATTTGATGGTTAAAATACAAAAGTAGATCAGTAAAGTATATTAGGTGGAACTGAAAATCAAATGAACTCATTAGCTCACTTTTCAAAATATCCATGTATACAGTTTACTTTCTTTTTTTTTCATTTTTCAAATGCTTTATTAACTTCTTATTTACATCATTCATTTCTGCCAGATTTTGAGTTACAAATTTTCTCCCCGTTTTTCCCCTACCCACCGCCCCAAAATAGCAGTCCCACAGGATATCCCCTCCTCCAATCTGATCTCTCCCATATTTTCTCCCATACCCCTTTCAATTTTTCCGGTAGGGCATGGTGGATCTCTATGCCCCAGTGCCTGTATATCTTATTTCCCAATTACATATAAAATAGTATTAATAATAGTGCATGTGTGTATATATATGTGTGTGTGTGTGTGTGTGTGTGTGTATGAACATTTGATTTTAAAACTTTGAATTCCAGATTCATTCCCTTCCTTTTCACCCACCCTTACTGAAAGATAAGCAGTTCAGTATAGGTAGTACATGTGTGGCTAATGCAAAACAATAACATAGTAGATATATTGTAAAAGACTGACTATATTTCTCTCCTTCCTATCCCACCTCCCACTTGTTCTATTCTCTACTTTGATCCCGTCCCTTTTCAAAAGTGGGTGCTTCCAACTTCTCTCCCCCCCAGCATCTCCTTCCTTCCATCAAACCCTCTCTCATCCCCTTGCCCCCTACACTCCTGTAGGGTGACATACACTATTTAGTGTGTATTTCATTCCCTCCCCAAGCCAAATTCAATGGGAATAAGGTTGACCTGTTCCCTTTTGCCTTCCTGTTCTTCCCCTCCATTGTAACCATTTTCCCTTGCCTCTTCTATATGAGATAGTTTACCCCATTCTGTCTCTCCCCATCTCCTCTCATTATATTCCTCTCTCACCTCTTAATTTCACCTTTTAAGTATCATCCCTTCCTGTTAAATTGGTCCTGTGCCCTCTATGTACAACTGTAAACATATAGACACACATTCACATATGTATCCATATGTCCATATACCCTCATATATAGACATACATATATTCCCTTCAACTATTTTCATACTGGGAAAAGTTTCATCTGTTACAATTATTGTTTTTCCATGTAGGAATGTTAATAGTTCAACTTTGATAAGTTCCTTATGATTTATTTTCCCTGTTTACCTTCTCATGCTTCTCTTGCTTCTTGTATCTGAATGTCAAATTTTCTATTCAACTCTGGTTTTTTCAGCAAGAATGCTTGAAAGTCCTCTATTCCACTAAATGACCATATTTTCCCCTGAATCATGATACTCAGTTTTGCTGGGTTGGTGATTCTTGGTTTTAATCCCAGTTCCTTTGACCTCCGGAATATCATATTCCAAGCCCTTTGATCCCTCAGTGTAGAAGCTGCCAAATCCTGGGTCATCCTGATTGTGTTTCCACAATATTTAAATTGTTTCTTCCTGGCTGCTTGTAATAATTCTCTCCTTAATCTGGGAATTCTGGAATCTGGCTATAATATTCCTAGGAGTTTTCTTTTGGGGATCTTTTTCAGGAGGTGATCGGTGGATTCTTTCAACCTCTATTTTGCCCTCTGGTTCTAAAACATCAGGGCAGTTTTCTTTGAGAACTTCCTGGAGGATGATTTCTAGGTTCTTACTTTGATCATGGCTTTCAGGTAGCCCAATAATTTTTAAATTATCTCTCCTGGATCTATTTTCCAGGTCAGTGGTTTTTCCCATGAGATATTTCACATTGCCTTCTATTCTTTCATTTGTTTGGATCTGTTTAACAGCATCTTGATTTCTCATAAAGTCATTAGCTTCCATTTGCTCCAATCTAATTCTGAAGCAATAATTCTCCTTAGTGAGCTCTTGAGATTCTTTTTCCATCTGGCAAATTCAGCTTTTTAAGTCATTGTTTTCCTCATTGCCTTTTTGAGCCTCTTTTGCCATTTGAGTCAGTCTGTTTTTTAAAGTGTTATTTTCCTCAGTCAGGCTGTTGACTCTCATTTCGTAATTTTCTTGCATCATTCTCATTTCTCTTCCCAATTTTTCCTCCACTTCTCTTATCTGCTTCTTAAGGTCCTCTATGGTCTGTAAGCAGCTCGTATTTTCCTTTGAAGCTTTTCGTGCAGGAGTTCTGACTTTACTGTCTTCCTCCTGTTCCATGCTTTGCTCCTTTTTGTCCCCCAAATAGGAGTCTAATGTTGGAATCATCTGTCTGCTTTGTTTCCTTTGCCTGGTCATGTCGCCCCTCAGTCACTTGATCCCTGGGATTTTTGCCACAGTAGGGCTCTGCCACCAGACAAGGGAGCTTTTGTCCCAAACACTGGGGTTTTCTCAGCTGCCAGAGGTATTATATGGGTGCCTTCTCTGAGGCCTCCACACACTCTGACAAGCTGGACACACACCCCAGGACCTCCACCCTAGACTGCAATCCAGATCCAAGCAGGTTAAAGCAAGAGTGATTACCCCTCAGACTGGTTGCTTGGTCCCCCTACACTCTGCAGGCCAGGGTGCCGGCTGGCTGGAGTCTCAGCGGCTTCTCGCCCCAGGGGCAAAAGCCGAGGTACTCCTACTTACTGGGTCCCAAAGTCCAGACTGCACTGACCTCTCACTTTGTCCTTTGCATCTATGTGTTGATAATTCTGGAAACAGCCACAGCTGCTGCTGTTCTGGAGTCCCTCCAGTGGTGGCTAGTCAGACCCGCCCTGGGGTTAAAACCTCTGGCTCACAAGGGCCTGGGCTCCGTTCCCAGAGCGCTATGCTGGCCAATACCTGCCAGCCTTCCAGGCTGTCCTCAGTGGGAGGTTAGCTTCTCTGTGTCATTTTGTGGGTAATGCAGCTCCAAAGTTTGTTCAGAGCCCCCTTTTTACATTGATTGGGAAAGGTGGAAGCCAGAGCCGCTTGGAGGTCCTGCTTCCACTCCGCAGTCTTGACTCTGCCCCATTACAGTTTACTTTCTATATGGCAATACATTCCGGAAGGGAGGGGCCACAATGGCAAAGAAGTTTGGCCAGAAAAATAGGATTAGACCAGCAACCACACCAAATACCACAACAAGCTTATGTGGACAAACAGCCTCATCTAGGAAGTCAGGACATTAAATAATTTACATTCGAATGGAAAGGGGTAAGTTTCTCACCACTAATTAAGAAAAGGATTGATAAATAAAGGAGAAAGATCCCAAAAGACAAAATGGACAATTTTTATTATATTCATTAAAAAGCTTTTATACAAACAAAATCAATGCAACTAGAACAAGAAGAAATTATCAAGTAGGAGGAAATCTTTTCATAAGTATCTATGATAAATACCTTATATTCAAGATATGTAGGAAATTGGCATAAACATATTAGACTAGGAACTATTTCCCTAGATAAATAGTCAAAGGACATCAGCAGCTTTAAAAGAAATAGAATATCCAACAACCATAGGGGGAAAAGATCCAGGTCACTAAAAAGAAGAGAAGTGTTTCACTAGATAGCAATCAAATAACCAAAGGCAATAAAGCATAAAAGTCAGTATTTTAAAGGCTTGGGAAAGATAGTCTAATGTGCTGTTTGGGAAGCTAAAAATTGCTCCAACTTTTCTGGAAACAGTTAGAATTATGCAAGAAAATTTATTAAAATATTCATACTTTTTGATACAGAGAATCCACTGCTGAGCATTTACCCCAAGGAAACCTTTACAGCAAGAGACATTTCATAAATATTAATAATTTCACTTTTTGTGATATCAAAATAATTGCAAACAGAATGGGTACATATTGATTGAAGAATGACAGAACTAATTGTGGTATATAAATATAAGAGAATGCTATTGATTTTTCTGTAGGCATTGACGCTGTTGATCACTCTTTCCACCTTGACACCTACCCTCTTTTCTCTTCTTTTTTAGGATACCATTCTTTCCTGGTTCTCCTCCTCTCTGACCATTCCTTCTGACCTTTCTTTGCTGTACCTTAATGCTCTCTGATTGTGGATGTCCCACAAGGCTCTGTCCTCTTCTCTTCTCCCTCATCAGCACCTATGGATTTAATTACCATCCATGCTGACAATTCTCAAATGTCCCTAGTATTCCCCGACTTCTGCTGACTTTGTCTCACATCTCCAGGTGCCTTTGAGATATCTCAAACTGGATATTCAGGAAACATCTTAAACTCAACATATCTGAAACGAAATTTATTATCTTTCCCCCTAAATCTTCCTTCCTTCCTTCCTTCCTTCCTTCCTTCCTTCCTTCCTTCCTTCCTTCCTTCCTTCCTTCCTTCCATCCATCCTTCCTTCCTTCCTTCCTTCCTTCCCAGTCTCAGTTTCACAACCTAGAAGTCACTTTCAGTTCCCAGTCACACTGGCCTCCTGGCTATTGCATAAACAAGACTCACATCTCTTGGCTTCGGGAATTTTCTCTGGGTGTCACCAGTACCTAAACTTTTCTCTTTCCTCATCTTTGCCTACTGGCTTTCCTGACTTCCTTTTAGCCCCAACTAAAATCCCATCTTCTATAGGAAACCTTTCTCAATCCCTCTTAAATCTAGCACCTTTCCTCTGTTAATCATTTCCTATTTATCATGTTAGATCTTTGTTGTCTCCCCTGTTAGAATGTGAACTTCTTGAGGGCTGGGACTGTCTTTTGCCTCTTTTTATACCCTCAGCACTAAGCACTTAGCACCTCTCTAGTACATAGTAAGCACTAGGTAAATGTTGATTGATTGATATAGGGAGAGATGTCCACAAGAAGCTGAAAAACATGTGCTCTCAATATGTAGTCTGAGCTTTGATATTCTTTTTTGGTGCTGGATTAAGGTATACTTGATTCTGCCTTTACTATCTGTTACTTATGGCCGAAGCAAGAGAACATGGAAGAGATCTGGGAGAA
Organism: Petaurus breviceps papuanus; assembly: GCF_028583685.1. Taxonomy (NCBI): domain Eukaryota; kingdom Metazoa; phylum Chordata; class Mammalia; order Diprotodontia; family Petauridae; genus Petaurus; species Petaurus breviceps. Next base: position 2,147,300 of record NW_027187345.1, read on the forward strand.
AAAATTTTGCTTTGATTGACCAGGCAGGTGATAAAGAGAGGTTACCAGGTAAGTCAGGCCAACAAGCATCTATTAAGTATCTAATAAGAGGAAGGAAACAAGCATTTGTTAAAATACTACTTATGTGTCAGGCACTATATGCTAAGCAAAATGAAAGACAGTCCCAGCCCTCAAGGAGCTCATATTCTAATGGGGGAAGTGAAAGCATAAAAAGGGAGCTGAAAAGTGGGCAGTTGTGGGGAGGGGGCTACGGTCAAAGAGATGAAATGTCATGGAGGGGTGGTCATTGCAGTTCAGAAGTAAGGAACAAGGCCAGGAGAGTAATGGAGGTTGACTTGGGCCTGCTTTATGCTGTCTAGTTAGCCGATCAACATTTATTAAGAACTTACTATGTGTCAAGTGCTGCGCTAAGTCCTTTAGAAGAGCCTAAAGATCCAGAACTTCTTACAGACCTGATCACCATCCCTCTCTGGCCCTAGCCAAACAGGTCATCAGAGGTAGATTAAGAAGCAGGCCTGCCCTTACCCACAGAACAGAGAGACAGGAATAAATGAGAGCAATTACATAATGCACTGTTTTCCTCACAAAAATCTTAAGTAGGTAGTAGAAGCACCTATTTTACTTGAGAAAACTGTACCTCAGAAACCTTAAATAACTTGCCCACAATCACAAAGCTGTTAAGTGGTGATGCCAGGATTTGAATCCAGGTCTTTTGACTCCAAATAAAGAATTTCTACCATTTTGTACATCATCTCTAATTGTATTATTTGATTCAGCACCTCCATTTTAGTACTGATCGTATTGATTCCCCTGTTACATCTGTTTTTCTTACTTGTTAAATTTAAATTTCATTAGAGCAGGGCCAGTGTTTCTTACTATGAATTTCAGTAGTTCTGTATCAGGCACCAACAGACATCTAGTGAATATTTGTTGATGGCTTAAATCTCTGCTTACAGCTGGCAAAAAATTATTTCAAAGCTAGAATCCAGTATCTTAATCAGATTACTTTTCCCAAAGTGTTCCATAAGTGGCAGGTGGGGAAGGGACAAAAAGATGATTTTTATAAGCTGAGGTGTTTGCAGGAAGAGCTCCATCTTTTATTAGCATACAGAAGGAATTAAAAGGGGAAAAAAGGAAATAGTGGTAGATGGAAATGGGCAGTAACTATGTCATAAAGCAGTTGTGAAATAATAACGACATAACTTTCAGAGATTCCCTTGGTATTTCAGGGAGAATAATTTAGTAGATTTAACATAGCCAGTGGGTAGTATTCAGTCAACTTGTACTTTGTACCCAGAATTTTATTTATTTATTTGTTTCTTTTGAAGAGCTGCTTTTTGATATATAGAACATGGAATGTTAGATCTAGAATGGACCTTAGAGTTAGGTCCTTAGACCTGGAATGGACCTTCTGGTTCAATGACTTCATTTTAATAATAAGGAAAAAAGAAAAGTGCCCAGAAAAGTAGTGATGTGTCCAAGTTTTTACAAGTCATTAGTGGCAGAGCCATGGCTAAACTCAGACCTTCTGATCTCCAGGCCAGTATTCTGCCTGGAGATCATTGTACAGGAAGAGAGGGAAGTATCCCAAGAGTAAGGTGTGGGAAGGAGAGGGGCAGAGGCTAGGATGTGTCCAGCTAAACTTCCCTCTTTCTTGGGAATACCAGTAAATTGGGGATCATGGCAGTAACAGTTACCTTAGAGCATTCTCTGTGAATACATTGAGATGTAGCAGTAAATCAGATGGTTGGGGACACATTTAATAGGTATAATTTTCCCTAATGAAATTTGAAAGTTAAATGAATATTTAAATGTCATGTGCCTCCTTTCCCACATGTTTCATCCCATATTTTTTTTCAATTTCCATTTTGTTCTTAATCTGTGAAATGAGAGAAGTGGTGTCCTAGATAGGAGTTGTCTATTCAAAGTTTAAACTGAAATATAGAAGCTATTCTGAAGATAGAAATGAAAAGTAGCTTGACATAGAAGGCTGAAGAGAGGGTGGGATCATGAGCACATCACCTGCTTCCATTTTATAAAATAAAAATAAGTATCAGGATCCTAACCCATCCCACCCTGGCATAGTTTTATGAAACTTTGGCCACGTAACAGTAACAGTCAGAGCCAATGGTAGATACAGAGCTCACTTTAGAGTCAGAAAGACAGAGCTGGGTTAACGGCCAGACCCTGACAGTAACACATGCTGACCAGGTGAGGCCTCACTAGTCCCTTCACCTCCCAGGGCTTCTGGATCCTCTGTAAACCTGAATTGCAGAGGGGGTGCTGTTGTGCATTGGTAGAGGGGCTTTCCTCACTGGGAGTTGCCTGTCCCAGTGACATCTATCAGCAGACTTCCTCCCTTCTGTTAACAAACAGATGAGATTTCTGTATTTTCCTTCTGATGATATTGAGAGGTCAATAGGACAGGCATATTTGTGACCATTTTACACATGAGAAAACTCATGCTCCTAGTGGTTAAGTCACTGCCCAGGGCCAACAAATGATAAACTCCTGTCTAGGGCCTTTTTGGCTTGAACTCTCTGCCTTCCAAGGACCAACAGTAGGCAAAGAGGCACTCCCTTCCTATACGTGTAACCTTGGGCAAGGCTCTGGACTTATCTGGACCTCATTTTCTTTATTTGAAAAATAAGGAGGTGACAAAATACTCTTAAGTTTTATTCCAGTTCTGAATCCTATGAAAATTTAGTCACTATCAGGTGTCAGCATTCAGTGAAGTAAACTCATTTTAAAGAGGCATGTTAGAATTAAGGTTATAATTTGCTTTGGTCAAGTTACTTCTCAGATCAGTTTCTGTTAATGGCTTCTTATTGCTTATCCAAAAAAGACTGAAAGTCCTTAGAGTGGCATTCAGAGGCCTTCCATGATTTGGTGCCGCTATGCCTCTGTCTGTGGAGCCTATGTTCTTCTAGCCAAGCTATTCAGCAGTCCGTATATGCCCTGTGTTCTCCCTACTTCTCTGTCTTTCACCTTGCTTTTTTCCCTAAGCCTATAATGTTTCCCCCTTCTACCTGTGGAAATCTGTAAGTCCCAGCTCAGATGATATTCTTTTCCTTGAAGCTCCTTTATTCCTTAATGACACCCTCCTACCCCACATCAAACCTCATATAACAATTTGTGCCTTTCATACAGTGGCCATGTATTATGGTTTATTTTGTATGTATAATATCCCCAAATGGACCGTCTCTTTTCTAAATTTTGAGTCTTCCCCCTGCCTAACATAGTACTTTGTATACAGCAGGTGCCTAATGTTTCTTCAGTTATTATATTAATAAGTTTAGTGATAATCACAATGTGACCATTTAAAGTGGAATCTTCAGTAGTCTTCTTTTTCTCCTTTTCTATCCATTTTATTTCCTTCAAAAATATGACTGGAATTTGTAAGGCCACGATGCCAGGAATTGTGTTTTAGTCATCTTTATATCCCTAGTACTTAAAACAGCCCTCAACACAGAGGTGACATTGAATAAATATTCGTTGAGTTGAATAAAGCATGAGGAAACATACATATTCCAGTAAATTACACTGTTTGTGTCATCAAATGTTCAGAACAAAAGGAAATTTTTTTTCAGAAAATTGCTATCATATAATGTGAGCCTGTAACAGAGCTGGAATGAGGAACTTACATGACCTCCTAAGGTTGATTTATTCCCACATAAGTTTGAGATTGAAAATATGTAGATTTTTATATTGTATCAAAAATGAATTAATGAATTTTATTTGGTTTTCATAAAACAGATGCTATCTGATGCAGCACCTGGAAAACTGAGAATTGTCCATGGGGATGTGTTGACATTTAAATTAGAAAAGGCTTTTCCAGAGCACCTTCAAAGAAAGTGGGAAGATGGTAAGTGTTTACTTGTGATTTCCATTTATTTTTAAATTTTATCGTCATTACTATTTTTCTGAACAAGTCTTTTAAAAATCATCTGAATTATACCATTGTAAATGAGAAAATATTTTTTGATTTTCTTCTAAAAACTTGCTATTTTTTCTTTGTTGAAATTTTTCACTTCATATGTTCAAAATTTTGTTTTGTATGTTTGTTTTTATTCCTCTACAAAGATGTCATAAGTCATGTGACTGATACTATAAAAGCATTGAGAAATGTTTAAAAATGTCTGTATCTCCCTCTAATTTTGGAGTGTGGGGAAAACAAGTGGTTTAGTAAGCCTAAGTAACAATCATTTTTCTTGTGTTGTAATCCTAATTCTATAGCTACATAAAAATTATATAGCTGAATGGCAGTCATTTAATTGTAGGGGAAAAAAGTGAGGCATAGAGTGACTAATGTAGGTTGAAGTAAATGACCGAATTGCTATTGTTTACATAGTTGTTTTGAATTTTATTAATGCTGTTGTAATTGCTTTCAGATCACTTACGAGTATAAACTCAGATTTGGTACAAAATGGCAAAGTTTGGTTAAAGAAAAAAAACTATGTTGTATAGTAGTTTGGAAACATTACAAACATAATTACATTTAAACAAAATTTTTATTGGACTTTATTATTAGACTTCCTAATATATGTTGTATACTTTTTCTCAGTGTTTTGGGGTTAGTGTATATAGCCATGTGCAAAAATTTAGGATTTAATTTTAACCTTTGGGCTTTGATTTTGCAATGGAAACTTTTGAGCAATTTTTTTTGTTTGTTTTTTTCAATTCAAAACCATCTTTTCACAGAGCTTTATGTTAGCACAATAATTACCCTGATAAATTAAAATTTATCCTTAAATTGTGCTCCAAATATATTGATATAATTTTCTTGTGCCTTTCCCTTGATTCCAACAGATCCTCCAAATTTGTATATTATTGGTAACCTGCCTTTCAGTGTGTCTACTCCACTGATTATTAAGTGGCTTGAAAATATTTCTAAAAGAGATGGACCTTTTGTTTATGGCAGGACACAGATGACCTTGACCTTTCAAAAGGAGGTGGCTGAGGTAAGCTTTTATTTGTCTTGACTCTAGACTACTCTATCAAGATCAGATTCCAAATAGATGTTGAATGGGCCACATTTGTCAAGTTTTAATGGAACAAAAACTAGACATGCTAGATGTGGTAAAAGTTGTTATGGTAGTGAATCCTCCAGGAAGAAGGTTATATATACCTGTGGTCCTGAACCTGAGTAGACTGTACAGAATGAGGCAGGGTTGTAGAAAGACATGGTGGGGAATCCCGGCTTTGACTGATGACTGTGTGATCTCGACGTCAGTAAACTTCAGCCATAAAGTCAACTGATATAAAGTAGGGCTAGTAAGTAATACTTATACTACTTTGCTCTTAGGGTAGCTGTAGAGAAAGTACCTTTGAAATCCCAAATTCTTAAAGAATGGGAATTATTAACTGCAGAAGTAGCTCCTAGCTTGGATGCTGAAGCTTTAGGTGCTTTAACGGGAAAAGCAGGGCCATGTGATAAATGACAAAGCATTGGCAGATAGTGAGCGGAGCCTGGTCCTTCTTGCTTTGGACTTCCCTTACCGCTTCACTCCGCTCTTCTTTATTGCATTTGTCATGCCATATTTTGTAATGTCACTCTCTGTATGTGTATCTTAGCTCCTTACATGACTGTTAGCTTTATGGGCTCTGAGTCTGGCCTTTTCTCTCATAAATTTTGCATCTCCCCCAGCGGGTAGGTCTGCTCACAAGAGGTGCTTGATAAATGTTAGTGAAATGAGTAAAGGTAAAAGGGAGCATTTGAAGCATTAAGACACACACTTACTCCCTAGTTATTAAAATTAACACCATCTTGCTTATACGGGGTGAGGCAGAAGGCGCTTGGTAGTTGGAAGATGTCAAACAGTCTATTTGTACTGACTTTTGCCTCACCCTATAAATAAGGTATTTGAAAGCCCTTTTTTATTCATAGTCTCAACTGACAATAGATAATCTTCATTTTGGGCATCAAGGTGGTACAATGGATAGAATGCTGGGCCTGAAGTCAAGAAGATCTGAGTTCAAATTCAACCTCAGACACCACTTCGCCCCTGTGTGACCCTGGGCAAGTCACTTAACCCTGTTTGCCTCAGTTCCTCCTCTGTAAAATGAGTTGGGTAAGAACATGGCAGACCACTCTAATATCTTTGCCAAGAAAATTCTTCAAAATGGAATCATTAAGAGTTAGACGTGACTGAAAGCAACTAAATAACAACAAAAATTTTAATTTTACAGGTGGAGAAAATTTAGCTAGAATGACTTAAGAAAGATTAATAGTGAATAAGCTGTTTTTTAAAAGCATTTGGATGTTCATCTCTCTTTTCATTGCTCTAGATATAATTCACTACCCTATGTCCTCTCCAAGCTGATGGATCATATGAATATTCTCAGAAGAAAACTATGATTGATTAATTTGATGGGAAAACTGCTATTCTACATATGTGATTGTCTGCAAAGTTAAAATTTATTGCTGTAGCACTGATGATTATCTGACAAAGCTCCTTGCTATGAGGCTCTGGAATTTTTAGTTCATCAGTTTTCTTCAGAGGTCTATCATATCCAACTTTTCTATGATTCTAATCATCTCCTTAACTTCTTTCTTACATATTTTATGATTAGATTTATCTAGCTCTGAGGAATGAAAGTTGAGGTCCCCCACCAGTATAGTTTTATCGTCTGTTTCTACTGTAACTCATTTAAATTTTAAGAATTTAGATGCTATGCCTTTTGTTGAATATATATTTAGTATTGATATAACTTCATTGCCTGCGGCACCTTTTAGCAAGATGTAGTTTCCCTGCTTAGCTCCTTTGATTAGGCCTGTTTTTGCTTCGTCTGAGATCATAATTGCTACCCATGCCTTTTTTATTTAAGCTGAAGCATCTTGCTTAAGCCCCTTATTTTAACTCTGTGTCTCTCTGTTTCAAGTTTGTTTCTTGTAAACAACATATTGTTGGAATCTGGTTTCTGATCCATTCTGCTGCTTCCATTTTATGGATGAATTCATCCTATTCACATTCACAGTTATAGTTAATAACTGTGCATCTCCCTCCATCCTGTTTCCTTCTATTTATCCTTTTCTCTCTTTTTATCCTGTCTGCCCTCTAAAGTCTATTTTGCTTCTTATCATTACCTTCTTTTATCCACCTTTCCTTTTATCTTTTTTTACTTCCCCTCCTCCTTGTCTGTTGGGTAAAATAGAAATCTATATCCATTTGAGTGTGTGTGTGTGTCTGTTTGTGTGTGTGTGTTTTACCTCTTTGAACCAGCTTTGATGAGAGTGTTTCAAGTGTTGTCACTATTGCATTTCTCTCTACTGTAAAGGCTCTTATTTGTGTACCTTTTTTGGTGACATAACTTTCCCTATTCTTCCTCTCTTTCTCCCCTCTTCTCCCTTTCTCTCCCCCATCATTTTTTTACATCATTTCAACATAATCAACTTACTCCTGTGCCCTCTGTCTGTGTAGAGTCCTTCTAACTAACCTAATAAGGATAAATTTCTTAGAAATTACATGTATCATCTTCCCAGTAGGAATATAAACAGTTTAACATTGAGGCCCTTGTTTTCTTTTTCATGTTTACCTTTTTATGCTTTTGAGTTCTGTGTTTGAAAGTCAGCTTTTCTTTTCAGCTCTGATCTTTTTTTCATCAGGAATGTGAGTCCCTTATTTCATTAAATGTCTTTTTTTTCCCTTGAAAGATTATACTCACTTTTGCTGGGTAGGTAATTCTTGATTGCAATACTAGTTCTTTTGCCTTCTAGAATATCATATTCTAAACCTTTTGCTCCTTTAATGTAGTAGCTGCTAAATCTTGTGTGATCCTGAGTATGACTCTACCATATTTGAATGGTTGTTTTCTGGCTAATTGAAGTGTTTTCTTTTTGACCTGGGAGCTCTGGAATTTGTTTATAATATTTTTTTGAGTTTTCGTTTTGGGATCTCTTTCAGTTGATGATTAGTAGATTCAGTTTCTCTTTTATCCTCTGATTCTAGGTTTTGGAGGAAGTTTTCCTTTATGATTTCTTGAAATATGATGTGTAGATTTGTTCTTTGATCATGGTTTTCAGGTAGTCTAGTAATTCTTAAATTATTTCTCCTCAGTCTACTTTCTAAGTCAGTTGTTTTTCCAAAGAGACATTTAATATTTTCTTCATTTTTTTGAATTTTAAATTTTTACCTCTTTTTTCCCCCATTTGACCAATTGTACTTTTTAAGGAGTTATTTTCTGAAGTATTTTTTGTGCCTCTTTTACCAAGCTGTTGTCTTTTCAAAATTTTCTTTCCTAGATCTCCCCACAGTTTTTATTCATCTGTTTTTATTTTATTTTGAAAATAATTTCTTAGCTCTTCCAAGATTCTTTTTTTTTTTAAAGCAATTGGGGTTAAGTAACTTGCTCAAGGTTACATGGCCAGTTATTTCTGGGTGTGGTGCTAAGTATCTGAGCCTGGATTCGATCCCCAGGTTATCCCGACACTGGGGCTGGTGCTCTTATTCATTTTGCTTCCTGGCTGCCCCTCTTCCAAGATTCTTGATGGTCTTGTGTCCAATTCACATTTTTCTTTGATACTTTGCTTGTAAATGTTTTTGACATTATTGACTTTCTCTGTGCTTGTGTTTTGATCTTTCTTGTCACTACAATAGCTTTTTATGGTCAAGTTTTGTTGTTGTTGTTGTTTGTTCATTTTTTCAACCTATTTCTTGCCTTCCAACTTTATATTAAAGTTGGTCTCTGTTCCTGACATGAGGAGAAAGGGAATAGGAAGAGCACTTTCCCAAGTTTAAGGTGTTTTTTTTTTTTTTCTGCACTGCTGTTTTAAGAGATAATACTAGGGGTTTGGAAATTTTCAGTGCTTTTAAGGTGATGTGATCTAAGGAGAGGTGTGATCACTGCTCTCTTGGTCTGGACTTTTGTCCTTACCTAGGAAGGGACCCTGACTGCTGATCCTTACATCCCCTGATCCCTTGTGACCAAAATCTCTTCTCTCCTAGAACTTCAACTCAGCAGTGTATGTATGCAGTGGATTTGCCAACCAGCACCATGTCCTGCACTCAGTGCTAGCTCAAGCATCCCTTGCAAATCTCTTTCAAATAAGTTGTTCGATCCCCTTACCATCCCCGCACTGAGAGCTGAAGCCACTGTTGTCACTGCCTCCAAGTCCTATATCTTGTGTTGCTGTCATATGGGCTCTCACTTAGTCTCTACCCCTATGTTATAGACCTCTCCTTCTGATTTCCTAAGTTGTCTTAGATAGGAAAGAGGTCTCTCCCCAACCTTTTGTTGGCTCCATCCCTCCAGAATCTAATTTGAGGCATTATTTTAAAATTGTTTGGAAGGGAATGTTAGGAAAACTTGACTATAGTGCTTCCGATACCCTGCCATCTTGACTCTGCCCCTGGAAGTTCCAAAAAAGAGAATTTTGTGTTTTATTCTGAGGCAATAGGGAACCAGCAGTTTTGTTAGACTTACCCTTTATGAAAATCACTTTGGTGGCTGAAAAGAGAATGATTTGGAATGGGGAGAGGCTTGAGGTAGATAGACCACAGCACAATATTCTAGGCTTGAAATGATGAGGGTCTGCACCAGAGTGGTAGCTGTGTCAGAGTAGAGAAGGGGGCATATTTAAGAGATGTGAAGCCTTGGCAATAGATTGGATATTGGGAGTGGGAGGTGAGAGATAGTGAAGAATCGATGATGACTTCTAGGTTGTGTCTTATGGACTGAGATACTCTCTAAAATAATATGGAAGGTAGAAAAATGGCATAGGTTTAGGGGGAAAGATAGTGAGTTTTGTTTTGTACACATTAAGTTCAAGATGTTTCTTATGCATACAGTTCAAGATATCTGAAAGGCTGTTGGAGATGTGAGATTGGAGGTCAGCAGAGAAATTGGGGAAGGATTTGGTAGATTTGAGAATCTTCTGCATAGAGATGATAAATTCCATGGGAGCTAATGGGATCACTAAGTGAAGTAGTATAGAAGGAGAAGAGGGCCTAGTATAGAGCCCAGAGACACTCATGGTAAGTGGGCATGGCCTGTTTGAGGATCCAGCAAAGATCCTCAAAGAGATTAAGAAGTGGTTTGATTGGTGGGAGAACTGGGAGAGAGTAGTGCCCTGAATTCCTAGAAAAAAGAGTGTTCAGGAGAAGGTGACCAACAGTATGAGAAACTCCAGCAGGTTGAGAAGAATGAGGATTGGGAAAATGCCATTAGATTTGGCGTTTAAGATTTCATTGATAACTTTGAAGAGAGCATTTTCGGTGGAATGATGAATTAAGAAGCCAGATTATAGGGAGTTAAGACAAGTGTGAGAGAAGAGAAAGTGGAGATATCTGTTGTAGATAGGATTCTCAAGAAATTTCGCCATGAAGGACAGAAAAGATAAAGGACAATAGTGTGGACAGAAGGATCAAATGAGGGCTTTTTGAGGATGGGGCAAAACATAGGGAGAGGTTAAAGATGAGTGAGAGCATGAGGGTGTCAAGGGGAGAAGACAAGATGGAATGGGATTGATTATGCTGGTAGAGAGGTTTGCCTTTGCAAGTAGCACCAACTCTTTGGGTGAGATGGAGGTGAAGGAGGAGATAATGGCAGAAGGCATCTGAGTGACAAGAAAGGAGGATAGGGGGAGAAGAAGGAGCTCACAGTGAATGGCTTTGGTTTTTTCAGTAAAATGAGGCAAAGTTCTCGGCTAAGAGTGAGGGGAAGAGGGTGGCCATGTAAGGTTTGAAGGGGAATGAAAATGTTTGGAAGAACTACTGTGGAAAGTGAGATTAGAGTTAATAAGAGAGGTGTAGAAGGATTACCTACCAATAGTGAGGGCCAAGTTGATAGTTCTGACTGTCCATTATATTTGAAACTGAGAGTTTCTCTCATATGTGTATTTTTGTCTTATTGAGTGCTAATTAGTTTTGTCTTGGTCCAAGGTTGATGGATGTGCTTGTTAGTGTCTTGATAAGGATGAGGGTTGGTTTTGGTCTGTTCAATGGCTTTAACACTGGGTAGTAGACTGTGGACACAATTATTTTGTTACTTAATCACTATCCCTTTATGGTGGCCTATATATTTCTATAGTAAACTTGTAGACTTTTTTTTTAAGTTCTTCTTTCCTAGTTTTCATGTTCCAGTGCTCTAGTTTCCATACTGTTTCATAGCCTCCTGATAATAGATTAGAAGTCCAAAGAGCTTTTGTGGAACTTTCCTAACTTTTTGCCCCATTACTAACCTTCAACTAAAAGCACTCTCCTTTTTTGAAATTCTCCCAGTAGCACCTTTTCTTTGTCCATATTACACGCTGCTTTTTATCCATTCCCTTTACAAGACATATGTCATCTCTTGTAGATTTTAACCTCCTTGGAACCTCAGGAAATAATGCTCAAAGGCATTATTCATCATTATATCAAACTTAGCGCACAGCATGGTACATTGCTTATAGTAATCACAATAAATATATTCATTGAATTAGGAAATTTCAGTCCTTGCTATCCTTCCTGAGTTTACAGCATTTATAAGCAGTATCAGTTACATAATATACATTTCAGATACCTCAAGTTTAGGCAGGTGGGCAAGCTCTTTATCTTTTGAAGTGTTGAAAATTATGCAGATAAAACCTTCTTCCCTTGAGAGCTAGTTGAAGGAATTATTGTATCCATTTTATAGAAAAGGGAAATATGATTAGAAGATTTCAGTGGCTTACACAGCTATAGCAATCATCTTTATAATGATGACTATGACGTGGCTTTTTGCTGTTACTCATTCTTCATTGCTGTCATATTGATGTGACTACGATCCTCAATTTTGGCATATTTTCATTACACTGTCACTTCTATAGCAACATGAGAAGATCCACATGAAACTTTTTTCTATTTTACATTTGTAGGTATTATTTTTAGATTTTGTGTAGGACATTTTATATAGTTTTGACACACAATGGGAGAAAAAAACATGTTTTCTAACCCAAAAACATGTTTTAACAATATGTACATTTTAACTGAAAAGTCATAGGCACTTTTTGCAAAATTTTGTGGTAAATTTTCCCCATGAAGTTGCTAAACTATCATTTCCCTCTCAATGTTATCTTCTATGGAATTCCTATTTTGATGCATGATCATGACATCCAGATGACCCTTGGTTTTTGTAGGTAGTACCAGCATATCACATACATTCTGACAGATCCTCCTAAGCTGGAACAGTTTTATGTATGAGCCCTAGTGATAAACTATATGTCTGTTAGCTAAAGCTCAGTCTAAGTTCAAAGTAGTTCCTCAACAGAAGGTTGGCCATCAAGTAATGGCATTTTTTGGTCACAACAACCCATGAAGATTGCAAAGTTTTTGATGGATTTTAAACCATGCTTTTGAAGTCTTAGGATGATAGGATTTATAAGCTGAAAGGAACCTCAGGAAGAACCTAGATCAAAGCTCTTAATTTTATAGATGAGGAAATTAAGACCTAGAGAGGTTAAATAAATTGTACTGTATCACACAGTTAGCATGTGGCAGAAACAGGATTCCATCCCAGGTCTTCTTTCTTCTGTACCATTGTATGAAGCTCCACAGCATAGGTGCTCTAATTGTAATAAACCTATTATGATAGTATTAGAACAGTCTAATTTATTTAAAAATTTTAAAAAAGAAATACAGGTTTATTTTGCTTATTCAACTAAAGCTGACAAAAATGTAACTAGCGGTCCTTCAGGACCTGTGTTAATAATAAATAAAAATGCTTTACAGTTGACCAATTATTTGTATATATTCCATATTGCATGAAAGTAGTTTGTTCTCATAAGTCTATGATTCTTGTGACCTTTTTTTTATCCAGTTTAGTCATATCTTTCTTTTTTTTCGAACATGAACCTGATGCTTTATTTTGATAACAAACAAGACTTTTGTAGAGCACAGTCCCAATGACAAGACTCATGAATCCATATTTCTTTAGGTTCAAGTGATTTCATGATTTCATGCTTTCTTGGGGTGTTTTTCTTCTAATCATTTTTTATAGATGAAATTTCTAATCTTTTAGATCCGGTAGTTTTATTTAGATCAGGAGCTCTTAAATTTGTGTCATTGACCCCTTGGGCATTCTGGTGAAGCCTATGGACCCCTTCTCAGATAATGTTTATAAGTACATGAAATATATAAGATTACAGAGGAAACCAGTGGTCAAAGGTCAGCGAAAATAAAGATGTAATTTTTTTTCCCATTCAGATTCATGGATCCCTTCAACTCTATCCATGGTTATAGATAAGGTTAAGAAGCCCCGAATTGGGGTTACACTGAGATCATTCTTATTCTCTGTAGTCACATCTTTCTAGATAGAAAAGAGTAAAACTTCAGTCCCACTCCTGGTCCAAATAATTACAAGCCCCAATTTGAGATGTAACTGTATGATTAAGTATTGTTGGGTAGCTGATATTTATTTTAGACCTAACATACATTCCATTGGTGTACATTTTCTGCTATAGAGAAGTTCAGCACTCATTTGAGAGTCATCTGTCATTTGAGAATTTTGTATAAGCTGTATGCAAATGTTAGGGATTATTTTTATTATGTATAGAATTGTACCGTATAACACAAGATAAATAGAGCCCTTTTTTGTTCTTTGTAATATAAAATTTAAATGCAGGAAATACTGAGAAATGTGCATCTATCCAAACAGTGACAGATCATGTAATAGAACCAGAGAATTTTATATCTGAAAGGGACGTTAATATGTTCCACCTTTCATATTATAGATGAGGAAACAGGTGCCAAATAACTAACTAGTAGTGGTCAAACTTGGGGCCAGAACTGGCATATGTGACTCCCTATAAAGCCATGATTTTTCATTTTAGCAATGTTCATTAAGTGCCTACTGTCTATACAAGACTGTAATCATTTCTAGGTACCCTGTAATATTTAATTAAAATGTAAGTCCCTGTCTTCATAAATTTTACAGTTTTATCAAGGAGTTATGAAGGTGGTACATAGATAAATAACAATAAAATTATGAGATGCCTTTGGCCATTTGTGAGGAATAGGTGAACCAAAAGATGAGATCCATTGTTTCTGATCCCTAACTGCTACAGTTTTTCAAGGATAAATCTTCATGTTAAAATGATTATGGTTGTTGCAGAGAAGAAATAGGATAGTCTTTAAGTTCTCTAGCTCCTTATTTTTGCATATTTAGATATACTACTCGAAGTTTAGGGGTCAGAAGTTTCCTTGTACTTAAAATTAAATAGTTTGGTGTACTGACCTTTTGTTGTTACGATAATTTATCCATGGAAGAAGGCCTGAGTTTTTGTGGCTCCATGCATGAGTTATTAACCACAGAAACAGCTGTGACCTGTGAATAGAAATCTGACACTAAATCTATGAAGTCTTGTACAAAGAACTTTATTATTCTTATGTCTCCATTTCTTTCTCTAATGAATTGGAATAAATATTTATACCACTTTCTGTTAAGTTGAAATAATGTGTCTTTAGATTAACGTGTTTAAAGAGATACAGTTAAACTCTCTAGGCCTTTTGTGGTCACTAAAGGAAGGATTCACATGTTAGATAATATATACTGGACTAGTGTGAACAGAGGAATATATTTTATATATACAATTGTATATGAATTTCATGAGGAAAAAGTCCAGGATAAGATATTATTTGGAAAATATGCTACCATCTCTTTGGGGAATATTTTTTTTTTTTTTTGCTAAAGAATTCTATCTTTGGGGCGGCTAGGTGGCACAGTGAGTCAAGAGCTGACCCTGGAGTCAGGAAGACCTGAGTTCAGTTCTGGGCTCAGACACTTAACAACCACACACAAAAAACTATCCGTGTAACCTTGGGCAAGTTACTTAACCTAATTGCCTTCCAAAAGGCAAAAAAAAAAAAAAAGAATTCTATCCTCATTCCCATTCCATTCATTATTTTCATCAGTGATTCAGATGAATTTATGCTTATGAGATTTGAAGATGACACTCAACTGAGATGGATAACTAACATACTTTATAATAAAATAGGGATTCACAAATAGTCCTAAAGGCTAGAGTAAGATACCAAATTGAACACAAAGAAATTAAGTAGAAATATGTGTAAAGTCCTAAATTTGTATCTTAAAAACTAACTTTACAGGTACTGGATTGATGAGCTATAGTTAAATAACAATTCATATAATAAAGACTTGGTTGTTTTAGTGTACTATGTAATTTCAGACTGATTTAACTGTGTGACATGGTAGCAAAAAAGGAAAAGCTAACTTGTTCTTAAACAACATTAATAGAAGCATAAAGTTCATAATGGGCAAAATAGTGATCCTTGTAATAATATCCCTAGTAAAACTTTACATAGAGTATTGTATTCAGTTGCAGTTACAGCATTTTAGGAAGGGCTATGGCAGGTGGTGAGGATATGCCATAGGAGCATCTCTCAAAGGAAATAGGAGTGTTTAGCCTGAAAAAAAAAACTGAGGGTTCATAAAGTTAACTGTACTTAAGGTATTTTAAGCTCTACCATGTAGAACAAAGATTAATTTATTTTCCTTAGCTTCAAAGAATAGAACTTAGAATAGAAGGGAGGAATTATAGATAGGTGGATTTTGGCTCAGTTCAAGGAAAAGAATAATAAAAGAACTGTGTATAAGTGGGAGTGGGCTACCTTGAGAAATCCTCATCCTTGAAGGTCCTCAATTAGGTAACTACTTACTTGAATATAGTATATATAGTTTTAGGAGAATATAGTTTTAGGAGAGAATCCTCAGATTTAGCTTGGGCTAAAGTGACTATCAAGGTCCCTTGCAGTGCTGATACTCTTTACCTCTAGCTAATTTAGTTTTAAATTTTCTAATATTCTAAAATTCTAAGAATATTCTAAAACCTTCATTTTAATTGTACTTTTTAAATTTTTTTCTTTTTTTTTTTTGGAGGGGAAAAGGTAGCGCAATTGGGGTTAAGTGACTTGTCCAAGGTCACATCTAATTTTTTTGTATGTGTTAAATGTCTGAGGCCAGATTTGAACTCAGGTCCTCCTGACTCCAAGGCCGGTGCTCTATTCACTACACCACCTCGCTGCGCCACTTTTTGAATTTTTAATGTGTGTTTTTCTGCTTCCTGGGTCTGTGGTAGACATGTTTTCCTTAATTTGTTATCAAAGAGAATTCTATAAAACTAGTATTAAAACCATGCACCTTTAAAAATCAATGATACCATGTTTCCCCGATAATAAGACCTATCCCGAAAATAAGCCCTCCCCTTACTGTGTAAGATTCCTCTAAAATAAGCCCTCCCCCGAAAATAAGCCCTATTGAGATTGCTACTGTGGTGAAGGTGATCCCCTGCGCTACACGCTACATTACGGTACCCTCTGTATGCACCGTCCCCTCCTCCCCCCATGAAACGTACGCCGCGCTCCGAGCTGCATCCAATCAGAGCTGCAGCAGTGAGTGCGTCATCCTGTTCTTTATTGAATTCATTATTGAATAAAGGTACATTTTTTTGTTCACATTTACCTGTTTATTAAAATTGCTGTCAGTGTTCATTAAAATAAGCCCTCCCCTGAAAATAAGCCCTCTGGTGTCTTTCTGTCCAAAAAAATAATAAGACAGTGTCTTATTATTGGGGAAACATGGTAGTACATTTATGTATTTGTATAGAGAGTGATATACATGCACATATACATATGTTCATACCTATATGTATGTGTATCTGTATATGTGGATATGTAAGATATCTATCTGTATGTATAGATAACTGTTGGTTCCTTATTCTGATTTTTACACAAAATGTACTTTTATTTTCTCAACATATTCTTTCTTTACATTGGTGTTTATAGTCTTCTTGGTTTTCTATTATAGTGGGAGTGTTTTTTTTTTGTTATGGTAATATTGTTTAGGGTCAGTTATAAATGAGTAGCTATAGTTTGTTATAGAGGCAGGGTTGCATAGTGGAGAGAGAGGCAGACTTGGCTTCAAGGCCCCATAATGTCCCATACTGCCAGTGTAACTTTGGACATGGCACTCACTGGTGAGTTGGTCAGTGTCCTGAGCCACTCTGAGGCTTTTAAATGCAGATGTATTTTGGTAGAGGGAGTTTCATCACTGAGCATTCCCCAATAGCAATAAAATCATAGGTGTGGACCCTCCAAAATAGAATAATAATTTACTTTTCCAAAACAATTTACATATTAAAATGGACCCTGGATACATCTCTGTATTATAGTGCTGGATGATAAGTGATATCCATAATTGTCTTTGTCATTTAGAAAAAGTAAATTATCTTCAGTGTAATGTGCTTAAGAAGACAAGGAGTTTGTTTTGTTTTGTTTTTTTTTGCCTTTTTTTTGGAGGGGCAATCAGGGTTAAGTGACTTGCCCAAGGTCACACAGCTAGTAAATGTTAACTGTCTGAGGCTGGATTTGAACTCAGGACTAGTACTCTATTCACTGTGCCACCTAGCCACCCAGGAGTTTGTAATGTATCTTAGAAAGACTTCCATCCAAAATAGAGAAAGTAAGCATAGGTTCCAAAAGAGCTAAGTCTTCAGCTCCTCAAAAGGCTCATGTTCCTGGGGCTTTGAAAAGTGAGCGATTTTACTGTGATTAAAGATAGGGTATGTGCACTAGACGTATGATTTTGTTGGTATACGGATCTCTCAAATGAGGAAATTCTCTCTCCCGTTGCAAGTTGGAACCTTCTCTGCAGTAATAGTTAGCAAGTTGGCTAGAGTGGTAGGGGGAGAACCAAGCAAGATTAGTTTTACAAAAGCCAAGGGAGAGAGAGTATTAGTGGAAGCAGCTAAGTCATCACTGTCAGAAGTGGTGTAATCACTCACTCATCAAGCATTTAGATATCTAGGAGTCAGGAAGACAGACCTGAGCTCAGATCCAGTCTCAGACACATACTCGCTATGTGATTCTGAGCAAATCACAATCTCTTCTGCTTCAGTTTCCTCATGTAAAATGTAGATCATAGCAATGCCTACTTCCCAGAGTGGTTGTGAGGTAAAATGAGATCCTAATTGTAAAGGGATTTTCAGACTTTAAAGCACTACATAAATGCCAGCTATTATCAGCAACTACTTTGTTTTTTCAAATGGGCCACCAATTTCCCACAAAGTATACATAAATGATCGAGTTTTTATTCTATTTTGTTTGATTGATTTAATTTTGTGCTAACATGGCAGTCACTTTTTTTCCTTAGAGACTGACTGCCAATACAGGAAGTAAACAACGAAGTCGACTTTCCATCATGGCCCAGTATCTCTGCAAGGTTCAGCATTCCTTTACCATTCCAGGTCGAGCTTTTGCTCCCAAACCAGAGGTAAGTTTTTAATTTCAGTTATTGTTAGCAAAGAGAGTTCAGCTCAGAAAATCTGACTCTAGAATCTAACATACACAAGCATGCAAACCAGTTCCTTCAGTTTCATTTTCTTTTTTAAAAATAAGAACCATAACATGTATAAGACTTCCACTTGACCCTTGTCATGACTGAGATAAATTTTTCCTCAGCAAAATAAATCTCAAGCAAAAATATATCATGTTGATTTTTTTGGTTAGTCTTCCAAGTAAAGTTTTATTAAATAGATAATTAGTTTCAACAAAGCAGCTTATTTTGTTATTTAAGAGATCTCATTTTAAGAGTAAGTTGCATGTAGTTGAATGTTAGCTTTTAGGTTTTGAGTGCTAGTATTTATAGATTTGAAAGTGCTAAGTTTTAGACACAACATTTCTTAGCAAAAAAAATAAATTACTTATGTCCATGAGGACCAAATGGCTTGTTCACTGCTTGGTGAGCTACTATAAAACATTTAATATGAAAGTCCCAGAAATGTCTCATTCACACTTAGAACTCTGAAATATAAAGTCTAGCAAAGTTGCCATTCCATGCTGCCACCACATGTCACCTACTTTTAATGGTAGGTTTTCTTAAAATTGAATTTCTCTTCCTTCTCATTTTTCACTTTTCTGGATGATTCCAAGTTATTTGTAACTCACATTTAATGACATACAAACAGTATAAGTACCCATAGTAATTTGAGACTATAAAAGTGGCAGGATCTGAGTGCCTGCATGGGACCTGTGTGCTGGTGATCTAGTGAGAGTGGTGACTAAAGGACAGTCTAAATGCTGCCCTCATACCCCTGAAGTCATCAAATAGAGGAAGGATTCCCTAGGTTGTCTGCATAGGTGTTATGAAGAGATCTGTACCAGAAGAATGAAAACATGTAGTTTGTGACCTGAATCATTGGAGGGATTCCCCATACACACAGGCTTGATATTAGATTAGATTGATAATTGGCCCCAGTGTATTCAGTTATTATTTGTGATCTGTTTAGAAGCTGTAACTCAGTATTGTCAAACTCTAAAATAGAACTAGATCCCTGGCCACATAGCTGACTTAGAAAACCACAAATTAACACTGTCTCTGTTGTATTATATTTTTATTTATTTTCTTAAACATTTCCCAATTACATTTTAATCTGATTTGGGCCCTACTCAGGAGTTTTCTGGGCCACAGACGCTTCTGCTGTAACTTATGATTATAATAATAATTGCTGACATTTATATAGTGTTTATAGTTTAAAAAGCACTTTTCAAAATAATGCCTTGCATTTTGCTTAATAACTGCTTATTTGCACTCTTTACAGTGCATGTTGGGATAAGGACTAGACATGTTATTTCATTAGGTTATTGTAGGTAATCACTTTCCTGAAACTTAGAGTCTAAAAGAGTTGCCTTCAGCACTGAGAGGTTACAACTTGCCCAACGTTCAATAGACAGCATGTCTCATTTGTGAGAGTTGAACCTAGATCTTCCTGGCTTTGAAACTGAGTCTCTGTTCATTGACTAGACCATACTACTTCGGTGAGAAATGGATAAGCCAGTTATTATCCATTTCATTTTATAGTTAAGAAAGTTAGACTTAGGTTGTCATCTTCTCAAGGTCATGAGCTAAAGTGTGACAGAGCCAAGACTCAGCCCCACATGCTTTGAGTTCAAGTTTAGTACTCTTTTCATCTGATGATGATACATGATGATACTTTTATAACTGTAGAAAGGGAATATTCATTTTAGGGGAGAAAAAGTAGTCATCATCAGAGGAAGCTGTCAGTACTGTATACTATTTTATTCAGATAAGGCATAGTGTTAATTTTATTGTATGCTATTTTCAATAGCACACCCAACTAGTTGGTCTTCTTATAATAAATTATATTAGCCAAAGTATATGTTAATATTTAAATTTGGCAAAGAATTCCTTAGGATAGATGTCAGTAAAGTACCTCAGCATTTGGATTCTGTTTATCTCTCTAGTTCAAAATTTTAGGAGGTGTTCAGAATATGTCAAACTTGTCACTGAACTAAAATTTATTCTAAATTTATTATAAATAGTTAATTTAGCATTTCATCTCCCGGGAGATAGATTGTAATCTTGGAAAGATATCTTTTGGGAAGCAATTATATGTTTTCTTTATTTTAACCACATCTATGGCTATTTCATTATTTCTTCATAAATTAAGTGCCTTATGCATAGTAAGCATCTATTGCGTGCCTGCTTTTTGCCAGGCATTGTGCTAAATGCTGCATAATAGTGCTTAATAAATACTTCTTCAGTTTAATTGATTTAAAATGCATGTTTTTACCTGTACTTCTATATTACATGCCTCTCAATTGGTAATTGCTTTCTTCTTTACAAACACATCTATAGCTGTATTCTGCCTTGTATTAGTATTTAAACATTTTATTTGCATATGAATGTCTTCTCATCAAGATTTTAAATTCCTTAAGAGATATGTACATATGTTATATATGTTTAGTGCTATTTAATGATAAAATTGAAATCTAGATAATGCAGGAGCCTCTAAAGTTTGTTATTTAAGTCATAGTTTACCTGTTCAGAATATTAAACTTGCTCTTAGCAAAACATTTTAAAGTTTTGGAAAATAGAAAATGTTCATATCTTAAACAAATAACATCAATCCTATTTACAAGCCTTTTTACCATTTTCTTATGGTTAAGATTCCTGTAGTTACTTGTAAAGTTACCCTTTCTCTTTTTGTTTTCTGTAAAATATTAATACACATCCTTAATTGAGCCTAATTACAGAACAAGTTAGTACTCTCCATTTAAGCAATCTGTTAAGAGTACTTATGGATAATTTTAAAGATTACATTTTAATTTTTGCTTATGTAAAATATTTTAGTAGCTGAAGCAGCTCTACTAACTCCTGAATGTTTTAAAATTAGGAATCACAGAATTTTAGAGTTGGAAGGGACCTTAGGATACACTTAGTCAACAGTACCCAAAAAAAATTATCCACTGCAGCATACTCAGCAATTGGTCATCCAGCCTCTGTCTGAAAACTTCTGACGAGACAGACAGAACCCATTACCTCCTGAAGTCACTCATTCCACTTTTGGAGGGCCCTAATTGTTAGGAAGCTTTTCCTGACAGTGAGTCTAAAATCACCTCTGTACAAACTCCATCCATTGTTTATAGTATTTCCTTCTGGGGCCAAAGAGAACAAGTTTATTCCCTATTCTATATAACATCCCTTGTTCTCAGGATTTTCATTTGACATGGGCTCAAAGCTCTTCACTATCTTGGTTGGCCTCCCATAAATGCTCTTTAGGTTATGAATACCCAGCTTAAACTATGATACACGGAAATGAATACAATACCTGACCATGACAGAATAATGGGACTCTCACTTCCTTATTTCTGGATACTATACCACTGTAAGGTAGACACTTGGGTGGCACAGTGGTTAAAGTGCTGGGCCCGGAGTCAGGAAGATTGATCTTCATGAGTTCACATCTGACCTCAGACACTTAATAGCTGTGTGACCCTGGGCAAATCACTTATCCTCCTTTGCCTTAGTTTCCCAGGCTGTAAAATGAGCTGGAGAGGGAAATGACTAACCTCTCCAGTATCTTTGCCAAGAAAATCCCAAATGGGGTCACAAAGAATAGTACATGACTGAAAGCAAATGAACAGCAACAACAATACCTCTGTAAATGCAGTCCAATATTACATAAAATTTTCTTGGCTGCCATGTTACATTGTTGACTCATTGAACCTGTGGTCCAGTAAAATCCTAAGATTTCTTTTTTAGGCACACTACTGTCTAAGCATACCTCTATCATCTTATACTTGTAAAGTCATTTTCTTTGAACACAAGTATAAAACATTATATTTGGCCCTACTGAATTTCATCTTGTTACTTTCAGTCCAATGTCCTAACCTGTCCAGATTTTATTGGATTCTGATACTGGCATCCAGAGTGTTAACTTGCTGTATTTGTTAAGTGTGCCATCTTTGCTATTATTCAAATTGTTGTTAAAAGTGAAAAATATCACAATGTCAAGCACTGTATTGGAGACCTCTTTTCAAGCTGAAATCTAACTATTAATGACTATTCCTTACATCCAGTCATTTGCCTGGTTTTTCATCCATTTAATTATACTATTATCTAGCCTGCATTTGTACATATTTTCTACCAGAATAGCATGAGACTATCAAACGGTTTATTAAAATTTTATCTATGATATTTCCTTGATCTACCAGTTTAGTTAACACTGTTTTAAAAGAGGAAACAAAGCTAGTTTGACTAGACCTATTCTTGATGAAACAGTGCTGCTTTTTGTAATCATTGCTTTCATGTTCACTATTCACTTTTTTTTTTCTTTTTGGAGGGCAGTTGGGATTAAGCAACTTACCCAGGGTCACATTGAAGTGTTAGTGTTAAGTATCTGAGGCCGGATTTGAACTCAGGTCTTCCTGACTCCAGAGCCAGTACTCTAT
Organism: Petaurus breviceps papuanus; assembly: GCF_028583685.1. Classification (NCBI taxonomy): domain Eukaryota; kingdom Metazoa; phylum Chordata; class Mammalia; order Diprotodontia; family Petauridae; genus Petaurus; species Petaurus breviceps. Next base: position 2,170,024 of record NW_027187345.1, read on the forward strand.
TCACAGCACCACCTAGCCACCCCTCGCTAGGAATCAGTTCTAAACTTATTGTTTGCAGACTTCTCTTCCCTTTTTTGAAAACTGAGATAGCATTTGTCCAACTCTAATCTTGTGTACATATCTCATTCTCCACCATCTTTCAGATATTGTCAGTGACAATCACATCTGCCTATTCTTTTCAGTTCTTGAAGATATAATTCCTTGTGACCAGGTGCCTTGATTTTATTTATTTATATATATATTATATTTATTTTTATCTTCCTATCACCTTATTCAGATTGGGTATCATTGTTCTGTTTTCCAATCCAAAGGCAAAGACAAATGGAAACAAAAAAAGAATTGAGGAATTTTGTCCTCTCACCGTTGTAAGTTAGCATCTTTCTATTCACCCCGAGCAACAGTCTTATTAGATTGAACTCTAAGATCCCTTGTCCATTTATAAATCTGTGAGTCTACGTACCAAGAGTGTTTTCTGTAAAACTAAACTTTTAGTTCCCTGTGAAAATAAAGAAATACATACTTGCAATGGATAGTATTTTCACTCTTTGTAATTATAGTAAGATCATGCTGATTTGAAGTGGATATCTATTTTGGCTTTATACTTAGCAGACCTTGTTTTCAATTTTATGTTAATATTAATACCCTCAGGGGCAGCCAGGTAGCACAGCGAATAAGAGCACCGGCTCCAGTGTTGAGAAGACCTGGAGATCGAATCCCAGGCTCAGACACTTAGGACCCACCCAGAAACACCTGGCTGTGTAACCTTGAGCAAGTTACTTAACCCCAATTGCTTAGGGGCGGCCAGGTGGCTCAGCGAGTTAAGAGCACCAGCTCCAGTGTCGGGATGACCTGGATCAAATCTAGGCTCAGATACTCAGCACCACACCCAGAAATAACTGGCCGTGTAACCTTGAGCAAGTTACTTAACCCCGATTGCTTTAAAAAAAATATATTAATACCCTCTCTGCTAACTTATTACTTAACTTAGGAGGGGGGGGAGAGCAAGGTACTCTGGTTTAAGTGACTTGCTCAGGGTCACACCGCTAGTGTCAAGTATATGAGGCCATATTTGAACTCAGGTCCTCCTGACTCCAGGGTCTGTGCTCTATCCACTGCACTGCCTAGCTGCCCCCTTTGCTACTTAATTTGTGATCGGAATCATCTTGTTTTACCCAGCAGAAGCTGTAAGGAAAATTTTTAAAGCTAAAACTCAGTCTATTTCAGAAATTGCAACAGTTAATTTAGATAGATCAAAACAAATACATACTTCTGAATGAATATATTCTCCTAAATTTTCTTTGTACTTATTTGTATATTAAAGAGAGAATCCAGCTCTTCCTAGGTTGGCATTTTGTATCAGTCTGAGTGATTATGTCCTTCCCCTACCAAAGAGTAGGTTTGGGACTGAGCTTTATAGATTAGTAGTTCTTGCCTTACCTTTAGATCAGACTTTACAATGTTTCATTGTTAGTATGAACAACCAAGATTGTCCTAAGTCCAGTAGATGCTACTGTCTTTCCTTTTATTTGACCTTGTGTCTAGTTCAGATGTAGCTTACATTTATCTGTTTATTTGTCTTTGCAGTTAGAATAAAAGCTCCTTGAGGGCAGTGACAGTTTTTAATTTTTCTGTAACCCTAGAACTTAGCAAAGTTCTTAATAAATGCTTGCCTACTTGATTAAATTCCTAAAACATTAGACTTGCCCATATCTAAATATGAAAATATATTAAAATGAACAATAAAGAATATTCTAAAACTAATTTGATTTATTATATAAAACATTTTTCCTTTCTTTTTCATTCGAGAACTGATCAAAGTAAATTCAGCCACATTTAAGCAATGTAAGAGAACATCATAGATATCAAAGCAAAATTACTCCAGTTAAAAAGTAAAGCATCATATTAAAGTTGAGATTTTTTTGTCAGACAGCATTTCTTTAGATTCATTTGCTCATTTACAAAATGACTGCCATTGGACAATTAAACTAAAAACATTTTGAACGGCTATAGGACCATCTGTGATTTTCTTATGAAATATTTCCTCACTTTGGTAACTTCCTTTAAAATTTCACTATAATGCTGCTGATGATAGATAGCCATTAATATGCACAACAAAATAGTTTTGAAAATTAGTTTGTTTCCCCTACATGACAAAGAAAAATCCTGTTTTGTTTTTTTTTTAAGCAATTGGTGTTAGGGAACTTGCTCAAGGTTACACGGCCAGTTATTTCTGGGTGTGGTGCTTAGTATCTGAGCCCGGATTTGATCCAGGTCATCCTGACACTGGAGCTGGTGCTCTTAACTCGCTGAGCCACCTGGCCGCCCCTAAGTAATTGGTGTTAAGTAACTTGCTTAAGGTTACACGGCCAGCTGTTTCTGGGTAGGTGCTAAGTGTCTGAGCCCGGGATTCGATCTCCAGGTCGTCCTGATACTGGAGCCGGTGCTCTTACTCGCTGTGCTACCTGGCCACTCCCAAATTCTGTTTTTTATTAACAACATATAAAAGTTACTATTTCCACCGGCATTACTATATTAGTAATTCATCATCTTATAAACTAATGAATATGCATTAAAAAGTAACAACAACAAATATTTCTATAGTACTTTGAAATAATTGGAAATTTATATTACTTGACTTATAAAATTGACTTAAATATATCAATTTTATTGGATCCTCAAAATTGTCCTAAGTTTCCTTTCTACCTAAATAGACATTTGGAAATCAGATTTTTTTCTCTTCTGGATTAGAGTTTGATATTTGATATCCTTAGATTTGTAAGAGACAAAAGAGTTGTAATGATAGGCAGACCAGGGGGTCAAGGTCAGCCTCTGCCTCATTCTGGCAATACAACCCTAGGAAGTCACTTAACCTCTCAGTGCCTTCATGTCAACCTTTTGAGAGATGTTTTTATAAGTTGCAGAACAGCTGGTGATCTGCTTTGATAGAGGGAGTCTTATCAGAAGTTCCCTACACCACTCTAGATTTAGACCAAAGCAAAATAGTTACATAATGGTGTTTTGTTTTGTTTTAATTCAAAACACCTTCATTTTAGTTATTTTATTGAAGGTAGTTTATTTAAAAGAAAATAGTCACACATTTGCTACCTACATATATGACAATTTATCTAAGATTAAATGAAGGAGGTAGAAAATCTAAACGATTGGAAGTAAATGAAGGAACACTTCCCAGAGAGCTCACACCTTGTTAGATAGTGGAAGTAGGAAGGATAATCATGTTATTTTTTCACATGTAGTATTATTACATAGCTTATATTCAATAGATTAAAGGTCCTAAGTGTTTTCTTTCTCCTGATGACATTTACCAATTTGTTTCCTCTTAGATAGAGCCTGAACTGTTTGGTTGAAGATTAGCAACAGTTGGAAACTTATGTAAACATTTCCTTTGAAATGCAAAAGAGAAAGGGGGCCAGGGATACTAAACAGCAGGTGGGGGCTTGGGAGGGGCATTTTTGGCAATATCTGAATGGCAGTGACAGCTCTTCGGCTCCTGACATGCAGTTATATATTGTGGCTTAAAAAAAAAAAAAGAACCAAGTTACCATGGTGTTAGAGAATTGGAAAGCAAAAACAGATTTTACTTCTGGTTAAAAGCAGGATGCAGAGCTTTAGTCTGAATTTTAGTCCTATTGAATACTCATAATGAAACATCAAAAGCATACATTTTGGAACATAGTTAATCCACTTTAAACTAATGTTTCAACAAGTAAGCTATAGCATTAATTAGCCACAAATTGCCTCATAATACTTTTTCAAATAAATCTTGAGTATTAAATGTGAAAGTAACCAGCAGTTAAAAAAATCCTGTAGTATAAAATACCTTGTTAATAGTAACACACTATAGCATCTAATGAAGACAGTTAAGTATGATTTTGAATTGTTTTTAATCTAAAGTAAAAAAAAATAATAAACATTTCTGGCATTTCATTCACCATATGTAGTACACAATTATTTATACATAATCCTTCAGGTTATAGCCTGCGTTATTCTCTGGCTGAGTGGTTAAGGTACCCTGCTGCTTGGGAGGATAGTGCCTAGCTTCTTGATGCCTTTTTAAACAGGAAGTGCAGAAAATCACACCTGCAACAAATAGTAGTACTGTTGAAATTAATCCAAGGTAGACAGCTCCTCCAGGTTCATGTTTATTGTGCTCTGGGATTGTTGGGTCCCAGAAATTTGAAATGATTTCCTTCATGTACCATGATGTGGGTATTAAACCACATACACCTGAGAGAATAAAACATATTCCTCCAGCAAAAGTAGTACGACTTTTGGTCTGTCTGTCACCTCCTAACCGTGTACATTTCATGCCCACTGTGGAAATGCAAATCCCCAAAGCCGAAAAGATGCAAGCCAGTACCATGGTGGTCCGTGCAGTCTGCACGTAGACAGGTAGGGCTAGGATTGAGTGTTTCATTGTGCAGCTGAACATCCCGGTGCTGTACCACGTACAGTCCATCCACAGCCCTTGAAGTTGAATAATAGCTGTTATAATATTCGAGCCCACGTTTGCATTTACCTTCCAGTTTGGCAACAGTGTGGCTGTGATTATGCCACAGATGCCAGATAAGGCTATAATAAAAGCAAGGAGCTGTAGACCTGCTGATGCCATAATGTTGATCTGTCTGTCCCCTTTTGTCTGCCCGATCCTTTCTGGTAGGTACTGTCCAATAAACTGTAATCGTTCCAATGAAGACTGTAACTGCCTCTGTACAGTAGGGGAAAAAAATAGGCAGAGATAAGTAATGGAAATCAGAGAAATGGAAAAAAAGGAAGAGGGAGTGAATAAAAAAGCTGACATTTACAATTGGAGCTTATCTAAAAGGCACATCTGAATGTGACCCTGCAGTGAATGAGTGAGCACTCTGTCAGAGAGCTGAGAAGGGAGACTGCGCAGCTCTCCAGTGCCTCCTTTCATGCTTACATGAAGGATCATTCGAGGTGTGGACTCCTGAGAAGTACTGCCTCCTTTGCTTCTCTTCGAGCCCAAGAGATAGCCATTATGCACAGAGGAAAGATGGGTACGTTGTTAGAAAACTGAAACATCGCTGGCCGCAATCACACTGAGATCAAAAAACTGAATTTACTCTTGTGGATTTTTGTCTTTTAGTTATGGGAGCTCTCTGTCAGCATTTTCAACTGTATAAAAAGCTTCTGCCTGAAGATAGTCATCTGACTTTAGAATTAATAAACAGTTCTAGCATTTATGTTGGCAAGTTGAATGAACTATATCTTTTTGTTAAGCATTTTGGCTAAGTTGTTGGGAACTGAGAAAGAAGGCCGGGTTAATTTATGGGGAGGAGGATGGGTGCTAGAACTGTGATTTCATTGGTATAGGGAACTCAAAAGGGAAGAAATTCCCTGTCAGTACTTTCTCTGCAGCTTAGAATCTTAGAGTTGCCCAGGTCACTGAGAAGTTAAGTGATATGAGCAGGCTCATGTCTGTTTTCTGTCAGAGGTTGGCCCTGACCCCAGGTCTTTCTGACTATTAAGATTAACTTATCATCCACTGCATCATGTTGCCTCCCAGGGAGTTACTTAAACCTTTCTTCAAATTGTTCCTGTCTCATATCTAGCAAATTGGCAAAGATGACAAAAGTGGAGGTGCCCAGTGTTGGAGGGAGTATGAAAAAGACAAACACAATAGTGCAGCTATGAATCGATCCGTTTTAGAATGCACTCTGGAATTATGAAAACAGAGTGACTCAAATGGCTGTACCTTTTGCCATAGAGATTCCACGACTAGGCATGTACCTCATAGAGGTCAGTGATAAAAAGAAAGGCCCCATCTCACCAGAATATGGATGGAAACACTTTGTGTAGTAGCCAAGAATTGGAAACTAAGTAGATGCCCAGTGATTAGGCAATGGCTAGACAAGTTATGGGATGTGAATGTAATGGAGTATTATTGTGCTGTAAAGAACAAGGAACCCAGTAAATTCAGAGGAACATGGATTGATTACATGAACTAATTCAAGTGAAGTAACCAGAGCCAGGAAAGCAATGTCCACAGTTATTAAAATAATATAAGTAGGGGCAGCTAGGTGGTGCAATGAATTCAAATCCAGCCTCAGACACTTAACACTTACTAGCCATGTGACCTTGGGCAAGTCACTTAACCCCAATTGCCCTGCCTTCCCCCCTCCAAAAAGGAAAAATAAATAAAAGAATATAAATGGAAAGAATAACCACAAAACAAAAGATGAATGCTGTAAAATTATATTGTCAGTTGTTTGATCCCAAAGAAGAGATATAAGAAGGCTCTTCCCCATTGTCTTTTCCAAAGATATGAGATTATGGGTGTGGTACACTACATACCATGTCAAATTTTTTCAGTGTATAGGTTTGTTTTGCTGAACTGTTTTTCTCCCCCCCCCCTTTTTTTTCTTCTTTATAAATAGCTTTCTGGGAAGAGGAAGGATATGGTGGGAAATCTAGGTAATGTAAAAATAAAAGCTATCAATAAAATTTATTTTATATGTGATACCCTTTCCTAAACCAGTACTTTATTGATTTAAACTGCATTTGCTCAAATCTCCTGAAGGAGTTAAGCCACATTCATAACATATACATCATAACTCACATTTATGGGTATGAGATCTATACACACTACTGTCTTAAGTATTATTCTCTATACTATAATAAAATAAGTTCTGAAAATTAGTTTTTAAAATAAATTTGGGTGGGATTCAAGATGGCAAAATAATAGATGTACAAACTGACTCCCCTACTACACATTCATAAAATTCTAGAAAATGCCCCAAACTGAATCCTCATTGGGAAATTTAAGAAAAAAATAACCATGAGTAATTTTTCTAGCCCAGATCAACAAAGGGAGGCAGAGAGATCTGTGAACATTAGGGTAAAGGTCTAGCTAAGAACAACTAAATAGAGCATTTTAGTACCCAGAGACTGAAAGAAGCCCCGGTTGTGTGCTGGGCAGGAAAAGATACCAGGGCCCTGAACTAGTGCAAGGCTAAAAAGCAAGCACCACCTGACACCCCTGTTGCTCGTTACCCAATTCTAACTCACAAATCCAGGGGAACTTAGAAGGGGACTTGTGCCTAAGAGTGCCAGAGAGGAGTGAGTGGTCTTAGTCATGGGCCCTAGCTGTACTGAGTTAGGAACAAGTTCACAAGTACATAGTACCTTGTGTGGCTCTGACCTCAGGAACGGAGCAGGAACTCAGTTCTAACTTTCAGCTCAGGCTCAAACCTAAAGTAGAATAACCAGGACTGCAATCTCAGGCCAGAGGGAAGGCTACAGTTCAGTCTTTCTGAAGCTGCAGAACTTCATAGCTGTCTGATAGTAGCTGAGTCCACACCAGTCTACTAGAATGACCAACCAGTGACAAGATAATGGGTACATTTCTCAGTCACAAACCTAGGTCAGAAACTTGCAGAGCTTAGAACAGGAGGGTAGTGAGCATACTTTTTCACGGATCATATCACTTTGCTTTCCCCCAGCCTTAGCTGTCCTTGAGATCTTGGAATAACAATGTTAAGTATTCCCAGAAAGCAGCAGAAGGATTTAAGATGATGAAACTTTAGTTCAGATAACCCTCCCAGAAGTGTGCAAAGCTCAGCCCTAACAAAGTTCAAAGTCAAAAAAGTAGTCTGGAAGAACGAGCAAACAAAAACAGGATCTTACCTTAAAGAGATAATATGGTAGGGGCGGCCAGGTAGCACAGTGAGTAAGAGCACCAGCCCCAGAGTCGGGATGACCTGGTATCGAATCCGGGCTCAGATACTTAGCACCACACCCAGAAATAACTGGCCATATAACCTTGAGCAAGTTACTTAAGCCCAATTGCTTTAAAAAAAAAAAAGAGAGAGATAATATGGTGACAGGGTAGCTTGACACAAACTTAGAAGAAAATGACTGTAAAACATCTACAAGCAAAGCCTCAAAGAAAAACACAGTTTGGGCATAAGCCCAAAAGAATTCCTGGAGGAGGTTGCATTTTTTGGCTTGCTTTTTAAAGAATGAAAAATGCTTTTAAAAAACAAATGAGAACAATAGAATAAAGAATTGGAAAAGAAATGAGTACTATGGAAGTATGGTTAAAAGGTACAAAACAGCAAAGAAAATAACTTCCTTAAAATTAGAATTAACCAAATAGAAGCTAATGACTCCAGGAGATATCAAGAAATACTAAAACAAGTCAGAAGACTAAAAGAGGAAAATGCAAGATATCTCATAGCAAAAATAAATGACCTATAAAACAGATTAGAGAGAGATAATATAAGAATCATTGAACTATCTGAAAGCAATGGTGGGGGCAAAAAGAGCTTAGACATATTTTAATAAGTCGAAACAAAAAACCCTGCCCAGGTCTCTTAGAACCACAAAGTGAAAATAGAACCAACTAATCACCTCCTGCAAGAATCTACAAATTGAAACCTCCTAGGAATATAATAGCCCCAAATCCAGAGTTCCTAGATAAGAGAAAAAAAAATACTTCAAGCAGCCACCAATAAAATAAATACAAAAGAGCCACAGTCAGGATAATAAAATATTTATCAGCCACCATCAAGAAGAAGCAGACAGCTTAGAATATGATATTCCAGAAGTCAAAATATCTGGGTTTACAACCAAGAAGAATTTATTCACCAAAGGAGAAAATATAATCCTGTAACAGGAAAAAATGGATCTTTAATGAAATAGAGGACATCCAAGAATTTCTGGTAAAAAGACCAGAATTGCAAAGAAACTTTGACATAGAAACACCAAATTCAAGAGAAATATAAAAAAGGTAAATATAATTGAACAATCTTAGAGAGACTAAGCAAGAATAAACTGTTTACATTCTTATATAGGACCATAATTCTCCCTGAAGAATTCTGTCATCCTTAATGGTCACAGAAAAAGTATAAAATTGTCTAGGAGTGGTTCTGTTATACTTGGATGATCTTAAAAGAAGAATGGGAAGAGAGGAAAAGAAGGATATATTGGTGGGGTTGGATTGAAGAGTGAGGGGAAGATTGGGGAAAATAATTTCACCTAATTAGGTTGCAGAAGTAAAAATCTATACAAAAAGGAAAAGGGGATGAGATGGGGCAAGGAGTAGTCTACAAGTGAACTTCACTGTCATCTGAACTGCTAGAAGGGAGGGTAGAATATACGTTCATACATAGTTGGATGGGTCCAGAAATATATTTAACCCAGTGGAGAAACAGAAGGAAAAGTGGCTAAGGGAAAGGAGAAAGAATAAAAGGAAGGATAAGTAAAGGCAACAGTTAGTCAAAAACAAAACAAACTCAAATAAGGGATAGGAAACAGAGGAAATGAGAAGGAAAGTAAGGGATATAAATTTTAAAAAACCCTGAAGTTTTACTTCACACTTAGCAAATTGGCAAGAACAATGGAAGATGAAAAAAAATGTTGAAGGGGTTATGGGACACTAATACACTGTTCATGTAGCTGTGAATCAGTATAACCATTTGGAAAGGAATTTGTAATTATGAGAAGTGATTAAGTTGTCCCTACTTTTTGACCCATTATGTTATCGCCAGACCCAAGGTGGTCAATGATTAAAAAAATAAAGAGTCCCTATAAACATCAAAACTTTTTGTAGCAGCACTTTTTGTGGTAGCAAAGATCTGGAAGCAAACTAGACATTGTTTAGGGAATGATTAAAGCAGTTATGTTACATGAATGTAATGGAATATTACCATGTTGTAAGAAAACAATAAATATGAAGCAAACATAGAATTATATATGTTGATGAAAAGTGAAATAAGCAGAGTCAAGAAAACACTTTATACTGACTACAATAATGAGAATGAAAAGAAGCAACACTGCAAAACAACTGAAAATGAATACTGCAGAATTGCAAAGAAAAGATACAAAAGAACCTCTCCTTCCTTTGCAAAGGTGGCAGGTGGGAGTGTGAGAGTAAATGGATATGGATTATTGTATATATTTTTGATGTGTATATCAGTTCTGTTGGATTTTTTCCTTAACCTCTTTTTTCTTTTAAAAAATAGTCACATAAAATGGCTCTCGGAGGTAGAGGGTAATTTTGGCAATTTAGAAACAAACAATATCAATAAAATTGTCTTTAAAAAAAGAAAATAGGAAATGACATACCTTTGTGCTGAATACAAATAGACCTCAAAAGCAGAGAACCCTAATTTGTAGGATTTATTTATAAAGAGAAAAAAAGTCCTTCTTTTAGTCAAAAGTCATAATATTGATGTAGTACCTCTGTGTAAATCAGTTAATAAGTTCTAATCTCAGATTTTTGCTATATTTAATTTAAATCTTTAGTGTGATTTTAATTTTACATTTCTCAAATAAAGCTATTTTAAAGAATTTTAGTAGTTCTGTACTTAATTCCATTTATAATTATGTAATTTGACAATTAATTGTAATGACTTTTGACCCTTTTCATTTCTTTCACTTATGGCTAAAAGGAACCTTAAATATTTTAAAGACCAGGAATTCTTAACCAGGGACCCATGAACTTGTTTACTTGTTTAATTTCAATAACTTTCAATCTAATTGGGTTGTTTTTTAATCTTATGTGTTTTGTCACACTTATTGCATTATTTTATGCATTTAAAAACATTGCACCAAGGGGTCCATAGGTTTTACCAGAATACCAAAAAAAAAGGTTAAGAGCTCCATTATCTAGTCCAGCTTCCCCATTTTCTAGGCAATAGAGGCCAGCAGAGTTTAAGTCATTTGCCCAAGATTATAGAGCTAAGGAATGGCAGAACATTTTGACCTGCAGATTTTTCTACTATACAGTGCATTTTCTTAATCCTGATTTCATGATAGATTCTTCCCCTGTTACACTAATTATAGCTACTTTCTAGTAGTATTTTCTATTTGTGTATACTTCAGACGGTGGTTCTTAAGCTTCTAGAAAACCATATGCCACTTCTCAAGAGCAAATATTCCACCATTTTCCTCTTATGGAATCCACACTTTCTTACCATAGGTAGGAAACAAACAAACTGATAATTTGATGAATGGTTCTTTGAATGACTCACATAGCAGATAAGGGCTTGTTTTTTATTAATCATCATAAGCAATTTTTACTCATTTTAAAAGCATAGCCATTGTAAAAAGCACAAATACTCTAATGCTAAGAGAAACCACTTTGGCTAAACATAGGTGTTGATGACCCTAGGGATTCTTGGAATTCCTTTGGGAAACACCAATATAAGTACAGACCATGTGGTATTTTTGGAATTATTTTGAAAGTAGTCTGCAATAGATTATGTAGTGGGGTGATTTTTTTTTCTGCATATGATTACAAAAAACTGAAACCATTAATAACCAAGCTGCATTGGTATGGTTTGATAGTTTGGCTAGCATCCATCACTAATGACTGTCCCTTTAGGTCTGATCATTTAAAATGCTCAGGAAAGCTTTTCTCCCCTCAAATTATAGGATTTTAAGGTTCAGACCCAGACTTGGCTAAAGTTAAGTAGGTTTATATTTAGGGTTTGCCCTGCCATGGCTCATTGTTGTGTTATCCATCCTCCTTTTTTAGCTGAACCCAATTTGAATGCAAGTGGTTAAAAATTGTTAAATCCCCTTACAATTTAATCATGATGAGTATTTTCAAGAACTAGATTTTGATGATTCGCTTTTCAGCATTCCAAACTCTACTCCACCTACTATACATTTATACCTTTACAGAACTCCTATGGGAATTTTTGAAGGACATTTTTGTTCTCTCTTCCTCACAGGGTATTTTTTAGCTTTGATCAAGGAACTAGATTAAAAGCCCTTCCTGCTTTTTCTTTTGATCTGACCGTATTCACAATTTCCAGATTTTAGCCCAAGTTTTGATATATTCTCTTATACTAAACACTCAGTTTTAAAAATTGCTCAGCATGCCCCCATTTTCAGACAGATTGTTCATTATAATTAACTGGTCTGTGCTTTGCTAAATTACAGACCTAGGAAAACCAGCATAAACAGTACAAACCAAACTAATATCACAAATGTAATCAAACCCTATTGATTGCTTGTGATTAGCATAGCACTTACTTGTAGAATTCCAGGTTTCAAACACTTTCCTCAATGTGAACAGACTCCATGAAGAGAAACCTTTTCCTTCTTATATGCAGCTCAGTATTCTTTATAGAAAAAGCACACCAGAATTTTAGTTATATTTTATGAGCATTTTTTTCTCTCTTAGGCAGTACAGCGGCCTTTTCCTTTAAATTTCTGTCAACTAGAGAATAAAGACATGCTTTGTTTTTAATGGTGGTGGTGGTGGTGGTGTGGAGAAATACTGTATTAGTAAGCAAAAGCAAGAGATCCCTTTGGTTTTGAATAGAGAGCTACTTTGAGGTCCTACAAGAAAATGCTTACATGACAGAACCTATGAATGTTAAATGTACATGAGGATATTTTTGCCAAGAGAAGGTTGAAAATAGACTTCATTTAAATTCAACTCCTGGTTTCTTAAAGTGAGTTAAAAACTGGCTTCTAAAACATGATTCAAAATCTGTCATATTGTCAGTGGTTTGTAAATTTCCCATACCTGTTGTGGATATACTTCAGGACCTTGATTGTACTCTCATCAATCTTCCTCAGAGGAACTGGGCCCAGTTAGCAACAAAGAAGGAAAGTCAACTAAACAAAGCTAGCTTTTCCAAAGTGTTTTGAATTGGTGATAAAGCTCTCAAACAAGTTAGCTTGCTGTGTAGCAAATAAAGAATAGCATATCAAATTGAGAAGTAAAAACTGCTGATCATGCTGGAAGATAAATACCAGGTTCTCTAGCTCATTTTCTAAGCTGTGGGAGAATTAGAAAAGGGGAGGCAGGGAGGAAGGAGGGAGTTACTGTTACAACATGATTTGCTGGAACCTGAAAATCTGAAATGCCTCTGTACCACTATTCGCTGAGCAGAGGCTATTTAGATAACTTACAAAGTTGATTTGATTTTAATGTTATGCTTTAATCATGCACTTATAACTTGTTACTGATTTTTTTTTCTAAGCAGTTAATACAAGTGCTCAAATTGAGTCCATAATTTCTATCAAATAGATAAAGAGGATTCTATGGACATTTTTGATCAGATTATTGTTAAAAGTGCCTCATGATTTTGGTTCTGGGAAATCCAGATCTCTAAATTTGGTCAATAGCCCTCAGGAAAAGTGCCTTCAATGTTTATATACTACTTTGAATTATTATATCTACAGTTTAATTTTTTCCCCTTTGAATCCCCATTAGAAATGTATTCTCAAGTATAGTCTTAGGAAACTAGATTCTTCAAAAAATACTTAGAACTACATTTATGCTACTCTTTGCCTAAAAGAAAGATCCTAAGAACTAGAGTTTTGTTGTCCAACCAGGACATAAATTGTAGGCTGTTTATTTGTTTGTTTAAAGGTCACCGTAGACAAATACATACACACCTTTGTTACGTACCATTCTTTTTTTTTTTTTTTTGCTTTTGGGAGGGGGGAAAGCAAGGCAATTGGGGCCAAGTGACTTGCCCAAGGTCACACGGTTAGTAAATGTTAAGTGTCTGAGATCACATTTGAATTCGGTTCCTCCTGACTCCAGGGTTGGTTCTCTATTCACTGCACCACCTAGCCACCCCTGTTTCATACAATTCTTTATTCCTTTTCCCTTATTATGACATGTCAGTACTACCCAAAGGAAAGTATGAGACTGTAGTTACAGAGAGCACTAGTTTTAGATTGTCTCACCCTAGGGGACATAATATTTCATTTTTGTCTGTTTATCACCTCATGGATCTTCTCTAAACACCATCACACATACTAGGGTCCTGAGATATGCAAGGAAAGTAGTTTGTACATATTCCCAACCTGAGAAAGCTTAACAGTTGACAATTCCATTACAGTTTTTATTTTAACCTCTGCTTTTTTTCACTCTGAAATTCATAGCCACAGTACAGCACCAGAAAATGCTTGCTTGCTTTTGTAATATTGGGTATCTTTATGGTCATTCATCGCAGTTAGCTGGTTAATGTGAATGAATGAGAATTTCACTCTTACCATAAACTTGCAGATGTAAAAAGATACTCCTCTTACATCACACACAGTGAGCAATTTTCTTGTGCTTCAGACTGCTATGGATTAGCCACTTTCACAAAATAGAGGATGTTGAAGTTGAGGATCCATCATCCAGAGCTTTAACTTATTTTGTATACTTCATAGTCTTAGCGAGAGTCATTTTTGTATTAGTCACAGACACACAGAGCCTCAGTGGTGGAAGAGAACTCTGGAGTCAGTCCAGACCACCTGAAATCCTTCCTAAGCAAGAATCCCCTGTATAGCATGCCCTACAAGTGTGTCATCCCGGAAAGCCATTATCTCCCTAGACACAAGGGAGGTAAAATATAATATCCTTCTTACACTTTGGGACAGCTCTAATTATCAGAAAGGTTTTCCTTAATTCAAGCCTAAATTTGTGTCTTTGCAGGATCCACCTCTAATTCTTGCTTCTTGAGCCAAACAGAACAAATCTCATTCCGCTTACAAGTGACAGCCCTTCACATGCTTTGACAGCTCCCATTTCCATGCCTCCCAGCCTTCTTTTCTCCAGACTACACATCCTTAGTTGCTTCAACTGATCCCACTTATATGGCATGATCTCAGAGCCCTTCACCATTTTCACCAGCCCTTCAGTGTCATTCCTAAAATGGGGCACCCAGAGCTGAACATAATCCTACAGTTGTCATCTGAAAAGGACAGAATAAAGTGAGACTGTTACCTCCCTAGTACTGGATACTTTGCTTCTTTTGAAGCCAAACATCTCAGTGACTCTTTGGCTGCAATATCACATTCTTAACTCAGTGGGCTTGCATTCTGCTAAAAACCTTCATATCTTTTCTAAATGAATAGCCATCTAGTCATATTCCCTTCATTTTGTAGTTTAATGTTTCTAAACTTTATTTTTTTTCTTTCTAGATGTCTCTTATGTTTATTGATTTTATCTTTAATAGTAATATTATGGTTTCTTATAGTTACTTTTCCTCTTGATTTTAAATTAATAACATACTGTGATCTCTCAATACTTGTTGCAGCCAATGCTATTTGCTTAACACATTGCATTTTCCCACTTCCATGCCTTTGGCCTTGTTCCCTTTGATCTTGTTGGCTGGAGTATATGCCTGATACACAGCTCTGCTAGTTGAAGTCTTTTCTAAACTTAATATAATAATGTAGTTGTAGGAGAAATAACAACAGTAATTATCATAATAACTTTAAAGTCAACAAGGATTAATACTTACTCTGTGCAGACTTCTGTGATAAGTGCTAGAGGAAAATAAAAGGTTTTGATTAGTTAACCTTCCTGAAATTTACACTAGGGGGTCTCTGACACATAACTGTAAATAACTATAACTGTAATTTAAATTATACCTAACTACATAAGAAAAATTCTTTTTGAATTATGAGGAGGAAATATTTTTACTAATTTGTATGAAGAGGGACAAAGGGAAGACTTGTGGAGAAACTGGCATTTGAACTGGGCTTTAAAGAATAGGTAAGAATTCCACAGAAACAGGTGGGGAATAATACATTGTAGGCATAGGAAAGAATGAAAGTATGGAATGTGTGTGGGAGAATGAGTAGTCCAGTCTGGTCAGAGCATAGGATCAAGAGAAGAGACTGTAATAAAACAAGGTTGAAAAGATAATATCGTACCAGATTGTGAAGGACTTTGAGAGAATTTGAAAATTATTCAGTAAAATTTATTTTTTAATCAAATGACAGGATTGTGTTTGATGGTGATACAAAAGAACAGTGGCAGTAGGGAGAGTGGAGGCAACATGACCTCTTGTGCTATTGTCCTGATAGAGATAGAAGGCTTTTGGAGTAGGCCAGGTAGGTGAAAATGAAGGTACTCGAGTGTGGACAGTGTGTTCAGAGAGGAAGAGACAGATGTGGAAGATGTTACCGAGTAACTGGAATTTTGTAATAGAAAGATGAGGATAAGAAAAGAGACTGGGCATTAAGGTATAGTAGGAGTACTGAATTTATAGTCAGATTTTAGCTTCAATTCAAAACCTGGCTTTTCTATATGCTACTTGTATCACTTCAGGGGAGTTATCTAATCTCTTTGGACTTAAAATAAGGAGGTTGGTTTTATGAAGAACAATTTATGCCAGGCTAGCCTCATTGCCTTTTTTTTTGACAGTTTCCTAAATCGGGAATGCTATAGATAGAGTTGACCTAAATTTGGCAAAGCATTTAACATCTCCCATAATATTCTTATGAAAAAAAATTAATATGAGTTTGGCAACAGTATAGTTATGTGGGTGTTGTGTTAGTTTAATGGCTAGATCTAAGGAGTAGTTTTTAATAGCTTAGGGTCCATTTAGAAGGCAATGTATGATGGAGTGAACCTTAGCCCTATGCTGTGTGATTTAGATAAAGAGATAGAGGTCATGCTAAGCAATAAAGATAGGGAGAATAACTAATACATTGAATGACAGAATCAAGATACAAAATTACTCAAACTGGCTTGAATGTTGAACTGATTCTAATAAGGAAAAACATAATAGGAATAAATGTAAAACCTTACAGAGATTCAGAAAGTCGACTTTAGAAGTGCAAATGATAGGTAGCAGTTTGTCTGATAGAGATGGAATGTGAATGATTAATGTACTGCAAGCTCAGTAGAATTTAAAGTATGGTAATGGAAGACAAGAACAAAAACGAAACCCAAAACATTAGAGTCTTAGGCTCTATTAAGGAAAGACATGATGTCCAGGACTAAGAATGGGATTGTCCCACTGTATTTTGGTGCCTCTTCTTGTGATATAATTTATTATCATCAGGCCAGTTTTGCCTCCCATATTTTAGGAAAGGCATTGGTAAACTTGAAAGTGACCAGATGAGGATGATCAGGTTAGTGCAGAGCCTTATGTCCAGGTCATATGAAGATCAATTTAAGGAGACCTGGGGGGGAAGGGCAGTGAAGCCAAAATGGTGGAGAGAAGCCAGAAAGTTGCCTGAGCTCTCCCCAGTTTCCTTCAGAAATAATGTTAAATCAAACCTGTAGAGGAATTCTGGAGCAACAGAATCCACAAGAAGACGGAGTGAACAATTTTCTAGCCCAAGATCACATAGAAGGATTTCAGGAAAGGCCTTTCTCACTTGGGTAAAACGGGAGTGCAACCCAGCATAGGCAGTATCTAGGCAAGACAGTAGGAGGCTCTTAGCCACAGCACAAATCAGCAACTGAGGCCACGCAGTTCAAGGTCAGCTAGCCAGTGATTGAGCAGGCCAGCTGTGAGGACTCCCAACTCAAGTTTATCAGTCATGCTGCCAGCCCAAGAAGCCAGAGCATAAGAGGCACAACTAGGCTGGACTACCCTAGTGTAGTGGGCAAGCCACCAGCCCCAGAGGCCCTGGTGCAGAAAGCCAATGACAAGACCCCTGACCCCCAGTGCAGGAAGTTTGGGACAGTGTCCCCTTTAGTCCAGGAGCAGAGCTCAACTTTTTCAAATGGATGAAGAAAGCTATTATGGCAAACTATAAAGCTCAAAAAGGATTTTAAAAATCAAGTCAGAAAGGTAGAAGGAAAATTGGGGAAAAAATGAGTTATGCAAGAGAATTATGAAAAAAGAGTCAACAGCTTAGAAAAGGAAGCACAAAAATTAACTAAAGAAAATAACTCCTTTAAAGGAGAATCACTTAAATGGACAAGAAGAATCACTTAAATGGAAAAGGAGGTATAAAATCTAACTGAAGAAAATAATTCCTTAAAAATTAGGATTGATCAAACAGAGGCTAATGATAATATGAGACATCAAGAATCACTCACACAAAATCAAAAGAATGAAAAAAAGAAGAAAATGTAAAATACATCAGTGGAAAAACAACTGACCTGGAAAATAGATCAAAGACATAAAAGGTGATACCATAAGCAAATTTGGAGAGCAAGGAACCTGTACTATCTATGAAGAAGGGAAGAATTTATGACCCAACAAGAGATAAATAATATTATGAAATACACAATGGATAATTTTGATTAAATTTAATTTAAAAGGGTTTGCACAACAAAACAAATGCAACCAAGATTAGAAGGAAAGTAGAAAGGTGGGAAACTTTTTACAGTCAGTGTTTCTGTTAAAGGCCTCATTTCTCAAATACATAGAGACCAATTGATAAATGGTCAAAGAATATGAACAGGTAGTTTTCAGATGAAGAAATTAAATCTATCTATAGTCATATGAAAAACTCTAAATCACTATTGATTAGAGAAATGCTAATTAAAATAACTCTGAAGTACCACCTCACACCTATCAGATTGGCTAATATGACAGAAAAGGAAACTGACATATATTGGAGAAATGTGGGAAAATTGGGACACTTGTACATTGTTGGTGGAGTTGCAAACTGACTCAACCATTCTGGAGACCAAGTTGGAACTATGCCCAAAGGGTAATCAAACTATGCATACCAATCCAGCAATACCACTTCTAGGTCTATATTCCAAAGAAATCATAAAAAAGGGAAAAGGACCCACATATACAAAAGTATTTATAACAACTCTTTTTGTGGTAGCAAAGAATTAGAGATTGAGGGGATGCCCATCAATTAGGGAATGACTAAACAAGTTGTGGTATATGAATATAATGGAATACTATTTTGCTATAAGAAGTGATAAGCAAGTGGATTTCAGAAAAACCTGGAAAGACTTACATGAATTGATGCTGAGTAAATTGAGCAGAACCAGGAGAACGTTGTACACAGTAACAGCAATATTGTGCCATGTTCAACCATGATTGACTTAGCTCTTCTCAGAACTACAGTGATTCAAGACAATTCCAAAAGGCTTATGATGAAAAATGCTATCCACATCCAGAAAAAGAATTGTGGTGTCTAAATGCATATGGAAGCATATTATTTTCAATTTTTTTGTGGCTTTTCATTTTGGTTCTAGTTTCTTATTTCACATCATGACTGATGTGGAAATGTTTCCATGATTGCCCTTGTATAACTTATATCATATTGCTTGCTGTCTTGGGGAGGCAGGAGGGAAGTTAGAGAGGGAGAAAAATTTGGAACTCAAATCTTATAAAAAGGAATGTTGAAAACTGCCTTTACATGTAATTGGAAAAAGGAAAATGCTATTTACAAAAAGAAAAAAAAAAGATAGGGGGATGTGGGTATGATGGCCGTCTTCAAGTATTTGAAGGGCTGCCTTTAAGGAGGAATAGACTTGTTCTACTTACCGTGTTTCCCTGATAATAAGACACTGTCTTATTAATTTTTTTGGACAGAAAAACACCAGAGGGCTTATTTTCAGGGGAGGGCTTATTTTAATGAACATTGACAGCAATTTTAATAAACAGGTAAATGTGAACAAAAAATGTACCTTTATTCAATAATGAATTCAATAAAGAACAGGATGATGCGCTCACTGCTGCAGCTCTGATTGGATGCAGCTCGGAGCGCTGCGTGTGTTTCACCCGGGGGTGGGGGGGGACGGTGCATACAGAGGGTGCCATAATGTAGCGTGTAGCACAGGGGATCACCTTCACTACAGTAGCAATCTCAATAGGGCTTATTTTAGGGGGAGGGCTTATTTTAGAGGAATCTTACACAGTAAGGGGAGGGCTTATTTTTGGGATAGGTCTTATTATCGGGGAAACACGGTAGCTTCACAAAGCAGAATTAGGAAGGAATGGAATGGAAGTTGAAGAGAGGCAGCCTAAATCAGACTTTGAATGGGGGTATACTTATTCTGTCCTGTGTTACCATAACAGGGCGACAGTCCTCCATTGCTACCAAGCACCCAGTTAAGTAGAGGTTTACATTAACCCCAAGGCTCTCGCCTTAGACTCTCTCCAGAATGGGGTTTGGAAGCCTCCTTCCACCAAAACCATGTGGAAGTTGCATTTCATCTGCCCTCTATCACCACAGTAACATTACAGTCCTTCATTATTACTGATTTGAACGCCAAAGAACAAAATTTTATATTTATTCTCCTTAGCTTTCCCAAATAATTTGAGAAAAGGAACAATATTTCAATGCTCCATAACTATTAAACACATATACACTAGGCCTTTTAGTGTCAAAACACCAGCCAAGAGAAGGATCTTGGATACCAGCTCCAAATAGGAATCAAGTGCATGCTATGAGCAGAGTACATTGTGGCCATTCATCATAGTACACCATTTTGGGATGAAGCAAAGGAATAACTATTGGATAACATGGATATTTACTAATCTAGAAGCCCTGCCTAATCTCCCTTCTTCTCCAGTACTTTAGAGAGAACGAAATGGCACTGTCTTCTGGCATCTAGGATACTTGAGAATAGTACTTCATGTCAGTATTTACCATTCCTATTGCAAGCAAGCTTGCGTCTCTGCCTACAATTGTGGTAATAAAACCCATTTATTTCCTACTACCTTCTTTCATATCAATTTGCCTCAGTTCTGTCTCCCACCAGTCCTTGAACTTGATGACCCTTATGAGAGCCCCTTTCCAACTCAAAATCTAAGATTCTTCAGAGTCTTCTATAAGCTAGAAGACCAAGGTCTCTCCTCTCTTAAGCCCAAGCACAAAGTATTGAGTAATCAGTACTCAATTTAACTGATTTTTAATAATAATAATTAAAATAAAAATAATAATTAAAAAATCAGTTAAGGAGGAAAGTCAAATGAGCTTTGAACTGCTGGTTACATCTTAATATCCTCAGTAATGAGTAACATGCCTTGTATTTAGTGACCACTTAATGTCTGTGGAAATAAGTATGGGAGAACGTGTGAACAATGGAGTTTAGCCAGAGTTGGAATGAACTATCCCAGGAAACAGAGATGTCCTTTTCACTGAAGATTCAGGTGAAGGCTGGATGACCACATATTGGCCCTTATTGTCATAGAGGAGATTCTGGTTCATGTGCCAGTTGGAATGGATTCTGAGTTGACTTGGAACTTCCAGAATTCCCAGAATTTTCTCTTCCTGGTCTAAATCAAGGGTTCTGATCACAGAAGACAGGATAAATGGTTATGCTCCCAACAAAAGTGAAGAAGCTTTATTTAGCATGTTAACAGTTACTTAAAATACTTTCTATGCATCATTTCACTTGATTGTCACAACAGACCTGTGAAATACGTGTATAAGTATTTTTTTTTAATCTACGCTTTACAGAAAAGGAAATTGAACCCAAGAAAAGCAAAGTGAGTTGTCTAAAGCTTTCACTCATAGTCCTTGAGGAGGTGGGATTTCAACTATTCCTGAGAAACAATGACATAAACCAATAAGAACAGTTCCATTGTTCTTAATGCTGAATTTTACTGTTTCTCAAAAGTGATTGAAATCTTACTTCTTCTAGCCTTTCCTGATCCCTAAAACTAAAGGAATCCATCCTCCTATGAAATCTCTTATCACTTTGCTCCAAGCTTTGCTTGGCATTATTTTTTTTCTTCCTTTGCCACAGTTTACTTCAGTGCCTCACTGTAGTTTAAAGGTAAATCCTGCCTTCTCAAAGATATCCCAGGGGAAAGGAATCTGATGAAGTGTCTGCCAACTTTGAAGGGCTTCAACTATTAGCCTGATGACAGACTTTGCATTTTGTATCTAACAACCAATAGTTTAGACACATATTTGGAATTCCAGCTATTGGATTTATATCATTGAGGATACATACATTGTATCCTCAACTCTAGATTTAAAGCAAGAAAGAAAAATATTCCTCAATTACATTTTTTGCCTCTAGAATTGTTGATTAAGTCCAGCCTTCACTAGCAGAATTCCAGTGTTTACATTGACTTTGAATGCTTAATAATAGTGAGTAAACTTTAAATTACTTTTGTATTGGCTAAAGTATAATTTGAGTCTCAACAGTATGGAATTGAAGTTTAAGAATTTTAAATCCTGAAAAGGCAAAGTGCATCAAGAGGGTGTTTTATTTTGAGTTAGAGAACCTAGGTTAGCATCTCAGTGATGCAGTTTGCTCCTTTTGTAACCTTTAGCAAATCAGTTAACTCCTCTAGGCCTCACTTTACTTATATGTAATACTGAGATATTGGACTAGAAGACCTCTTATGGACCTTCCACCACAAAATCTATAATCCTGTGAAATAATTTTGCACGTATTTGGAACTTTTTTTTTCCTGTCTAATTACCTTTCTCAGTTATCTCTTGATTTGGGGAAGAGTGCTTATGAGCATAAGGCCGGGCTGAAGGCCTGAGTGGTTGTTAGAATGAATAAGTTGGATGTGTGTCTTCTTCTTAGCCAGTTATAACAAAGTAAAATTTGTGTTTAAGGGAAAGTTTAATAAGGGTAACTGCCAATGTGGAGTCCAAATCTAGGTCCTGGATCAATATTGTCCCTAGGGCAATTTATTATTGGATGTAAATCTTTACCCTGTTATTTCAGGCCAAAGTACCTGCACATGG
The DNA here is from genome assembly GCF_028583685.1 of Petaurus breviceps papuanus. Taxonomy (NCBI): domain Eukaryota; kingdom Metazoa; phylum Chordata; class Mammalia; order Diprotodontia; family Petauridae; genus Petaurus; species Petaurus breviceps. Next base: position 2,192,398 of record NW_027187345.1, read on the forward strand.
AGAATTATGTAGCAAAGGAGGAAGGTTGATGGGGGAATTTGAAAGAAATTCGAGATAACCAATTTAAGATTTGAATATGTAAAGATTTGAAATGAGGATTTATTATGCTCAAATAAGCTCTGAATAAATTATATAATTATATGATATGTAGTCCTCTCTGAAAAACTCATATCACTCTTCTGATGCCTCCTTGATCTGTTGGATATTTCTGAAAGAGGGAATGTGTGGCGCTTTTTTCCGTTTTGCATCAGATGTGTGTCTTCCCCGTGAGCCTCTCTTCTGTTTGCCCAGCATGTGTTTTAGGCGTCTGTAGTGACTTTCCTGTTGGCTCCTCCATTAAAGTGTGAACTCCTTTAGAGATGGGACAGCGTTTTTTGCTTTTCTTTGCCTCTTCAACACTTAGTGCATAGTAGTAATAGTCTTGATACGTACTTGTTCACTGCCTGATTAACTGAAGGAAACTAGAGATTTTAGGAGATAAGGAGTGCACTCTAGGCATAGGAGACAGGCTGTACAAAGGTATAAGATGGAAGGTGGGGAATTATGTAAAAGGGACAGTAATAAGACCCACCTGGCCGGACCTGAGCTTGCATGAATGTATAATAGGTCTTGAAAGGCAGATTGGGGCTAGATTATGAAATATTTAATGCCAAACAGAGGAATTTACATTTTATCCTTGCAGTTATAAGGATGCCCTCGAGTTTATTGAGTAGCAGAGTGATGTGGACAGATCTTCCCTTTAGGAAAATCACTTTGATAGCTCTGTAGAGAGAGGAGAGATTATAAAGAGGAGAGACTTGTTTCTATGGTGGTTGGATTAAATGATCTCTAACGTCCCTTCTAGTCCTAATCTATGATCCTAGAAGCATGTATGTTGATAACTTTCTATGTGGACACCACTAATATAACTTTTAAAACAGGTGTATGTGTGTAGAGAAGGGCATGACCCCCTCCCACTTTAAGATCATAAGTTGGAGAGCAAGGGAAAATCTGCAAGAGCTGTATAGGTAAGCTTATTATGTCCATCAATATTTGGGGTAGATAGCTGGCACAGAAGCTGAGTCTGGAGATGGAAAGTGACTCATCCCTAGGTTACCCATGGTAACCATATCCTTGTGGTAGTTAGTATACAATCATGGGCACAGGTGGCTCCACCAGCTGGGGAGAAAGGGCTATGACAATTTGTTCTCCATGTTTTCTGTTTTTGGCCTGGAATAAGAAGGATCCTTGCTGAGGAGAAATTTGGAAGTCCAGACTTTATTTTTGATTAAAAGATACTAGTTCATTTGTTTCCCTTAAACTGAACAGAATGGCAAAGTAGTAAACATAGAGCATACGGGAGTGGGAGGGGGGATGACAGTAAAAAGAGTCTGACTTGAAGAGAACATTCATTCAAGTTGGACAGTAGTAAGCTCGTTAAGTTGGAGGAACTGTAGTTCAGCTAAAATAACATTATGCTTATCTGACAATTCCTTTGTCTTCCAAGCAGCTTTGCAGTGATGCAGTGCTTTTACTTTAAGCAAAAGTTTGGCAAAATGCTTTAGATAAACTGTTTCAATCATTTAAAAAAAAATCTGCTATTAATGGTATTTAATACAAGGTAAATATTTTTTACTTATTTTAGCTTGCTTAATAAATACCTACTGATTGATTCTGACCATAAATACATTATAACTATCTATTAAGATGGATCTGATTACTATCAGTAATTGTTTTATAATTGCAGATATTCAACTCAGTCAAATGCCAATTACATGTAAAATACATTAATTGTGATAGCTGACCTGAAAACGTATTAATATTTTCATGTTTTTTCTTAATTGTTAAGGCCAATAAAAGAGAACATGAGATTATTTTAGGTCATATCTTTGTTTTAAAATTTAATTATTTTAAAGTTCACTATTTCATTTGTAAATAATTTTGTGATTTTGCTAGAACAGCAAAACAAGCTATTTTTAGTAATGTGGTAATCTAAGACACTCTGCATCTGGGTAACTAGCAGTAAACCTAGATTTGTGATAGATGTGATGTTTTGCCACATTCTTTTCTAATTTGATACTAGGTTCATGGATGTTTGTTTCATTATTGGAGTCATAGTATTTAATTATTTTGCTTCCTTGTGTGGCTAGGTGGCACAGTGGATAGAGTGCCAGGCTTGGAGTCAAGAAGACCTGAGTTCAAATGCGGCCTTACAGACTTAGCTGTGTGACCTGTGTCAAGTCACTTACCCCTGTTTTCTCAGTTTCGTCATCTGTAAAATGAGCTGGAGAAGGGAAATGGTAAACCAGTCCAGTGTCTTTGCCAAGAAACCCCAAATGGGGTCATGAAGAGTTGGACACAACTGAAATGACTGACCAGCGAACTTTAACTTCAGATTTTCCTCGGTTATCATCACTGAACCAAAATTATTTGTAATTAAACAATAGGAGTGTTACCAGACACTATATTACACCAGCCTTGCTGAGATAGACCTCTTTTCAATTAATTGTATATACTGTCATAAATTATTGTGAGTGTTCATTGATTGCTTTTTGGAGGGCAATTGGGGTTAAGTGACTTGCCCAAGGTCACACGGCTAGTAATTGTGTCAAGTGTCTGAGGCCGGATTTGAACTCAGGTCCTCCTGACTCCAGGGCCGGTGCTCTATTCACTGCACCACCTAGCCATCTAATTGATTGCTTCTTGATCAATAATATGCTAACTTTTCAGTGATCCCATCCAGTCTTTGAAAACTCACTGAATTGACATATATCGTGTTCATTGAATATACAAAGCAAACCTTTATCACATTTTCTTTGCCAAATCCCTTGGTTTAAACCCAGGGTTCTTCAGGATACTGCTTGTAATATACCACCATAGATGATCTAGTATAGTTCCTCTGAGCCTATTGCAACCCAGGACTGAACTGTGAATCAGCAAGTACTTATTGAGTGCCCATTATGTGCCAGGTACTGTGCTAGGTTTTACAGAGATCTTAGTTCAAGTTCAAGATAAATATTTAGAATTTCTGCTTCTAGCCAATCTACAGTCTCTATGTGTGACCTGGCCATTTGTAACCAAAAGTATTAGTGCTGACAAACTTGTCACAAATTTGGGTTCAGCGTTGTTATAGAGTTAGTGCATAATTACGTTTAATCAACTTCTATAAATTGTGTAGAAGATATTTAGGCTGTATGTTTTACAGTGTCTTATCTACCTTATCAACATTACTACCACACCACCCCCTGCCCCAGTCACATGATGTACCCTCAAGATCCTCCAGCCCAGCCAATAACTTGTGAGAAAACTGAGGTTAAGAGAAGTTGTGTCTTGTCCAAGGTCACAGCACTACTATGTGGTAGGCCCAAGATTAGAAATGAAGTCTCTTGCTTTCCTTATCAAGTATTCTTTCTGTGACACGATTTCCACTGATCTTTTGAAGAATCCTGTAGTTTATGTCCTCTGAGGACCATGAAGGTTGCTGTCAGAAAAGTATTTGACTACAAATTCTGAACTGTTGAGCACAGTTCAGCTAATTAATCAATATTAGTGCCCAAATTTGAAACTGATGTAATGAATTTCTTTCCTGGGATTTTTGGAATGCAATGATTCCCAGACTCCCAAACTTCTCTGTATTTTAGGTTTGAGGTATAGCCCTTAGTGTCAGTGGCTGCTTATTATTATTTTGTTTGCAAATTCAAAAGCTAAGGTATCCTTATCTGACAACCTTCACAAATGTTGAAATACCATTTTGAAATAATATTAAATATTTGTCTAAAGAATTTCGTTGTGAAATAGCTGTACCTGGCTCTCATTTCTTTGGATCGTCACAGGTGCTAATGTAGCATTTTTTAAGTCTAGAAGAGATTAAAATTTAACACATGAATTTTATGTGCTTTTGAAAAAATACTTTTTGAGAGGCACTTGGGAAAATAGTGAGAAACTTCTCAAGGGTTATTGTTCTCTCTTTACCTAAGATTAATCAAAATCAATTTTTTTTTTCTTTTAATTAAGGTGGATGTGGGAGTGGTTCATTTCACTCCCCTGGTGCATCCACAGATAAATCAGCCATTTAAGCTTGTGGAAAAAGTTGTTCAGAGTACTTTTCAGTTCAGAAGGAAATACTGCCACCATGGGATTGGGTAAGAAATTTCTTCTTTGTACTTTTATAGCTTAATAGCATAGGTAAAGGCACAATAGAAACAAATTTTAATTGGTTCCTAATAGCACAATTACTGAAGTTTAAGCCAGTGACATATGTTCTGCAGTTTGTACACTATACTTGTTCTAGGACATATGATTGGCTCTCCTAAGTCCTTATTCTATTGCTCTCCTATGTATACTGCCTTTTTAGGCCAAACTGAACATCTAGGACCTGGTTGCCATCAATCAGTCATTCAGACAATAAGCGTTTATGAAGCGCCTACTGTATGCTAAGGGGCCATCTCTAGTCATCCTGATCAGTACCCTGTCACTGGACCTCTATGGCTCTGGAGGAGAGAGTGAGGCTGGTGACTTTGCACAGACCTGCCTCACTTAGATCCAGTTCACTTACAAATGGTGGCATCACATTCCTGATGTCATTGGTCCTCTTCAAGAACAAAGGAGAAGCAATAGCAACAACAAAAGATTACTTCAACGAAGAAGGAAAACTGCGCGCCAGGGCTGGGAGAGCTGAATTCCAAGCACCCGTTTGGATTTGAAGGGCCATTTGTAGGTTATTTCCATCGTACTTATAGCAGGTGTGCCCCAAGCTCAAGGCCACACAAAGATTTGATGACTGCCTCAGTGCTGTTAAGAATGTATGCTGTATCAGTCCCGAATAGTAGTTCATTTGAGGAGCTGAATCTTACTATCATAAAACTCAAGGAAATTTACTTAAGCTAGCCAGAGCCAAATTTTTTAAAATGCTGAAGAGCTTCTTAGGATATTAACACTCCCGATCTCTGGAACATGGACAAGAAGCTGGAAGTGAGGAGGAAAGGCCAGTGAATGATGTCACCAAATGAATGTACCTAAACTTGTTCACTTTCATATTAAGAGAACCTTTCAGGTTCTCACTAATAGTCAGTTTACTTTGGTTCCACACAAATCTAACAAGCTTGGTATTCTGGTTTCCCTGTCCACAATAAACTGCAGAAGCACCCAGTGTTAAGAGAAAAGCTGTTATAGCTAAACAAACCAATAGGAAGGGACAAGACAGAAAAAGGCAGGAAGGACAACAATCTCATACCATTGGATGAAGGATGAACCACTATCCCAGTAATCTCTGAGGATGTTAAGAGCATGAGAACAGTATATAATCACTGAAGTTTATAATAATTATCCCCAGTCATCAATTCAGCAGTAAAAGGCTATTGTAATAAGCATATTCTGATTCACACTATATGGTTTCAGAAAGTTTTCTCCAAATTATTAAAAAACATTTTAAATGATACTTAATAGAGTAAACTTGTATATTATGAAATCTCAGTTACTTGGAATGTTAGAATGATTTCTTCTCCAAATGTTTCATCTTCTAAGGTTTTAACGTATTTTTAATCTCCTTCATGCTTTGTTATTTCTATTTTTTAGACCTGGATTCCTTTTGACCTCCAACTTAACCTGCTGTCAGGAGGAAAACAAGTCTTTTATTATCTCCTGAAAACAGCACACTTTTCCAGGTCTTTTTAGAGGGTTTATTACTACTTCATATATGCAGGATAGTTACAGTTGCACACCAAAAAGGAAAGATTCTTACTAATTGATCTGACTTACACAACAAATGTGAAATTAAACCTGATTAGTTGTTTTTCCCTTCCTAGAGTTACTTTTTTTTTTTTTTTGCTTTTTGGAGAGCAATTGGATTTAAGTAACTTGCCCAAGGTCACATGGCTAGGTTTTTTGTTTGTGTGTGTTAAGTGTCTGAAACCGAATCCGAACTCAGGTCCTCCTGACTCCAGGGCCAGCACTCTACTCACTGCGCCACCTAGCCACCCCATTACTCTCTTTTCCAACATCATATGGTCCAATTTTGTCTGGCCTAAATATTAGCTGATTTGGTGAGAATGGATGTTTCAACCCATCATGGAATCTACTTCCTCTAACCTATAGTTAGTATTCCATATTCTGTGCCTTTGCAAGTAAACAAATTCTTCTCCTATGTTCTGACCTCCCTAACTCTGATAATGAACCTGGGACAGTTTTGTCTTTGTCCTCTGAATGAGAAAAATACTTCCCCAAATTGAGTCACGTAGATATTTATAACTTCATCTAACTTCCAGTGCAGACTGGACCAGCTAAGTAGATGAAGAAGGATAATATGGCAGGAACTGGAGAAGTTAACTCTGGTGTGATAAACATTCTTCAACCCCCTACAGAACACAACCTAGAGAATGTGTTCCTGAGGTGCTGTAGGCCAAAATGTCATAGAAGGCCAACCTTCTAGTAATAAGTATCTTCAGACTTAAGTAGTAAGTTGGTTATTGGATGACAAATACTTAGAGTTACCAGAACCATCCTCAGTCTCCTCCACTCCAAGGTGAGTCAATCAGAGTAAGACTTACAAGGAGGAACATATAGAAAAAAGCAAATAATTCCTCTGTATCATAATTGGGGTGTATTTTTTCCAGAAAGGCTACTACATAAAACATATTTGCTGATAAGATTAAAACTGCAGTTAACAGTAAGAGATTTTGATGATAATAACACTGCAGTCTAAAGGAAAAGAACTGTCTTTCAGTACATATACCCAAGACTCCTACTTTCTTCCTAGTTCAGTGAAGCATGGGGGCTATTGATTATTTAAGATCTTTAAATAAAACTTTTTTTTCCCCATTTCTTTCCATCAGAATCCTATTCCCACAAGCTGACCGCTCAAAAAACACTGAAAAAATGTTAATGTTGGCTGATGTGGATCCTACTTTACGGCCAGCCCAGCTCTCCATCTTGCATTTCAGGAACCTCTGTGATGTCTACAGAAAAATGTGCGATGAAGACCCAAATCTTTTCACCTACAATTTCAGGAATGAACTCAAGCAAAACAAAAGCAAAAAGCCTATAAAGGATGCAGATAATTAAAATGATTTAGATTTTATATATATATATATATCTGTCATTTGAACTATAATAATGTACATAATGTTTAAATTCATAATGTCAAATTTTAGATGGTGGATATTTTTTTTCCATTTACTCTATTTGGGACAGAAATACTTCATTACACAGATTATCTAAAGACTTATTCATAAGGATAATAGTTCAGTAAGAAGTGTTAATAAAAATACCAATACCCAGATATGACTTCTTTCTCTTTTACTGTACAGGTTGATAGAGAAAATAAATACAATCAAATAAGATTAAAGTACAAGCGTTCTTTTAATAGATATACTGCATAGATATATTTATATATATGTTTATTATAAACAGCCTCTTTTATAACCTTACAAAAATGAAATTCTTGCACATTGTGCCCCTAAACCACATTTTAAAATAATTTTAAAGCATAATTAAGCAAAGATAAACAGCTGAAAGAAAATGCCCAGAAGATTTAAAAAGCTGACCTTTAAAAAAAGCAATCAATCACAAATTTCCCACCTTTTTTCACATAACTTAAAATAATTAAAATGCAGTTTTATTTTAAAGACACCAAATAATTTTGATACCTGCTCAAAAAAGGATATAAACTAAGTAATTTACAGATTCTGACCAGCTTAATCTACTTTTCTGATATACAATAAATTAAAATAACTTAAACCTTTACAACTATTTTGTGGGAAAACATATAGTGCACAAAACCAAAGTTAGTAGTTTTCCATCAATTTCCATTTTACCACTCACTAGCTGAAAAGCAAAATGAGCCACTTAAATCATATATGGATTAAAATTTAAATTTTAGAGTCAGCGCTATGATTTTCCATGGCTCTCTGTCTCATAAAAGCACTCCTCGTTAACAACAGATGTTAAACTCTGGACACTGAATTCTCTCTCTAGTAGGGAATTTAAATCAATGTTAGCATTTTCAGATTTACTGTCCAGAGACTGATGGCGTGCTTGTAGCGTTAGTAAAGTCCCTCTATCCCTTTTGGTACTGTTTGCTTTCCGTTTAATGGGACAGAAATGTCCTCGCACTAGTTTAGGATGCTCGGCACCGTTATGATTGTTTCCAACCTCTGTTCTGGGCTGTTCTTCAGTTGTACTGCCACCATCAGGGTCCTCAGAGATCTTCAGCCTTTGGAACTGAATTTCAATGTCTTTTGTAGGGCTGCTCTTTTTCAGAGTCTGATGAAAATCATCATCTTCATCACTCAGAATATCAGACTCTTTAATAAGACTGTCTGAAAAATCAGACGAACATGTCTGTGGGTACTTCTCAGGTGACGAATCCTTGGATTCCTGTCTACTTTCTGTAGTGTGACAACCACTACTTTGTGTACTACTACTAAGGCTACATTCATCAGAATCCAGTAAGTTTCCTTTTCCACTATCACTGTTCCATTCGTTGCTGGAAGAATTCTTTAGGACCCTTAAGGACCTCGATGAAGCTGCAATTAAAAAATACATTTGCCTTAAGATACAGGAACATGATTTAAAATATTGAAATAGCATAAGCAACTTAACACTTAATTCCATCTCAACTTGTAAGTTTTATGTGTTTTACCTTTCAATGACTTAGATGAATTTGTCATATTAAATAACTATAGGTGCTTATACAAAAGGGACAATAATTGTTTCTACTTCTGCTGAGATTTCAGGGAAAAGATCATGTAGTATTCTCATAATGGCCAATTAACAAAGCTTAACCTTTTTTTTTTTTTGAAGGAAAGAAATGTCAGAGGGACAAAAATTCCAAATTTGTCAACAGGAAATCAAAATACCAATTACTGATAAAATCTAGGCCTGTTCCTTCCACCACAAAGGCTTACTACCTAGTGACAAGGCTACTCTTATTCAAAGAATAAGACTTGGGAAAATCACAAAATTAGTCATTTCTGTTTTAATAGCTTTCCACTCTTGGATATATCTCTAGATAACTTGATGTGGGCTATCTTTTTTTTTCTTTTAGGATTTCTACACTTTAAGTAGATCAAGACTATTGCATTTACTCATTTTTGTTAATTTTTGTTATTTAAGGAGGAAAGAATTAGTCCTGTACCAGTGCTTTTCCATAAAATTATAACATTTTGATGGTTTTCCTAACAGTTTGCATTTCTTGCCATGGTATATTTGAAACGCTCTAAGTTTGTGACTAAATTCTAAAAGTAAATAGGATTTTGAGAGAGAGAGTGAGATCCTAGAGATTATCTAATTTAATCTCTTCATTTCACTAATGAGGAATCTGAGATCAGAGAGGTCACAGACAGCATAACCAGGATCAGACCCCAAGATCTCATACATTTGTCACATCATGCTGTCCTTATTCTCTTATGATCTTACCAATACACAAAAAAATGTGTTATTCTTTTTCTTCTCTGTGAGAATTCAGTATCAGTACTTCAACATCAGTGACTTTATCAGTGTGAATACTGATGCAGATCACAACCTGTCCCTTCATGGAATTTTAAGAATCAGTCTAGAGCAAAGTGTCAGTGTCAGGCATGTAAACCCATCTACCAGGGCAGCTGAGGCTGACTGATGGGTCGGCTGAGTGGGGAATTCTGAGCTTCAGTGGGGGTAGAGCCAATCAGGCAGACACCTGGCACCAATGTGGTGAGCCCCTAAGCTGCCTAAGGTTTGAAACATAGTAGGTCAAAACTGTGGAACTGACAAGTAGTGAGACTGAGGGAGAGAGGGACAGAAAGAGAGTTCAATCCTGCAGCCAACCTGGTGACGAACCCCTCTAAATTAGCTAGGATGGTCTTCAGATTATCTCCAAACCTCTAATTGATTTTTTCAAAGGCAGTAGGACCTCCCAAAGCTTATATTCCATTCAAATAGCCTTCAAAAATCCCATGTCTTGATAATACATCGTAATTGTTGTTCAATTCTTTCTCTACTAAAATGGCTTTGTACAAACAATTGCAATGCAGTTAAAATTAGAAGGAAGGGAGTTTACTGGGGGAAAAAAGTCTTTTCAGGAAGTTTCTGTGATACAGGTATGATAGGCATGGTGTGTGTGTGTGTGTGTATATATATACATAAAATTCAAATACATAAAAAGAGCTATTCCCCAGTATCCAAATGGTCAAAAGGATAAGAATAGGCATTCTCAAAAGAAGAAATCCAAGTGGATCAACAATCATATTTTTAAAAGCTCTAATAATTAAGAGAAATTCAAATAATCACTAATAATTAAGAGAAATTCAAATGATAATTCTTTCAGATTCTATCTCATACCCTTCAGATCAGCAAAAAATTACAAAAAGGGAAAATCACAGTTGTTGGAGGGCTTCAGCAAAAGAGATACACTAATATACACTGTTGGTGGAACAGTGAAGTAGTCTAGCCATTCTGGAAAGCAATTTGGAACTTTGCTCAAAGAGTCACTAAACAGAGTACAGTTGATAAAGTGAGGCGATACCACTTGGAAGCCTGTAATCCAAAGGACCCATTCATACAAAGCAGATGTAGCAGGTATTTTTATAATCGCAAAGAACTGAAAACTAAGAGGGTGCAATCAACTGGAGAACGGCTAAACAAACATATGAATGTAACAGGATATTATTGCATTATAAGAAGTTACAAAAGTATGATATCACAGAAACCTGCGAAGACTTGGATGAAATGATGCAGAATGATACTGAGAAGATTTGATACAGTGACAACATTTAAAGAAAAATATCTTAGAGAATGCTGAGTTATGCAATGACCAACAATGATTATAGAAAATCAATAATGACACACAACAGCCACCTTCTAACAGGGAGGCAATGGACTCAAGATGCAGAATAAAACATTTTCAGACACGGCCAATGTGGGAATTTGTGCCTGCCTATTTGCCACGAGGGTTCCTCTCACCTCATTTGTGGGGTAGCAATCGGGTTTGGAGGAAAGATGAAAGAAAGAAAAGAAGGTAATCGAAGCATTTTTTTAAATGCAAAAAAGAGAAGAAAAGATGGCCTAACTTGACAACTTTGTAGATTACACACTAAATTCTTTACATGTTTAAAAGGAAAAGCAAGATGTATGAAAGAGAAATGGATGATTTTATGTATAAATCTTTTTCTTTTCTTTCTATTTACAAATGTTTTTATTTTGTGTTTTTTAAGTTTCAATTTTTTTTTTTAAGTTTTAATCTTAGGGGCGGCCAAGTGGCTCAGCGAGTAAGAGCACCGGCCCCAGAGTTGGGATGACCTGGGATCGAATCCGGGCTCAGATACTTAGCACCACACCCAGAAATAACTGGCCAAGTAACCTAACCACAATTGCTTTAAAAAAAAAAGTTTTAATCTTATTTGTCTCTGATACTTCTGGGTCTTGCTTAGGGGCTAAGCAGTTAAACTGTAAAGTCTCCTTTGCTAGATTATCATGCACATCATGCTCCCAACTAAGACTATTCTAACAAGATTCTCTTCTCTTCTTTGTCTATGCTGGGTGACATCACCTCTGCTCATGAGGGTTTAATTAGCATCTTTATACAGATGATTTCTAGAACTACACATCCACCCTACGTATCTCTCCTGAGCTCCAGTCTCAGATCACCAACTGCCTTTTGAGCATTTTGAACTGAATATCCCAGATATCTCAAATTCAACATGCCTAAACAGAATTCATTATGTTTACTCCAAAACTTAGCTCCTCTTTCAAACTTTGCTTTTTGAAGGTACCACCATCCTTCTGGTCACCCAAGTTTACAACCTCAAAGTCATTTATCTTTAACTCCTGATTTTTCCTCACTAGCCATCCAGTCAGTCACAATTTCACGTCAATTCTGCTTCCCCAGTACCTAATATATGTTCCATACTCCCCACTGATAAGGTTCCCACTTAGTTTACATCTTTATAATCTCTGACCCACTGAATTGCATTAGACTTCTAACTGGCCTTGCCATAAGTCTCTTCCCATTGTCCATCCACCATACAGCTTCCAAGTGATATTGCTAAAGCACAGCACTTGATCATGTCTTTCCTACTCAATAAATTCCAATTGTTCTCTTATTACTTTTAGAATTAAATACAAACTCTTGTGTTTGGCATTTAAAGCACTTCTTCATAATTTGTAATCAACCTTTTTTTCTAGCTTTATTATAAGTTACTTCCTTTCACTCACTACTCTCTTGTCCAATCAAATTGACTTTGCTAAGTCTTCACACACACTTGCATCTCCTGTGTCTTTCTGCACAAACTATTCCCATCTAAAGTGCACTTTCTCCTCACTTTCTCTTAGAATCCTTCATTTCCTTCATTGTTCAGCTCAAACTTCATCTCCTTTTATGATCATCAAAGCAGTATAGCAGAGAATGGAATGTGTACTTGCTCCAGAGTCAAGGAACCTGAGATCCAATCTCACCTCTGGCACTCATCATCCAGGGTCCAGAGTCTCCTTGTAAAATGATGGGGTTAGACTAGATGGCCTAAGCTCCTTTCTAGCTCTAAAGTTACAATCCTATGATTTCCTCTGGCTGCTGGAGCTTCCTTTAAAATTACCACATACATGGTTTTTCCTTTGGAATGCAAACTACTTAAAAGCAGAGGTGGTTCATTTGTCTTTTTTGTATTCCTGGTACCTGCCACACAGTAGGTGATTAATAAATGCTTGCTACCTGGTCACTGCCTTCTCAAATTCTAATTAGCCAGGGAACTGTAAGAGTTAAAAACTACAATTTGCTAAGAATAAAATGAGGCTTACTGGTTATAGGAGCAATAAACATTAAAGACTTTCCCTTCCACTTGTTTTAGAAATAAAGTAAAGGGATCTATAATAAGTAAACATGGTAAAGATTAAACGAGCTAAGATTAAATTGATATTAAAAGAAATAAGACATATTGACAGAAACATATTGAGGTTAAGGAAAGTACAATAAAATGGAAAGCTAAGAGAAATGAGTTCACTAAGATTTTGGCAGATGGTATTGACAGTTTAAGAATTTCTGCTGAAGAACGTGCCCAAACAGTGAGTCTAAAGTACAATAATCTTTGCTTCTGTCTGTGTTGTTGCTGTGTTCTGGAGAACACTAATCTGCTGCTCTTGTAACTGATGGAGGGCTTGGTGGTCTTACCTCCTTCTTGGATTATCTCTCACAGATAATGCGTTCTTTTTAAGAAACAAACTAGATCACGAGAATTGTTAATATACCTTTTGAAAAAAAAAAGCAATAAAGAGCAAAGCACCCTCTTTTTAAAAGAAAGGGCACAGGTTATGGCAGTTTACCTCACCCAGGCTTCCTCCATCGCTCTATAGGATGTGTCTGTCTGGCTCCGAATGCACAATTCTCTCTCAATTTTCAAAGCTGTTATGTAAACTGAGCGTAACAGTAGATGCCATTCTTCAGAGAATCAAAAATCTGGATTTTACCCAAATGCACACATCTAGCTCAGTTCTTCCTTACCTAATTTGGCTGAAACAGGAACACGATTTTTGAGTGGTATCAGGCGATCTTTACATGTCTTCTCCAGTGGCAATTCACTCTTTATGTGGCGCCTGAAATTCTCCCTTAGGATGGAACGAATCACCTTCACAATATTGGTTTTACTTTCACAGTCACTGCAATAGGAGGAAACCAAGAACGTTCAGGGTGTTAACGGCATTTTACCTGTCCATCCAGCCTCTTCCTAGTCTGTAACATCTAAACATGAATTTCATTAAGACTAAATATCTGCCTTTTCAATTTGGAGTTAAATTTCTCCTCTAATTAGTCTATCTTCACCCCCTTCCCCCCCCCCCCCTCCGCCACACACACACGTGTTGCTGTTCTTGGGAGCTACGTAAGAACTAAGTTCTTTGCAAGTTAACTTTCATCTAAACCACAACTGTGGCAGTGGAAAATAAAAATCACTTTTCAAAATGAAATGACCCTGACTTATTTCCATTACTTATTTCCATTCCATACACTACAAAGTTTATGAACAGTAAAATGACCCCAACAGTACCTGCAACATAACTGAAAAATAGTTTCTGGCCGCCCTTCTATCTCCGATTTAGTGTGGATCAGCTCCCATATGGAATTGTTTTCTGTCCCTATTTAAAAAAAAAATAGGCAAAACTAAACTAAAACACAATGAATCAAAAAAACAAACACACACAATGAATCCATATAATCTCCAAGATTCCTGCTAGAAAGACGTGTGAGAAATAAAAGAGATGAGGTGACTTTTAGCCAAAATTTCTTGCCTTTGAGTCCTATTAGGTCCTCTGAATTTCATTTAAACTGTACCTGTAGCTGTAACATGGACACCTTCAAAAATATCTTTAAGAAGCTGTAGGGTATATCGTATAGACATACTGATTATTTCCTAATTGTTTTACCATTTTTTCTTGCCTTCTTTTTTTCCCCAATACTTAACTCTAACTAGGCCCTTCAATTCTCCACTCACTTTTCACTTCCTGGCCCATGTTTCTTCTCTTCTGCTAACCTGGGTTCTTAGGCCCACTTAGGAAGTGACAACACTTCCCAATATCCAAGATTCCAGACAAAGCGTGAGCCATGCTCTGCAAACAGATAAAATGGATGTATGTGATGTGGAGGAAGAAGGGGTCAAGATAAACAAATCAAGGCCCAATCTTTAACCATTTCCAAATAGTCTTCTCTACCCTTCCCCCAGGCCAGCACACTAAGATATGTCCAGAATCTTGAAAGAAAAGAGACTAAGGAAAAGCTAACCATATTATGGGACCCAAAGTCTTCTTGTAAACCTTAGCTCACTGCTGTTCCCACCATAAGATTAGCCCCACCCCCCTCCTACCATCTCTTAAACTGTTAACCTCTATTTCTCCTCCTTTTCACAGTCACACTACAAGAAAAAAGCCTTCTACAATCCTTGCCTCTACCTCCTCACTTCTCAACCCTTTATACTTTGGTTTCCAACATCACCACTTAATTGAAATTGCCCTTTCCACATTTACTAAGGATCTCTTGACTGCTAAATCTGATGGCCTTTTCTCAGTCATCCTCCTTAACCTTTGTAGCCTGACACTACTGACCATTCTTTTCAATGCTCTCTTCTCTCCTTAAGAAAATAAAAGGCCTCATTTACCAAACATAGAGAACTGAGTCAAATTTATAAAAATAAGAGCTGTCCCCTAATTGATAAATGATCAGAAGATATAAATTAATTTTCAGATGAATTAATTGAAGCTATACCTATAAGCCATATGAAAAAATATTCTAACTCATTATTGACTGGAGAAATGCAAATTAAAAGAATTCTGAGGTACCACATTAGATTATCTAATAGGACGGAAAATGACAACTGGTGAAGGGAAAAAATGAGACATTAATGCACTGTTAGGGAAGTTGTGAACAGATTCAACCATTCTTTAGAGCAATCTGGAACTATGCCCAAAGAGCTATAAAATCATGCATACCCTTTGACCTAGGAATACACTATTAGGTATGTATCCCAAAAGAGATAAAAAACAGAAAAGGACCTATATGTACAAAAAATATAGCAGCTATTTTTGGAGGGTAGCAAATTAGAAATTGAGGGCATGCCCATCAACTGGGGAATGGCTGAACAAGTTGTGGTATGTGATTATGATGGAATACTATTGTACTATAAGAAATGATGAACAGGATATTATCAGGAAAACCTGGAAAGATTTGCATGGGCTGATGTAAAATGAAATGTACTGTGTATGAAGTAACAACAATATTGTAAGATGATCAGCTGTGAATGACTTAGCTATTCTCACAATACAAGGATCCAAGACAACTCTGAAGTAGATGAAAAATATGACGAAAAATGCTATCCATCCCCAGAGAAAGAACTGATGATGTCTCAGTGCAGATTGAAGAATACTTTTTTAACTTAAATTTTCTTGAGTTTTTTTCTTTCCTTTCACAACATAACTATTATAGATGAAAACATTTTTAAATCATACAAAGAATGAAGTTTTGATGTACATGACAGTTTGATGAGACCACAAAAGAAAAAAATCTCATGGAAATAGATCAGGTAACTGAGGTAGCAATACAAGAGGATCTCTTCTACCCATCCTCCTGTCTAAGAAAGTGTTGGCCACACACACAATACATCATCATTATGCCATCATGCTAAATTTATTTTTTAGAATTATCCAGAATTCACAAGACTATACAAATATGAAAGAAATTTACATACTTAAAGTTTTAAATGATTTTTTAAAAATAATTTTATACCACTTATACTTCTGAAGTTACTAAAAGCTTAAAACTGCACTAAGACTTTAGGGACACCTTGTATAAATTCTGACTTTTAAAGCTCTTCATAGCTAGGCTCCAACCTTTCCAGCCTCACTTTACAGTACTCTCCTTGAAATACTCTCTGGTCCCACAAAACTGGCCTTTTCCCTCTTCCTCACGCACAGTATTATAATCCTCACGCCTAGAATGCACTCCCTCCATCTTACAGCATGCCTCATTTCCTTCAAAATGCAGTTCATCACTACTTCCTTCATTAACCTCTTCCTGATGCCCTAACTACTAGAGGTTTCTCCCCACCAAAGTCACTACATCATATATATATATTTATATATATATATATATATATGTGTGTGTGTGTGTGTGTGTGTGTATGTGTGTATATATATGTATGTATATACATACACATACACACATCTTGAATGTATGGACACACACATGCACATGCTATTTGACTTGAGTAAATATAAACTTCTTGAGGGCAAAGACTTCTTGCTTCATTGAATCCCCATATGCCTAAGTCAGTGCCTGGAACATGGTAGGTGCATAAAAAAATGCTTGACTGAAAATATTAACAGCTTTATGTAAGTATTATTACCTTATTTTACAGATGAAGAAATACATTCAGAGACGTCTGATACCAGACATTCAGAGACGTCTAATACCAGAAGTATTAGATCTGAGATTTAAATTGAGATCTTCTAGCACTAAATCTAGCCCACTTTATACAAGGCTATAATCCATCACTGGGACATCAGTCCTTTAGAAAGGAATTGTAAACATTTTCCAGGCCAGGAATTATTGGGGTTTGGGGGACTGTTGAGGGATTGTGGAGAGAAAAATCTATCTAGCAAAAATGTTCTGACTTAAAATATTTTCTCGTTTTTAAAAGTTGAATTTAGAAATTGCTTAAATAAAAATAAATTTATACACTGCATTTCAAGTTATGCAGCAGAGAACCAAAGGTTACCATAAAAAATAATTAGCTGTAGTAGCAAAAATGAGGAAAGAGAAAGATGCTTACAAAGTAGAACCATCAAAGACAACTGACTTTGCCAATAATTTTTAAAAATCAAATTTATAACTGACTCTACAGTGGACGTTTTCCTGGCCTGGGAGTCAGAAGGCCTCATCTCAGCTCTACCATTAGCTAGTTGACTTCCTTCAGCGCTTTGGGCCACAGCTTTCTCTTCTGTGAAAAGATGGTTTAATTTAGTTGGAGTCTAAGGTCCTTTATAGTTCAAAAATTCTTTTGTTCAGAGAAGCTTTCCTTTCTTTTACCTGCTACTGTATTATGTGGGATTTTTTTTTTTTTACCTGCTGCGTTTCCCAGTCTGACTTGAAGAGCAGATAAGGGAATTAGCCACCGGAATTTGAATGGGTCCAAGTCACCGTGAACATGTGAAGGTCGGGAACTGGAGGGCTACAAATTGAAAAACCATGAAAAGGAAATGAACATTCTTGTCTAGGAAAAGCTGCCTATATTTCCTATCTGCAGGGAACTTTACCTTGCTTCTATTTCATCACTCAACAAATGGGGATAGAGAAGACTAGAAGGGAATAAGGACATATATCGTGCCTACTATGTGCCCCACACTGTGCTAAGTGCTTTACAAATATCTCATTTGATCCCCTCAACAACTGGCAGGTAGGCACTGTTATTACTCCCATTTTACCTTTGAGGAAACAGGCAAACAGAGATTAAGTGACTTGCTCAGGGTCACAAAGTTGTCAAGTGTCTGGGGCTAGATTCAAACTAGGGTGCTCCTTACTCCAGACCCAGGGCTCTACCCACTGTACCACCTCATTGCCTATAATATTGATGAAGCTTCTGCTATGCTTAGGGTGGTAAGGAACTAAAAGATGAATAGGACATGGCCCCTACCCTACAGGAGCTTCCAGTCTATATGAATAGGAAGGACACAGACACGGGCATCATGGATTGAGCATGAGTCCATGTAGGGGAGAAAAAAGAGATAAACATAGAAAAGCAGATTGTGGTTAACTTTTGGAAAGCCTTGAATACCATATTAAAGAGTTTGAACATTACCCTATAAATCCTCCAGAATCATTTAAGAATTTTGAAAAAGGAAAAGAAGACAAATAGCCAAAACAAATGCTTCCCTTAGTGGTTCAGTTTTTCACAAGTAAATAATTTATCTTTCATTTCTCTTTTAAAAAAATGTTAAAACACTTGAGCAAAAGTGAAAGTTGGAAGGGCATTGTCTCGTTTTTTTCATTGTTTCCACTAAGATTCAAGATCTTTTATTTCTCCAAAAGAATTTTTTTTTTTGTATTTTGATTGCTATAGTACCAAATCTGTATCATTATTTTTATTATATTGGTATGGCTCAGTCATGAGTTCTGAAAAATCTCTCCATTCAAATTCTTGAATTAAAAAAAATGTTTTGGAATCATGTGTATGTGTGTATAAACATTCAATTGAATATATTTTGTTATATTAATATAATCAAGTTGATATATAATATGTACTATATATTATGAATGCATTATATGTCAATATGTCATATATGACTACATACTATATATGTATATGTTTTCAGTGTGCTTTGGTAAATTGACTTCTTGATTTTCATATGCATTTTGAAGTTACTTTGACTGGAACTTCTCTTTCTATTATCAATTGCTATATAGAAATGTTGATTTTTGTGCTAGGTAAAAGAGGTCAAACAAAAAGCTCTTTTTTAAGGAAAACTCTCGAATATTTTATATTTAAATAAAGTGGGAACAGGAATTATGTGTAACATATATATTTGTGACTGATCTGTCTGAGATACCTACTACCTTTGCCAGTAAAATTCATTCCTCCAGTGCTCACCTCTCACTTAGTCTTAAGCCCTTTGCAGTCTGGCTCCATCTTCATCACTCAACTGAAATTTCTCTCTCCAAAGTTACCAACCATGCCTTAACAGCCAGATCTAATGGGTTTTTCTCAGTCCTCATCCTTCTCAACTTCTCTGTTTCATTTAACACTATTCTTCCTCTCTCTGCTCTTCCCTCTCCTCTTCAACATTTAAAGTTTTTGTTACTTTGCTCTCTCCTTATTCTCCTGCCTGATGACTCCGAAGTCTCCTTTGTTGGCTCTTTGTAAATTCATCATCCATATCCTCCCTTGTGAGTAGGAGTATTTTCCAAAGCTCTGTCTTCAGTCTTCTCTAATTACTGTATACTTTCTCTCAGTGATCTAATCAGTTCCCTACCTTTAAAAGAGTTTAATTATTATTTCTATGATGATTCCAAGATCAATATATCATATCCAGTCTGTCTCCTGAGTTTCAATTCCACATCACCAACTGCTTGCTGGACACTTCAAAACTGGATGTCCTGGCTATATCTCAAACTCAATATGATGTTCCCTGTTCCCCACCCCCAACTCCTCCCTCTTCCAAACTTCCCAATTCTGTCAATGGCACCATCATTTTTCTACCCTCATGGGTTCATAACTTCAGCATCATCCTCAATTCTTCTTCACTCCACACATCTAATCATTTGCCAGATCTTTCTTCTACCTCCACAGCACCTCTCACATCTAATCCTCTATTCAAACAGAGAGCCCCTTAGTTCAGGCCTTCATCTCTCCTCTAGACTAATGCAATGGCTTCCTAATTGGTCCCCCTACATCAAGTCTTTCCCTGTTCTAGTCTATCTCCTACATAGATACCAAAATTATTTTCCTTAAGCACAGATCTGACCATATCATTCCCCTAATCAAGACCCTATAGGGATTCCTGACGCATCTTGGATAAAATACAAACTTTTAAAGTCCTTCACAATCTGGATCCAACAGATCTTTTCAGCCTCATGCATTACTCTTTCCCATACTTCATGGTCCTCCCAAACTTGCCTTTTCTGCCTTCTATGGGATTGTATCTCCAACCTCCATGCTTTTGTACTGGCCATCCACCATGTCTAAATGAACTCCCTTTTCACCTCCACCTCACAAAATTCCTCACTTCCTTCACACCCCAGCCCAACCTTCTACAGGAAAACTTTCCTCATCTCTATAACTGCTAGTACACTTAATCCATAACTACTTGTATTTATTTATTTGGATTTTTAAATTTATTTTATTTGGATTATTTATTTATATGCATTTATTTATTATTTGGAATATATTTATATATGAATATGTCTCCTCCAGGAGAATGTAAGTTCTTTAAGGGTAAAGGTTATTTAATTCTGTGTTTATATACAAGCTGCCAGGTATGCCTAGCAAATAAAAGACACTAATGCTTGTTAACTGATTGTCTCAAATGTCAAAATGGGCAAAGTAGCCACTATTTCAAATGAGAATAATATTGTCTAACCTGCTACTATGTAACCATTATTAATATAAGAAGTAAACTTAGAAGAGTTTACCATTAGAGGATAGATAAGCCATTTTTAGTTTTAAGTAGTCTATAATAACAATATTTGTGTCTGCCTTTGTTACATGTTATCACAGAATGAAAAGTGTTATCATACTTTTTGTCAATGATGCTGTTACTTAGCAGCCGAGAACTAGGCTCTTCCTTGGCACTGTAGCAAACACTTGAAGCATAAGAGGGGTGCACAGGAAGAAGAAGGAGCTTATTTATCCTTCTTTTAGCTTATTATAGTGTGGCATAAATAGCTACCACTCTTCCCTTCTGTGACCCTGTCAGAATTCAAGAAAGCCCCAGTGAAAATACAGTTTCTAAAGCCAAAAGGTAATGTCAACAGGAAAAAAGACCTGCCAAATGTATGAATTATCTCAGCTGTTACTTCAGGTCTAAAAGCTAAGTGAATGTTAGTCTGATTCAGGAGACTGGCCTGTAATGAACCATTAATAAGGAAAACTTACAGATTTCACAAATACGGTTAAATTTAATGAGCATTATATTTTATGTGAATAAGTCCTGGTTGGCCAATATTTTGTTGTGATGGATATCATATTCCACATTGGTGGATATCAGTAAGGAATATGTGTGTATACATGCGTGTGAACATGTGTGTATGCATGCAGACACACACACAATTGAACCACTGTTTCAGATGAAACCCTTGGTATTTCTAATTTTTTCTATATATTTCCCATATGTATGGCATAGTAGATGGATGGAATGCTTAAGACTAATGAAGTCATAGACAATCTCCCAACAACCCTATGAGCAGGTAAGACGGTTGCTATTATGTATAAGAGAATCAATCAGAATTTACAGCCTGGGTTTTCTGACTCCCAGTCTAGTGCTCTTCAACTACACACTTGCTCTCCTCCTGTTTAGTTGTAGTGTCTCTGGATAACTTTTGTGCTCAGTTAAGAACTGTAAGTTGCTACTATATGTTAACACATGTCTTGTACTCTATTAAATGCACAGTGCCGGGTACGTATGGACTTAATACATGCTGGCTGATTGACTGATTCATCACACATCTTATATATTTATATTTTCTAAAGCCCTGGAACCCCTAGTGGCCAGCTGGGTGGGTACAGGCAAGGGGAATTTCCTAATGGGAAAAAAAATATCATATTCTCAGTAACTCTTTAACTCTGTGGTTATAATCAGACAACACACTGAAGCAAGAGAGCTGCCCACATTTTATTTTGTATTTAGTTTCTCTCCATTCTATTTCCTGCTGGGGTTTGCTTGTTAGTTGCAGCACATAAGCACCAATCTTTTTTTCTTTTTCTTTTTTTAATGTCATGATTTGGAAGAGCCCCTGCCTAGCAACCGTAGTTATTCTTTCTCTCTGCCTTTTCCCACCATTACACTGCATTTATTCTCCTCACTGTTCTTCCTGATGCTAGGAATGACCTAAGGTACAGGGTCCTTGCCAGTGAGAGAATTACCCTCACAGGTCCTTCTACACTGCTGCTAAAATGGACATGTTTACCTGTGGGGTGGGCGCCAAGATTTCTCTAACCTCATGCATGTGAATTGCTTCACTATGTCAGGAATAAGTAAAACCAGCTAATGTATGTTTTTAACTTTAACACAATAATGAAGGTCAGGTACACAGAAAAGGATAATTTTAATGATTATTATTTCCAGTCTTACCAATTTCTTCTTCAGTTTGCAATTTTCTTTATAAACCAGTATGACAGCTCTCTTAAAAACTAAAAAAAGGGGGGAAAAGAAAAGGAATTAACCAAAGTGGAACAAAGCCTTTCAAAATAAATGTTATTTTATAAGACATCAAACTATGCCAGGATGTGAAGCAAAAGATAGTGCTTCCTTCTGTTCATATTTGAATTATGCAGAGGAACCTGCTTATTTAAAAGCTATTCTCTCAAATGGAACATGGCATTTACTTTGGGGAAGGGGGGGAGGAGACAAGCACTCGGTGTTCATTGCAGTAACTAAACACTGTCTACACTTGCTCTCTTGTCCTTGGGAGAACTTTGCTAAGACAAAAATGGCAGGCTAATAAGAGAGCAGGCTTCTAAACAGCTTCAGGAGATCTGTTCTTATCACTTTTAGTGAGAACTACCAAGCTGAACAGCTTGGGGTGAAAGTGGGGTAGGGAGGGAAAGATGAGGACAAGATAATAAGTGTGTAGATGAGACTGTGACACATTCTTTAAAATAGCAAGGACCAGCACTGCATCACTTACTAACTCAAAGCATGACAAGGAGCTCTATTCTAACTCCCACATCAAAATCAGGCGATTGGCTCATTTAGTGGTTTGTTAGAGATGGACTCTCCATTCACCGTCAATGCTTTCTGTTCCAGAGTCTGAGTCTTTAATGAAATACTAACCAAATACTGTAAGCTCAAGATCCTTCCTTGCTTTTCCTAGAGACAGAAAAGGATTCAGCCAGGAAACTGTAGAGTGGAGTAGGAGCTCTCCCATGGAAAGTTCTGTAACCTATATTGTCATTAAAAAAAGAACATATACAATTACCACTCGGCTTCATTCCTTTGCATGACCAATTGCACTAACGTGCACACTATCGTGACCTCTATAATAATTAAGACTTAAGATTGGTGCCATGAATATGAAGGTGTTTTAGAAAATATACAGTGAGTGATAGAAGATAGAGACCAGGTCTGGGATTTCACTGCTATAGGGAACTCTCAGATGAGGAGACTCCCTTTACCAATGCAGGTCAACATCTCCTCTGCCACAAAAAGTATTAGAGAATATTGAGCTGATATGGGAAATAATCTACGAAAGCATTTCCTTTTATTATGATCTATCATAAAGTTTATAATCTATAAACCTAGGAGATGAGTCTTATGATGCATGTATATCATCATTAATAAGACTGCAGTGTCCATGCTGACCCTTTAATGCATAGTCCAGGATCAAGTTCATTTATCTTCTCTAATTCATAAACCTCTGCAGGCCTATTAACAAAAATTACGAGGCCAGGAACGGACAGAATTAGGACATTAGTGTTTTTAAAACTCCTGTTGGCTTCCAAATAGTCTCTTTCTCCTTAGGCCATTTTGTTCCCTGTCAGAAGGTTAAAAGCAGGGTCATATAAAAAGAGCTATGTACCAACCAGAAAAGAGCACAGAAATGACATCTAGAATCTCCAAACTGGAAGGAGCCCAAGAAGTCATCTAGTCCAATTCCTGCCCAGTGCATCAATTCCTCCAGGGATGAGAATTCACTCCCTACTAAGGCAGCCTCTTTCATTCCTATTCCTACTCTCGCTGTTGGACTATTTATTCTTCCTTACCTCGAGCTAAAATCCACTTACACTTCCCACCTTTGTACCCACTTCTCTCCTTCACTTTTAGAATGGGTAGGCACAATTTCAAAACTTAAATTAAGGATCACTGTCTTCATTAGTTATACTAGCCTTAAAAATAAGCAGGTACCCCTTTCCAACTGTCCTACTTAAAAATGTAAGGCAATCAGATGTACGTCAAGGAAACATTTAAGTGATAAGCTGGTAAAAATGTATGTTTCTCTACAATCACCTTCCCAAATTCCCTCTGTAAGCTTGCTGTAATCTTTCCATTCTTCCTCCCAGACAGGTCTACCCAAACTACACCTTTCATGCTTTCCTGATTTTTCTTAAACCATTCCCATAGCTTAGAATGGCATCCCTGCTTTGTTCTCCAATTCTAAGCCATCTTAAACCCTAACCCCGAGGTCCATGAAGTACCGAGGTCCAAGTACCCCAAGACCTCCACACTGGTCCCTCTTATACTCTGAATTCCAGTAGCAATGGGCCCATCACTCATTGTGTATTTGACTATTACTGCTTTGGACTGTTATTTGTTTTTCTATGAGGATATACCTTAGCTCCCAAACTATGTTGTAAACTCATTGTGGCAAAAGACTATATATTCCATTTCTTTGTATTCCCCACAGTACCTTGCACACAGAAGAAACTCACTGAGTGTTTTTATCTCATTGTTAAACAATACAATTTAGTCACATCACCCCTTGATCAAAAATCTTCAATGGCTCCCTGTTGATTCTCAAATCCCTTTGCCTCAAGTTCAAGACACTCTATAATCTTGGACTATTCTATCGTTTTGGCTTTACCTCATACTATTCCTACCACATTTTCTGTGCTCAAACTGAACTTTGTTGTTGCTGTTCAGTCATTTTCAGTCATGTTCAATTCTTTGTGGCCCCATTTGGGGTTTTCTTGGCAGAGACACTGAAGCAGTTTGCCATTTCCTGCTCCAGCTCATTTTTCAGATGAGGAAACTGATGCAAACACGGTTAAATGACTTGCCCAGGGTCACAAAGCTAGTAAGTATTTGAGGCCATGTTTTAACTCAGGATGATGATTCTTCCTGACTTCAGACCCGGCACTCTACCCACTGTGCCACCTTGCTGCCCCCAAGCTGAACTACTTGTCCCCTAAATTGCCCCGTGCACTCACATGCTTTGTTCACACCCTCCCTTACACCTTACTTGTCCTTTATCTGTTGAACTCCTCCCTATCTTTTAAAGTCTAACTCAAATGTTAAATCCATCCTTGAAACCTTCACAGATTCCCCCGGTCCATCATCAACCATTCCCATTGTACATCACCATAGAACTTGAATGTGCACATCGCTAATGAACTTCAATTTTTATTACAGCATTTCTGTATGTCACGAGAGGCAATGTAGTATAATAGATGAAAGACTGGCCTGAACAACAGAAAGACATGTCTTCACCCCACTTCTGATACCTCCGGGCTGTGTGACCCTGGGCAATGAAGTTCAGTTCTCAGTTCCAAGACTAGCAATCATAGAGAAGATGCTGCCCCACCTGGATCCAGAGAGTTTTCTCATGGGAAATCCCTATATCACTGACATCATAGGTCCAGGCCCTTTTGCTCTGTGTCACCTTCCCCTACAGAACTTAATCTAAGAACCATGAGGATGGGTAACTAAGTGTCGTATCACAGTACTCGACCCCGGCAAAAGCCTAATAAACGTCCGCTAAACTGAATGTTTAGTAAAAATCTGCTAAGTTACATTCAGGGAATTACAATTGTTTCTTATATGTACAATTACATTGTTTCTTATATGTATTTCATGATATGCAAAGATAAATAAGAAAGTAATATAACTGAAATAAAATTTTAAACCTTGGAATATGCAAAGTCTAAAATGCATTTGAAAAAGAAGCTTCATTGCTTTCTTCTTATATAAGCTTGTAGTAGACTATTACAATTGCAATCTAACCTTTTCTAGGAGGTCAATTATAAATCAATTTACAAAGACTTCCGTAATTCAGTCTGAGATGACATGACCTGTCTGTCAGGCCCCTGCTGACCCAAGGAGCCAATGATTCCAGACTGCCCCTCATGCGTAAATACAGTACATGGGAGAAGAAGCCTTACCTCCTTCTCTGTCCCACTCTGGTCTGCTACAAGCTGGTCAAATACAGTGCCATAATCTTCGTATATTTTCTGCATTTCATTGATATGACTTGCTACCTTTTCCATTGCCTTCAGTGCTTCTGCAGTATTAAAAACAAATGCAATTGATCTTTTGCATATTACTAATGAATTACCTTATTGTAAGTGTGTGTTTTTAAAGCCACCCACAGTCATAATGTGAAGACTCTAAATGTAGCCAGGAACAAACACTGAAGACAGTCCAAACACAGCAGCATCAATCAATCTTACCTGTTGATAGGGTTCTGCAGTTTCTCAAGCCACATGTTTTCATCTTAAGGAACCATACCAAGATACTTCTTGTGCATTAAGATGAATTATAAACATGTCTTATAACTGATCTGACTCTAGGGATCAGCCATTACACTTATGATCCACAGGGACACAGCTTTAAAAACCACCATTCAGGAAAATGGAGGAATTGGGATTGCTTGACTATGCAACTTGGAATGGGTAAAGGGTTTCTTTTTCTTTTGTTCCCCTCAAATTTGGGGAGTGGAGAGGGAGAGAAAATAAATGCTAGCTAACTGAAAAATAAAAACTACTCTTTAAAGGTAAAGTTCTGCCTAAACATTTGCTAATTTCAGTATAAATAAATAAGCTGCATGAATTAGTAGAAAGAGCACTGAACTGGGGATCAGGAACTCCAAGTTCTAGTCCTTCACCTGCCACTAAATTGCTCTGTGACAGGGGCAGCCAGGTGGCACAGTGAATAGAGCACCAGCCCTGGAGTCAGGAGGACCTGAGTTCAAATCCGACCTCAGACAATTAATACAAAAAACTAGCCATGTGACCTCGAGCAAGTCGCTTAATTAACACCAACTGCCCTCCAAAAAGAAAAAAAAAACTGCTCTGTGACCCTTGGCAATGGGTTTCAGCTTCCTCATATGTAAAATGAAAAACTCAATGAATAATAACAAGTATTTGTGTGGAGCTTTAAAGTTTATAAATCCAGAGGATGCTACACTTCCCCCCTTCCCATCAGTGTCCTAAAAGGCATTCTCAATTAGCTGGCAGAAGTGCATTCTGGGCAAAAGGAGAACTTCTTAAGGACAAGGGAAGAAAACTACAAATAGAAGAAAGGACTTCCAGAAACCACAGTGTGTGACTCACCTCTTCGCCATATATGTTCTCTAAAATTGAGCCCACTTTCCCTTGCAATGTGTACATGGTACAGACCTTTGGGGGTCTGTCTTATGTATGTATTCTTAATGTACTATCTTTTTTTTGTTTGTTTGTTTGTTTTTGCTTTTTAGAGGGCAACTGGGGTTAAGTGACTTGCCCAAGGTCACATGGCTAGTTTTTTGTGTTAAGTGTCTGAGGCCGGATTTAAACTCAGGTCCTCCTGACTCCAGGGCCGGTGCTCTTTTCACTGTACCACCTAGCTGGCCTCCTTAATGTACTATCTTAATAAATGTGCCTTTCTAAAAGCCATCTGGCTGGCCAAATGATTCTCAACGGCTAATCTTGTAGAGAGATGCATGTAGGAATGAAGTTGATGTCTTTCAACAATCATTACTGACCCCTCAAGGGAGATACAGCCAAACTCTAGGGACCTGACTCATCAGTGGGCCTGGAAGTTGGGATAAGTGAGCATCCACAGAGTTTACATGGCCTACATTTCTAGGAGGCACTCTGGGGACTGATGGGAAAATAGTAACACCAAAAAATATGTAATGACTTCCATAAAGTCACAAAGCAAGTAAGATAGTAGGTACAACTTCAAAGTCAGTGTTCTTCACATGAAGTAGCCCTATTTAATTTGTTTAGTTTCTCAGAGAAACTAAACAATTTATGTCTGGTGAAAAGGTTAAGAGAAAAGATTTTAACCATTCCCACTAAGAGGTCACAATTGTGCTAGATACTTCTTAGACATTGTAGCTAGCACAGAATATGTCCTTTCATCTAGGAATTAGCTTGGATGACAAAAAAGTGTAATTCCAAAGGAAACCTGGATCAATATATTTCCCCCCAAAAGGTACCCATGGCTTTTGCTGTTCTGAACACTAAGGCATGAATGACTTTTTAAAATGTAAGATGAATTCAGCTATTTAAAAAAAATATTGCCCCATTACTCCTGAAAGATAATGTTTAATAATAAATTGTTTCTTCAGTGATTTTCTTTATCTCCCCTAGCTGAAAGTATGGCTTGATGAAGAGAGGCTAGATATCTCTTCTAGTTATTAACAGAGCATTCTCCTTTATATCAAAGGGAACTGCTTATATACTATTTGCAATCAATGACATATATTTCTAAGCTCTAGATCTCTGAAGTCATACAAAGTGATAAAAGCCAGGAAGAGCATGCAAAAAGCATAAGCATTTGGTCCTTGCAAAATACTTGTTTTAAACTGAGTTTTGCCAGTAGGCCTCCACAAGATGGAGCCTCCCCCAGCATTTTGGATCAGCTGAATGCGGATACAATACAGACAGGAAATCCCATCCATTCAGTAGGCCACATATGTTTCTATCACCACAGGTTCAAAAATATTATTTCCAGAATGTTACCAACATTTCTAAAATGATAACATACCTAAAAGTAAACAGATTCACAAATAATATCGGTGGAGAGGGAGAATACAGGCACAAGGAAGAGGGCAGAGAAAAGTCACACAGCTACATGTGTTCTTTTCCTTTGGTAAAAGCACATTAATATGAGAAAGTAGTCGCATACCTGTCAGGTGATAGTGTTCCTCACTCTCATTGTCTGTCAAGGACACTAGCTCTTTGAGCAACAGAGGGTACTTCAGAACTCTCTGGACAGGCTTGATGAGGTATGACTCTAACGTGGAGGCATGTTGCTTTGTAGGGTTTCGAGCATCCAAGAATGCCTTAAATGCTTTGTCTGTTTTAGCTGTAAGTCATGAGACAAAAGAAGAGACTTCTTGTTTGCAGCTGCATCTCCAGGTCATCTCATCAAACAAGGATAACTCTTTATATCTCTATGCTCTTAGCATATTTTGTATCCATATATGACGTATCTCATCTAATTAGACTGTAAGCAACTTGAGGGCAGGGATGTTTCCATGTTCATAATAATAAATGTTTCCTGAACTAAACTGATGACTGAATTTAAGTGGTGGCCTCCTGAGTCTAGCACTGCTATTTTTAGTGTTTGGTATACTTTTGAGCTTTCAAATTCATTAACTAGATATTTTCTTTATTCCAATATGTCCTCTAGTGAAAAAAATAATCAATGTATAACTGTATCACAGCATCCTGTTAGCAAAGTCTCAACATTTGAATTATTGCCATAAAAGACATCTAACAGGGATGACGCAAAAGTAAAAAGTTATGAGTGAAAACCAAATTCAGCTTCTTCAGATAGTTCAAGCATGGAAAATGTGCTATCTGGATTTTAAATAAATAAAAAGTAGGGGGGAAAGTATTTTCACAGAGAAATTAATAAGTAAACAGAAAAAAAATTACTGAGACAAAAATTATTTCCTACACTAGTTTACTTCGAAGAAAGATTCAGGTGGGAAAACAAAGACTCACACATTCTTTTGTATTTTCCCTGTCCCTTGGCATAAATGACTACCTGAAAAGCACTATTCTCTCCCTACAAAAAATATTAAGTAAATTAAAATATATGTGACCTTTGAAAAGAAAAGTCTTCATGAGAACCGGCATAGAGTGGGCTATAATGGATGTAAGTTCTTTTCAAACAGTTCTGACAAAGAACTTTTCACTGCAATAGAAAATAAGCTAATTCTTAGCCTTTTTGCCTTTAAAAAAATATCTCTGTAAGTTCTGACTTCAAATTGCTCATAAATGAGACTTAGGGTTAACAGGAGTTCCCATTCTGAACATTTGGGTGGGAACTTCAATTTAAGATATGGTCTAGGCAATGGGAATATGAAGAAGGAAGACCAATATAAACATCATTATAGAAGAGAGAACAAATATTTTTAGTTATTAGCTGCTACCTGATAATAATTGTCCTTTGAGTAGAAGCGAATTAGAAATTTTTTATTCAATATCACTTTCGAGCCCAAAGCCACAGGCAAATCAAGTCAGTGTGCATTACTGTGTGCCAGACACTGTTTTTAAGAGTTGGGGATACAAGAAGAAATGAAATAACAGTCCCAGCCTGTATATAATTTACATTCTAATTGAAGGAAGACTCCACATAAAAAAGAAGCTGAAAATAGGCAGCAAGGGTAGGGGGAGCATAAGTTAACAGAGCAAAAGATTAAGTCCATAAAGATATTACCTACTTTCCTTACTACATCAGATTGTGAACTGCAAACCTTCCATTTATCACATCAGTAAAAGAAATTAGTACATAAGAATATTGCCCAGAATTGCCACTTACCTCTCTCTAGAACTTTTTGTACTTTGATATGATTGGCACAGAATCCACTGTACAATTTAAAATGGTCTGCATAATAAAGAAAAGAACCTCCAAGGGAGAAGAGTAATTTCTGAGGGGAGGGAAAAAAGCAGAATATATTAGAGCATTTTCTTTTTCCACAGTAAGATTAGGTTTAATTAGTGTTAGCAGGATACAATCAAGTGTTTGCTCAGGATAGTCAGCCTAAAAGTATAGTGGCCATATTCAGAGAAGTTACCTAAAGTGAATATCTAATCTGTGTGTGTGTGTGTGTGTATGTGTGTATGTGTGTGTGTGTGTGTTCAGAAATCATTTAGAGATACTCATCCAGTCTGTGGAATAACTGAATTTGGCTGCCCATTTTTCAGACAGGTCAGTAATCATCAGCACCTCCAAAGGAAGAGCTACTTTTTAGCTATTCTAATAAAGATTTCAGTCTTTAGTCTATTTAGTAATAAATAAATAGAGGTTTTAATTATTCGTGTCAATCCTTTTCTTCCATGCTATAATAATGACTTTAAGGTTTAAAATCTTGTAAAGTAGATAACAGAGGGATTTTACAAATGAGGAAATTAAGGCCCAGATATTGCAAAGTTACTTGCCCGGTGCCATACAGCTGGTGACCATCAAAGCTGGTGATTCTAGGCCCATTACTCTTCCCACTCTGCCGCACTGCCTCTCATGCATTTCTTTCTAAAGTTCACGGATTTTCTTTAAGGCTTGCAAGCCTCTTTATTATATCGAGTATTTCCTTTAATCTTCCCCACAATCTTGTGAGAGAGGCACTGTTGTTATTCTCGTTTTGCAGATGAGGAAACTGAGACAAAGTGAATTGCCCAGAGTCACATGAGCTGATGGTGTCTAAAGCAGGATTAAATAAACTCTGGCCAAACTATCCATCACTCAATCCAGTAGGACAGGCCTTTTTCCTCTTACACTCACCTAACCCTGGCTACCATTCTGCCTAACGGTTGTACCCAAAGTGCTGTGGACCCCATTCCAACTCCATCGCTTATAGCAGGTGTATGGTTCTGGGTAAGTTAC
Organism: Petaurus breviceps papuanus; assembly: GCF_028583685.1. Taxonomy (NCBI): domain Eukaryota; kingdom Metazoa; phylum Chordata; class Mammalia; order Diprotodontia; family Petauridae; genus Petaurus; species Petaurus breviceps. The sequence goes on from NW_027187345.1 coordinate 2,223,853, forward strand.
TTGGCTTTTCTGGCCTTTCATTTCCTCATCTATAAAGTGAGGCCATCGGCAGGGTTCCTTCCAATTCCAACATGAAACATAAAACCTACACCACGTTTTAGATGGGGTTGTATGGAAACCTTTTCAGAAAACATAAAATGCTATAAAAGTGTAAGTCTTTATTTAAGAATTCTCTAGAAGCATCTGACTATTTTCCTTTAGAACAGCAAATCCAAAATACTCACTCTGAACTGGGAAGGAGTTTCAAGTATGTTAAAGTCAGAGGATGAAGAAATACCATCCTCTAGGGTCTCCAGGAACACCTTTTGAAACTCTAGCATTTCTGGCAAACTTCCAAAAAGGGACTCCATCTGCAAAGAGGTCAGAATTAGAACAGAGGAAAGAACATGAGTATTTAAATACCACACAATACATGTTTAGTGTTGGTTGAATTTTAGTGAAAGATTTAATTGCTAACCTCTCCATTTCAGTAGGTGCAATTTCATCAGTGTTAAGAAACTCCTAGTGAGGAAACTGCCTTTTCCAATGCAGATAATCACCTGCTCTTCAAGTTACAGTTCAGAGAGTTCCCTAGGGGTGCCATGAATTAAGAGACTTGCCCAGGGTCACATAGCCACTATGGGTCAAAGTCAAGATTTGAACTCACATCTTATACACTCTGAAGCTGACTTTCTATCCATTACATCACACTGAGTCTCCATAAAACTTGATTCTTTATATTTTCAAATCTACCATTGACTGGTTTAGTTCAATCTGATCCAATATCTATTAAGTGCCTAGTATTTCACAAGACCTCATACCAAATATATCATTTGGTGAAAAACGGATATAACTACATCCTGACATCCAAAAAGGGAAATTTATTTTATAAATTATAAAATAATACATAATTTATAAATTATATTTTAATGAATACCACAAAGCACACCTTGATAGAGATGGTACCAAATGAGTATCTGAAAATCGAATTCTGAGTTAAAATGCATTTTAAATATATTCCCAATGAAACAATTACACCATGTATCACAATGAGTTCCAAATAGATACTTGTCAGATCATTTAAAAATTGGGAAGAAAATGGATGGTGATATCTTTCAACCAGCATAGCTGAACCAAGAAGACACCCAGAGGGAGAGCTAGGAGGCAGTATGTGCCAGACAAGTCAAACCACCAGCACCACCCTAATGGAGACAGGCCAAGACCCTTGGGAACAACAGTGCTCCCCAAACCACCAGACCAGCTTGTAGTGTAGCCCCAATAGCTATCCCTGAAGGGAAAAACTATTGTGAAGAAATGACCCATCTTCCTCATTACCATTAGCAACAACTGCTGACCAACTGCCACTAGCAGGCAGAACATCACAGGAGCCCTGGGAACGTGCATCCATTTCTCTTGTAGAAAAGGAGCCAGCTTTCCCCACCAACTACCTGCAGACTAACAACTACCTCAAACAGAGCATGCAAGGCAACCTAGCTGACACAGAAGGAGAGAGATGAGGGAGCATATACCAAGCTAGGCAACGAGCACTACCACCTTGACCAACATCTCTCAGATCCTGCTGGGAACAGCACAGGACCAGAACCTAACAACTATGAGCAGAACGCTGCTTGAAGCCCATCACCCACAGCCATCTGTCTTCCTCAGAAACACTCCCTGTGGAGATGCAACCTAGCAACTGCTCCTACAGGTGCTAGACCCAGAGCTCTAAAAACCCAGAAAGGAAAGTCCTGGCCACCAAAGTCCCTGCCTGGCATTGCCAAATGCCTCAACATCAGACTGTGATTTTATCAGTGGATATGGCATTCAAGAAGAAGCATCAACATCTGCTCGGTCACACCATCCTAAGGATTGTGGGGTTTTTCAAGCTGACCCGAACCTTTCCATACCCCAGTCATAGCCAATCAACCAATAAACATTTATCAAGCACTTACAATGTAGCAGGCACTATGTTAAGTAATGGGGATACAAAAAGGCAAAAGATAGTCGCTGCCTTCAAGGAGCCTACAATCTAATAGGGGAAACAACAGGCAGACAAATATATACAAAGCACACTAATATACAGGATGAATAGAAGACAATGAAGGTGGGGAGGCACTAGAATTAAGAGGGGTTAGGGAAAACTTCCTGTATCATCCATTCGAATGTGAAGGCCTTAACAGCAGAGACTATCTTTTCTGTTTGTCACTCCAGGGCTTGGCACAGTACTTTGTATGTAAGTGCTTAATAAATGCTTTATTCATTTAGTCAACTATGGCTACAAGTAAAATTCTTAACCAAGTGTGAGAAGAGATGATGCAGATTACTGAAATTTAAAAGCTTTTAAATGATCAAAATCAAATTAGATAAAAATCAGATGCTACTTGGGAAAAATATTTGCACCAAATAGCTCTGATAAGAATCTAATGTCCAAAGTCATGAAACCTTATGAAACCAAGGTTCTGTGGAGGTTTCCAGTCTCAAAGTCTGATAAGCAGCTCATCTGATAAATATCGGCCTGGAATCAAATTTAATAAAACATCAGGGAGTAATGGCTTTACTGTGATACTATAGATAACAAAGATTTCTCACCTCATCTTGAGTAAGAAATGTCTCGTTCTGAAGTGGTTCTAAGTATAATTCAAAAAGGCAAGTCAAATCCTGAAAGACAAAAACAAAAACCACTCGTTCTTTATCTACCCCACAAATATAAACCACCGAAACAAAGTGAGGGATAAGACCGTTCCTACAGTTCCCATGGGATCCTCTTTTAGCTTCATTTTGGGCTACTCTCACTAGGAAATTTAGGCTTCTAGCTTTTTATATTTCTTGACATTAGCTTTAGTTGTTGTTTCTCATCTACCTGAAAAAAAAAACCACACTCAACTGTGTTTTTCACATTTAAATTCTTGACTGAGTTGCTGAATTAGGTTTGTTGTTGACACAAATATGACCTCCCCAAACAGGACTTTGGAAAAGCAAATTCCAAATGAACCAGCAAATTAATAACCTGCCCACCCAGGGAAATGTCTACCAGGGTTTTTCAACCTGAGATTCATGAATTTGTTTATTGTTACTGGTTTTTTTTAATTTAATAACAGTATTTTAATATAATTGGTTTCCTATGTAATCCTATTACAATGCAACTAGATAGAAAGTCAGGGGGACTGGAGTTCGAATTCCAGCCTCAGGCACTTACTTACTAGCCCTGTGACCCTAAATAAGTCATTTAACCTGTCTGCTTCAGTTTCCTCAATTGTAAAATGAGGATAATAATAGCACCTACATTCCAGGGTAATTCTGAGGATCAAACTAGGTATCTGAAAAGCACTTAGTATGTACTTAGTACGTACTAGGTACTTAATAAATGTTTTTTTCCCTCCTTTCTTTCCTTCCTTCATACCTATGTATTTTGTTTTCTGCATTTAAAAACATTATTCTGCGAAGAGGTCCATAGGTTCTCAAGACTGCCAGATGTGTTCATGAAACAAAAAAGGTTTGGAACCATCAATCTAAATTAACCATCATTATTTTCTCCAAGAGCCCAGCTCTGCTTTATGCCTCTCTCAGCATCAGTGAGAGTTGACTGGAGGCCCAGCACTGGGGGTGGGAAAGTGGAAAGAATGGGGAAGCTGGAAAATGTGGTTAACAATGTGCTTTTTACAAGTATCATAAATGCCCCAAACATTGGAGACATCCATAGCCAAACACAAATAAAATCTTCAGAGTCAAGGGGAAAAACATCTTTGGATTATCTGCCATTTGAAACCTCACCCAAGTGGCCCAACAGTATAGATAAGTTGGGGCACTATTTTAAATAAAAGGAAAGCACGATCCTGACCATTAAATATTGGAATGAATCTTGTTTCTTATTAATTTTATTTATTCATAAAAAGTGTATCTACACTCTGGGAACCCAGTTAGCCAAGGAAGGTGAGGTTCATCAGTCTCAGATTGGCCACAAGAGATGAATTCTTCAGCCACAATGATCCATTTTAACAATGTTAGAGCTGGAAGGGTGAAAACCACATTTTCTTTCAAATGATCTTAGGAAGCATCTAGACCAGGAGTTCTTAACTTGGGATCCATGAAATAAAAAAAATATATATATATTTTGATAACTACCATTTAATATACTCACTTTCCTTTATAATTCTATGTATTTTAGAAGCCCATAAGTTTTACCCAATTGCCAGAGGGATTGATGACTAAAAAGGTTAAGGAGCCCTGATCACTATAGTCTAACACCCTTATTTTACGCATGAAGAAATTAAGGCTAAGTGAGGTAAAATGACTGTTAGAACTATAAAAACAACAATCAATCATCAGGATCAGATTATGGGTACAAAGGTTTTACCCAAAGGTGAAACCTCTCTACTATCTCTTTCTGTGTGTTTATGTCTGTGTGTATTTGTGTGTGTCTCTCACACACTCACACACACACACAACATACACCCTGCTCCACTGTAACACCTATATTTTCTTATGAGGAAACTGGGGCCCAAAAAATCAAAGGGCCTTGCCTCATATGATACTTAGGGATAGAGACAAGACTAGAATGTCATCTTGACTCCAGTGATACAGCAAAACAATAATATGCTTATTCAGACAACCAAGTTCCAGTACAGACACTCTGGTCAGACACCTTCCTCTTTTCGAGACACTATTTCCTCATCTAAAGGAAGGGGACCAGATGATCTCTGAGGCTCACTCTGGCCTTAGCCTTTTATGAGTCTACAGTTGTGTGAGCCTGGATTTGCCACTCAAGCCTATTCTTCCTTCTATAGAATAGGGGTAGTCCTACCTGCCTGACTACAGCAGCAGCCTCACTGGCAGACCCAGGATGGCTGCTAGCACAGGTTCTTAGATCTGCTTTTACTAGAAAAGATAGCTGTTTAATGGGTCAACAATCTTTTTTAATTGCATTTACTAGCTCAGGGGAAAAGTCAGCACCCTGAACTTCAGAGAAAATATAAACAGAGGAAATATAAGCTGAGAAATAAAGACCAATAGACAGGCCCTCTACCTCAATCAAAGCAATATTGCTATATACTTTTACATACATCCCTGGATTGAGAGAGCCTTTACATCTGAGCAGTCAGGGAGCTCTGAACATATGGTCACTCAGAATCTCAACCAGAGAATCACAGGATCCTTCTCATAAGCAAGTCCCCAAAGCAAAATACCAACTCAGTGTATTTATATACTACTCAGTCAGAAGACATAACAACCCTCCTGACTCAATGCCTAATTAGAAATGAGCAAAAGGTGTGAAAGCCTTCCCACAAGCCAGTCTCCCTAAACAAGCTTCCCGTAATGGGCTCCATGTGAGGCTTATTAATGGGTGAGAAAGATCTTATATCCCATTATAATTACACTGACCTAGCTCCTAGCATTATAAAAAGGGAATCAAATTAGATGCTATATGGAAAGTGTTTTGCAACTATACAGCACTGTATGATGTATATAATAACATTTATATAACACATTAAGGTTTGCAAAGTATTTTATATGTGTTAACTCACTGGATTCTTACAACAACCCTGGGAGGTAGATTCCATTATTATTCCCATTTTTTACGTGAGGAAACTGAGGTTGTGAGAATTTAAATCATTTGCTCAGGGTCACACAGCCGAGGCTAGATTTGAATTCAGGTTCAAGTGTAGATTAAAAATATTAGAAAAGGGGATTAGATAAGGTCTCTAGACTTGTGATTTCATTAACACTAAGAAATTCCAGGTGAGAAAACTCCCCCTACTAAGCCAGTATCTTCTCTGCAATTTATAATCTTAATTTCTTATTCATTGTTAAATGTTTCATCAGAAACACTGAACATCAGTATAAACAGTTAAACTTACTAGTAACTTTAGATTTAAATGAATTTTAATTCATAATGCACCATAATAGCATTTCAGTCTTTCCCTCTACTTCCCCCACAGGATTCTTTTTCCTTTCATTCTCATTCACCTCTCTTCATATGACTGGTTGTATTGCATTTTTCTAATTCACCTCCTTCTCATGCCTGCCTCTTAGAATAGCTAGAATGTAGTCCACCATGGGACACCCTAGAGAAAGGCAACACAGAAATCATGGGGCTGTGATGCTTACAAGGGTACAGCTGCTCAAAATCATAACACACCTGCTGGGACCCAGGTTACATCAAGCAGTCCCAGCAACAGCTAAATATCCACATTAAACATCAGTGCAGAAAAAGACACCAAAATCATTGGGGTCTGGGGAGGTGCAAATCCCATGGGGCACTGGGTGGTTTGGCATTTTGCCAGGAAAGAGGGAAGGGGTCTTTTCCCAAGTGGTGTTTCTCAGGAAGAGTTAGGATCCACCATGTAGAGTTTCCAGGGATAGGCTGCGGCAGATTCCTAGGACCCTTAGGACCCTCAGAAAAAGGAATGGAAGAATGTCTTACAAATAGAGAGGAAGACTCTCTTTTTGTTGGCCTCCCTGCTGTGAGCCATCACACTTCAGGACATCTCTTTTGCTGTTTTAGTGAAACGACCAGCTTAGGCTTCTTCTTTATCTCCCTTAGGACCAGCACAACATGACAGCTGTTTAATGAATGCTTACTGAATTAAATTTGTTACAAGGATAGACAGACATTGGAACACCAATGTTGTCTAGTGGTCAAAGAATTAAGAGCCATGGGGTTTATTTTCAGATTTGTTATTTGCTTTGATAAGAACTCTTGAGCAATTTTTATACAAATTCTTAGGCCTTTTTCCTTTCTGTGAAATCGTATGGAATAAGAGCTGTGCTAGACTAGAAGTAATCTGGTTCAGCCCCACTCAAAGCGAGAATCCCCCTACTACATCCCAGCCTCTGCCTGAAGCAGACTCCTAGTCTGTCCAGTTCTTGAAGCACTTCATTTCACATTTGGACAGCTCTGATTACTGGGAACTTGTCTTGAGACAAAATTTATCTCATGGTACAAGGGTGGGGAACATGCAGCCTTAAGGCCACGTGTGACCCTCTGAGTCCTGAATGTGGCCTTTTGACTGAATCCAAATTTTGGCCTGGGGGGGGCCACATGTGGCCTTAAGGTCGCAGGTTCCCACCCTGTCCTCATAGCTTCTACCCATTTTCTGCCATCCAAGGCCAAGTAAAATATGTCTTCCAATATGATAACATTTTAAATATTTAAAGATGGACCCCCAATTTTTTTTTCCTCCAGATTGTCTTCCCCAGTCCTTCAACTATTATTCCAATAACTTGTTTTTGAGTACACTGCTCAGCAGCTTGTTCTATTTTAGTCATGTGTCAGCTTGTCAAGGACCTTAATATAGCACCCCAAAAGGGACAAAACACTCTGGATGTGGTCTGACTAGGTATGAACACTATAACCTCTCTGAATGTGGATGGTATGTTTCTATTAATGTAGTATGAAATTTCATTAGCTTTTGGCCCTCCCCTAAACTCCCATTATGCTACTGATTCATGTTGCCCTTGTAACACTATAACACCAGGAGATTTCTAAGCCTAACTTACCAGCACCTAATAGTTCTGAGCCACCGGGATGAAAAGGATCAGCAGTAAGTGGATATGGGTAATTAATTGGGAAAGCAAGCTTGCCCTCCCTGAGAGCTAAATAACTGCTCACTGCATCTCTCCACTATCTAACTGATCTACAGGCATTATGATATTATGGAAAATTGAGCCCTAGGTCAATTGGTTTTACTGCAAGAAAGACAAATGGTCATTCAGGAGTTTTGTTTCCCCAGAGACCCAAGAACTGCAATGGAAACACTCCCCTGGGCTATGTGTCATTTCTTAGGACCAAGACCAGGACTGGTGGACAAAACTGACACTGAGAAGACACAATTTCAAGTTATGTTGGTTTGGGGGGGGGGGGGGGGGTGTAATGAGAGGAGAAAAAGAGGAGAAGAATAATGGCAAATGTGGCAAGGATAGTTACCTAACAAAGTGTGAGACTATTACAGCAGGAAGGAGAACCAAGCTCAACCTTTTTGATTTAAAAATAAGGAAACTGGGGAGGGCTTTACCCACTCTGCCACACAATCTCCAATAATCTGGAAATGGAAATAGCAGCTCAGGCATCAATGTCCCCAGGCTGCTGGTATTCTTTTCAGAATTTCCCTCAAGTGAAGACCTACCTTGAGACTTCTCAGATACTTTGTACATGATTATATTCTTCTAGCACTTGACTTGCTCAGGACCCTCCCCATAGGTATAAAGCTATTTCCACATTCTAGTCAATGCACCCAAGCTTTAGCTCATCTCTAAGTGCCATAAGCAGCATCTTGAGCTCTGGAGTCTACCAGAACTCTTCATGATCCCATTTGGGCTTCTCTTGGCAAAGACACTAGAGCGGTTTGCCATTTCCTTCTTCAGCTCATTTTACTGATAAGAAACTGAGGCAAGCAGGATTAAGTGACTTGCCTAGGATCACATAGCTAATAAATGTCTGAGGCCAGATTTGAAGTCACAATGATGAGTCTTCCTGATTCCATGTCCAATGCTCTATCCACTGAACCATCTAGCTGTTCCACCAGCAGCATGTAAGCTTCTTAAAGACATGGACCGTTTCCTTTTTATATTTTATTATTAGCACCTAGCTCAGTGCCTGACACAATAGTAGGCTTAATAAATGCTGGTAAAATGAAATAATTGAATTTAATTGAATAGTATCAGCAGATTTCTTTGTATTAAAAGTTTGCTAGCTGCCCATCATCAAGTAAACCTTACTAAACCAACAGTGGTGTCTCCCTTGCTACTGATTGCAAAAGACAGTCTAATATATCTTTTTCGATTGTTTAAAAATTTTTTTATCACCTTGGAAACCAAGAGAGACATGAATCTAACTCTTTTTTCCCTCGAAATTATAGGGCCTCTTTTTCATCTCTGATCTTTCCCTTTTTTTAGTGATTTAGGGGACAAAATTACAGGCCTCATACGCACACAAGCCCATGCTACCAGCGATTTATTCTGCTACCTTGACATAGGACTTCTCTGTGTCCATGAGTTCCTGGATGACTTTCCTCAGTCGATCTGCATCAGAAAGGTGCCGAGCTAGTGGCCTTGGGGGCGGCTCCTGAGCCTCTTTGGGTCCTTCCATGCCGTCTGAGTTTGAGTTTGGTTGGGTCTCGTTAAAACTCCTACACAGCACAGCAATTTGGTCAGCACTCTGAGGAATAAGGAGAAATGGGAAAAATGAAATCTACTTCTCTCCATTATCACCTCTATCCACTAAAGACATAAAGCAAGAGTGTTCACAGTTTGCCAGAAGACTCCTTCCCAAGAAAAAATTATCTGACATGAGAGTTCACATTTCTGCAATGCTTTAAAGGCTTATCTTTAAAAACACATTTTCTCCAAAATGGCCCTGTGTGTTAGGTTATACAATAGTCATTATCTTTATTCTGAAACCGACTTGGAGGTCAAGTGATTCCATGTTTACACAGCTAGACAATGGAAAAGACAGATTTATAGATCTGACTATCATTGATATCAAGTGATAACATCACCCCACATCACCATATAATATTTACATTGTGCCCAATGTGTTTCCATATACATCTTAACATTGCAACTACAGGGGACAGATATGGGTTGGGTAGATGGTGAGGAGTGGGAAGGATATGCTCTATTTGCCATAAAGCAGCCTCCTGGGAACATTTACAGAGATTTCTAAAAAGATAGAGACAAGCAAATCTTGCATTTCACCTATGTCTAAATGCAAGTAAGAGAAAAGTGAGGCCACTCTGTACATATTTCTATGCATGGTTTAATCAAAGCTAAAGACTAATTTGCCTCCCAGGTCCATAACCTTGGCATTATCCTTGACTCCTCATTCTCCCTTACCCCATGTCTAGTCAAGTTGACAAATCTTGTCTTTGCTCTACCACATATCTTACATATGAATATACATATACACATGCATAGAGATAGCTAAATTCCCCTTTGAAATGGCCATCCCATATACTTAAGAGTGCATTCTCTCCTTTCCTCCACCTCATTGAGTGCTTCTCTTTCAAATGTGGCTCAAACACCATCTTTCTACATTAAGCCTTTCTTGATCCCCCCAGATTGTAGTGCCCTTCTTCAACACTAGTGTACAACTTTGTATTTAACTATTTTATGTATTTTTATTCACTTTATGTTGTATGGTTTATATAGGTATTTATCATTTCTCCATTAGAATGGAAATTCCTTGTTACAAAAGACTGTTTTATTCTTTGTACTTGCATCCCCCAGGCTTAGCATAATGCCGGGCAGGTAGAAGGCACTTGGTAAATGCTTGCTGATTTTTAAATGTGTTCCATTCCGTTAGTGCAAAGGCAAGCTGGACTTGAGTCGTTAAAACCTCCCATTTGACAAGAGCCTTAGAACACTTGGGGACAGTGAGGGTGAACTACAGAACTTTAGGGTCTGCTTGGCTTCCTAAGTTTGAGAACTACTCTGCACCCAAATTTCTGGTATCATTTTTAGCTCTGTGGTCTTTTTTTTTTAGATGTCAAGAGGCAGTTCTAATGAGGAATAGAGAGGAATTTTGGAGCTCACTGCACTTTCCTTCTAAGTTCAGATTTAAGCACAACGTGATGAAGTCTCTTGAGAGTACAGCCAATTCATTTGCATGAATGGCTGAGAACTTTCAAACCTAGAATATCAGGGCATCTGAGTGCTGGTTCAGAGCAAACTGAAATTGCACTGCTTGAAATTTCTGTGCTACCACATATCACTTACTAACTTTTAACTTCTTTCCTCGCTTTAAAGCAAAATTTACCTCCTTTCTTCAGTTCGCTGCCAATCTGCCTAACACCCTCTACCTAATTTTTCTTTTAATCAATACCTTTGGTTCTTATATCACCATCATTTCCCAGTATGTCTCTCCTCCCTTCTGCCATCACAAAAGCCATCCCCCTTAAGGGGAAAAAAGCAACTCACCAAAAAAATTGTGAAAACATCCACCAAGTCTGACACTACTATTGTTTTCCCTATTCTTAGTCCTCCACTTCTGCAAAGAAGAGAGGAAAGCACATTGTCATATCTCTTCTTTGGAGCTAAAAATGGTCATTATAACCATGCAGCACTCAGTTTCAGGGGTTTTCCCTCCCTTTCCTCTTCCATTTTTGTATTCACCCATTTTTTCTTAAAGTAAAAAAAAATTCTTAAAGGAAGAATCTCAGTTTTAATTATTTTCCTTTGATTTTCCTTTTTTTTTTTTTAAACAAAACACTTTGTTTGCTGACTCTGCAAAACGGAAAGGAAGAACAAAGCTGTGAAGGATGTTGGTTGACCTTAGGATCCTAAGTGCTTCCCACATAAACATGAACAGACAAAGGTAAAACATCTTCAAAGAAAAACATCACAATATTGACACATCAGCTTCCGAGTAGACTCTCTTCAATGCAAAATTCTTCAAATCAACCCTTCAACTATAATATGCCTAGTACTGGACTTAGTACAGTGGGGGGGGGGGGGGTATAAAAAGAGATAAATGACACAGTCCCTGACCTCGAAGACCTTAAAACCTAATAAAATAGATATACCATATATTAAAAACAATTTGGATATGATAAAAGACAGTTATAATGAGATATGCACAAGACCAGAGGAAGACTGAAAATGTTCATAGGAATTTTGAGAATGAAAACAGCACTTTGGACTAAGTAGAATTGAGGTATTCAAAATGGGGCTGTAGCATGAGCAAAGATTTTGAGGCAATAATGTGTGTATATATATTCATGTATAAAAAATGGCAAAAAGAACTTCTGACTTCCAGAGAACAACTGAGCTGAGGTGTATTCTTCAAATGCACAGAGAGCACCCAAATCTGTAATTCAATTAAGCAACTATTTATTTAGCATCCATTGTGTGTTAGAGGACAGGTTCAAATCTGGCCACAGACACTTACTAGCTATATGACCCTGGGCAAGTCATTTAATCCTGTTTGCCTCACTTCCATCATCTGAAAAATGAATTGGAGAAGGAAGGAAATGGCAAACCATTCTAGTATGTTTACCAAGAAAACCCCAAATGGGTCACAAAGAGTTAGAAGACACCACTAAAATGACTGAACAACAACATATCTACTAAGCCCCAGGAAAGAAAGATAGATGCAGTCATCAAGGAGACTATGAAAGACTTGTACAGAAATATAAATATATAGAAAAAATGACTTCAGGAGGTAGGAGATGAGAAACTGTAGCAATTATGGAATTAGAAATGGCCTCACATTAAGCTCAACACTTGGGTCAGGCATTGAGTGGATCCAGTAACACCAAGAAGTAAAATGGGAAGGGAGAATTTCCTGTATAGGGGACAAATAGTGTGAAGTCATGGAGATGGAGAATAAAATGCTACCCATTGGGAATAGCAAGAAGGCTACTTTGTGTGTGTGTGTGTGTGTGTGTGTGTGTGACTGTAGAAACATCATATAAATGCTCATCCTTTGCAAATGTTTGAGCAGTCATTTAGGTTCCAAAGTTAAAGCATCAATCAAAGCTTCAACTAAAGAAATTCAACATCAAATAACATGCTTCTTATTCAGCAAATTCATCTGAGAAGTAGTGATCCTCAATGAATCATGTGCTGCTTGCAGAGCTCTGTGGGAGAGGCACAGAATCAATGCTGCCCTTAGAAGCTTAGAGGTGAAGGACCTAAACTGTTGCTGAATGGGGCAGTGATGTATCTCCATCCTTGCACTGAAAATGCCAACTTCAATAAAGAGAAGAGCAGTTGGCCTTGACTTCAGTTCCCACAAGGATAGCTTGGAAAGCTCAGTTCTTGGTCTTATTGGTCAGAAGTTGTTTATTTCTCCATTGACATGACAGGAAGAACAAAAGCAGGTAGGAGTAGGTAGGATGCCCTGGCTGGGCCCTGAGAGGAGTTCTTTGTTAGGTTATCAACATTAGACATTCACCTAAACAGCCCAAACGCTCCAGTGTCACACAGAACCCCTTTGTGACATTATGCCAGGCACTAAATGGATTCAGGTGATGCGCATGTTATCTTTTTCAGACACCACCATAACAAAATACTAAGCAGGTCTTTTGGTCATACTTTTTAATTATACCCTATCCTTCTGTATCTGGTAAGATATAAATAATACAGCTAGCCATGCTGGCATCCTCTCCATGTAAGGAAGGAAAGCACTGATGATGGCCCCATTCGCAGTGCAATGTGCATGGTCCATGTGGTTCTTCCGGCATTGGTCATGGATTTGCACTGAACCTTCCTCTAATCACCTCTCCCGAATAACCCAGGTCAGTCATACCGTACAAGGAGGCCAGGGTTACAGATAGAGGACCAGCACCTCCGGTGTGAGAGTCTGCCTAGCCCTTTCCAGGGCTGTTCATCCACCTTTGGTGTCTACTTGATTCACCCAACTCTTACATGTGGTTTCAAGAAGCCACAGCGTGCACAGCGGCCACACTCTGGTAAGCCATTTTAGCAGACAGGCTACCCCAAGATGAGAAGAATTGAGGGGTCTCAAACTCATCAATGAGTTAGGGGGATATCTATGCCAAGCACATGACAACTTCCATTGGGAGAGTGGATGGATGAGATCAACTTCTTCCGATGGCAGGAAGGCAGCTGAAGAAGGCCCTTCGAGCTTAGTCGGAGATCAAAGACATCAAGGTCACCCACTGCATCCTGGGCCATTGTCAGTCCTCCTGACTTTTGTCCTGCCACTGGACTTGATGACTGGAAGAGAGAGTGAAGTTGATGACTTTGTGCAACTCCACCTCACTTGAATTCAATTCACTTGAAAGTCAAGACCTGACGCATGGTATCACTGGTCCTCTTCGAAAATGAAGGACAAACAACAACAGGGCAATGGAAAAAAACTGGTTACCCTGGGCAGTGGGAATACGAAGACAGTAACAACATAATCCCTGTACTCAAGGAACGTACAGTCTACCAATATTCAAAGACTCATTCATCTTAATTCCTTACAAAGGATACTGCATCATAAATTTATATGAGATAATTTTACATGCAATCCTGAACAATGACAGATTCAGGGCTGAAGAATCTATATTAAGCATTCCATATACTGCATAAAATAGGATCTGACAAAATGCACCATAAATTAAATAGCATCTGGTTGGATTACAGCTTTGCCATGCTGGATGTCAAAAATCACACCTAACAATACAGTGTTAAAATAGCGAGATTTCAAAAATGAAACATCTTGCCATTTTGTAAAATTAGATTTTCATTTTAAGAACCTTTTGGGTAGGTTAAGTTATAAAATAATATTAGCAAAGTTTTTTTCCCATAGAAAATGTACATTTTAGGGTACCACAAGTCAAAGGTAGATATAAAACTTCAGAACATGTTCAAAATCTGGTTGGTTTCGATACTAGAAAAAAGTTTGAGAATTTCATGTTGTATGTGGGGAAAGTATGGATCAGAAAAAGAAACCATTCTATGATGGTTTGCTAACTGGAATACATTAAGAAATATCAGTTCTTACTGAACTCAAGGTAATAAACAACTTCTGGAAAGTTTAATGACAAATTCTGGTGCATCTGGGCAAGATATTTAAAGGAACTTAATTTAAGAAAGATTGTACATTTATTGTATATAAAATGATGAATGACCTTGGAAAAACCACAACCCCTCAGGTCTCAGTTACCACATATTGCTCATAAGGTTGGATGAGAGGAATTTTAAGGACTCTTTTAGCTCTAAATTCTATGATTTTATGAGCTTGAGTTGAATGGGATGTATGATCAAAAAGGGAAACAAATAAGTCTTTCCATCAAGAAGCTTACTTGAAAGACTTGTTTTCGATTTAGTCCCAGTTTTTCTGCCAACTAAATGTAGTGTATTAGGCAAGTCACTTAACTTCCCGTGGCCTCAGTTTATTCATCTGTGAAATAAGTATAACAATATCTGACCTATCCATTTCACAAGTTGTGCTATAAAGATCAAGTGAAACAATAGGTATGAAACACTGGAATAACTTTTTTTTTTTAAAGAATAAGCCATTGCAATTCTTTGAAATAAAAACAATGTTACCTTATCTTCTCATTTCTCATGGATGGAATACGTGCAAGGTGTATTGACTAAAATGTGGAAAGATGTGAAAGTGCTTGGTCAAAAAAATCCTGGATTATAAAAGAGCTGAGAGAGCATTCCCTAGAACTCCTGAGACATTTCCAGGAAACTGTCTACTGGGCTTATTGAAAGCAGTTCAGGGACACTTTACTCCAGGATACTACTCCAAAGCTACTTCCTAATCAGGAGCAGGATGGCATGGATCTGGAGTCAGGAGAGACTTGGGAGAGAAACTGAGGCCCTGAGTCTTATAAGAAAGTACAGATTAGGGGACATCGACTTTACCCAAGTCTCAGTTTTCTCACTGACAAAATGGAGATGATTCTAAGCAAAATCTGACCTCATAAGGTTGCTACAGGGAACATACCTTTTAAACCTTGAAGTGTGTTATTATTATGAAAAGCTTAACACTCTCCTGGTGCCAGTGAGAACTGGGATATAAACATAAGATGAAACTATTGTGGGTAGCAAGAAAGCTAAAGCCACTCCATTTTGTCTGTAGTTCCTCTATCTTACCTGTGACCTTGTTTGTACTGCAGCTTCCCACCCCCTAACACCCTCTCTGTGACCTTCTTTTACTGCTGGAACAGCAAGGACAGGGCTATTAGGACAGGGTTATGAGAGATAGCTAACCTGAAGAAAAGCCTTTTCTCTTACCAACTCATGACAAAAGTCCTGTTCCACCAAAAGGTACCCCCTGCAGAATTTACCCTCTGCCTAAATTGAAACTTATTTAAAACTTTGTCTTTTTGTTCCTCTGGGGAGTTTCTACCTATGGTATGTGGGGGGCTTTCTTGCTGGCTAACTCAACATACCCTCATTCGTTCTAAATTTATGGTATTGGCTTTGGGGGTTTTGGTTCTGGTTTGTTGCAACATTGACAGTTTTATCCAGAATGTATTAAATGCCTTCTCTGCACAGAGTAAGTCATATTTCTATTTGGTGCTTAATTCTTCATGGGACTGTAGGATCTGTGACTATCTGAAAAGCCTATGATTCTTATACTTACTTCTCCTTTAAGTACTTCTGTAAAAGCAAAAGCCAGATGTTCAGGACCTAAGTGCCAGACTTACATGAGGAACTTAAAACAGCCTAATTATGTGTGTGTGCATAATGAAAGGAAATACATTCTTCAAGTACTTGTTTCTTTTTTTTTTATTTTTATTTATTTATTTATTTTTTTTAGCAATTGGGGTTAAGTAACTTGCTCAAGGTTACACGGCCAGTTATTATTTCTGGGTGTGGTGCTGAGTGTCTGAGCCCGGGATTCGATCTCCAGGTCATCCCGACACTGGAGCCGGTGCTCTTAACTCGCTGAGCCACCTGGCCGCCCCTAAGCAATTGGGGTTAAGTAACTTGCTCAAGGTTACATGGCCAGGTGTTTCTGGGTGGATGCTAAGTGTCTGAGCCCGGGATTCAATCTCCAGGTCAATCCTGACACTGGAGCCGGTGCTCTTACTCGCTGTGCTACCTGGCCGCCCCAGTTTCTTTTTTTTTAATTAAATTTTAATTTGGATATGGTCAAGTACTTGTTTCAATTATCTACTTTCCTATGTAATGGTAAGCATTAAAAACTTTAGGTTTATGCATGGCTTTTCTTCTAAGAGAGCTCAAAACAAATATCACGTGTACTGGAATATATGTACATACATATGTGTGTATATACATGTGTGTCTACATATGTGTGTGTACACAAAAACAATCTAGCCTTTAAAAACTGCTTGTTGAAAACGAGGAATACTGGCAAAAAGTTTTCAGTTTTCTAAGTTATTGTAAGGTAAATCCTTACTAACAATAACAAGATCCTGCTTATAGACAGAATCTCATACTCCACTCGAAGTGGCAATTTCCTTCTTTAAAAATCTGCATATGAATACAGATTCAATTTTCTTACATCGTAGCTATAAATGTCTCCATTTGCAAGGAGCCCAAAGTAATTTCTTAGGTGCAACAACAAAATTGTTTAGTATAACTAAGCCCTTTCTCTGAGATTCTCAGCTCAAATTGGATAAGGTCGTTGTTTTTAGCAAATCACGTTCTGAGTCATTAATGTGACTCTTCTTAACCTTGAATATGTACAATTTCTTTTCAATCTGAAAATTTCATGACAACCTCCTTTTTAGGTTGAATAAAGAAAACCTCTTTCTCTTGGAAATAACAGGTTTTTATTTGTTTTGCTCATATTCAAGAAATCACAATCTGAAGCTTTTTATATTGTCTATAACTTTTAAAACCCAAATAAAATTAATTGAAAGAAAAGTACATTACACAATAAGCAGAACCATTTAAATACCATCACTGAGATTTTTGTGGCTGCTTTGTGAAATAATTATAGCTTTACAAGAGTCCTTCTTTACCTTGTTAGATGTTGGATTCAGTTTGGCATCCAATGGCTATATTTTAGTTTATGGTGTCAGATTGCATTTAGGGATACTGAGTACCATAAATTCTATTCTGCTATAAGGAATCCACTTACTCTATTTCAGGCTTAGAAAATATTTCCAACCAAAAGAATTCTTAGCTGAAAATATTTAGAAAAGTTTAGAAAACGTTATATTAATATTTCCAGAAAAAATAATTAAGATAGTAGAGATGATGATGGCTAACAGTGGTGGTAGTGGCAGTGACTGTAGTAATAGTAATAGCTGGAATTTCTGTAAACCCTTCAAAATTTGAAAATGCTCTTAGATTTTATCTCATTTGAAACCTTTGGGACATTGTGATATAGGTACAATTATTATCTCTATCTATAGGTATAGAAACTCATACCCTCCAGAGGTTAAGTGACTTGTCCAAGGTCATAGCTAGTAAAGGTATGAGGTACGGTTCTAATTCAGGTCTTCCTTCTGAGTTTAGTGCTCTCCCCACAACACCATAATGTACCCACAGTCATATATTTCAAGTCATTTAGGAAGCTGACAAGCTAACTACAACTTTTTTTAAAGACAACATCCCCATCTTGCTCAAGTTGGAAATGCAAGAGATCTTTCCCATTAATGATTGACACAGGGGCTTGATCTACTCTGTTTCCTACTTGGGCAATTTCACTCTTTCCTTTGACAACTTGGTGACTCCCTCTCTCTCCATCCTACACCTGGAGGCTAACTATACAGATGCCAAATTTAGTATGGACAGTCAATCGGCATAGCCCACTGTAGCTCAGAACTCCTGAGCTCAAGTGATCTTCCATGCTGAAGACACTTGTGATAATGAAGTCAACTTTCTGATACTCAAGAACATATCCATCTGTTAAGTTATCTACTGTAGTTCATATCCTCTCAGATCTAAAATTATGGCTATAGTTAAGTTAAATACGGCAAGAGATTTTGCCTAGATGCCCTAAAATGGGTTCAAGTTACCAGTTATAAAAGAAACTCCTTCCAGGGATTGAAAGGAACAGCAGCTGTCTGACTGAACCACTGAGGTAAAATAGGACTGGAGATGGGTAAATGTTGTCCCCGCCCCCACCCCCAAAAAGCTAACATAGTACAGTCTTTAAACTATGGGTTGGTGAGTTTAGCCCAAATTCCTTAACAACTTTTAGGATGTATTATTAAAGGGGTGGATTGCTGAACATTTAGAAAGGAATATAGTGATCAGTAAAAGCAAACATGGTTTCATCAAGAATGGGCTATTGGCTTTCTTGATGAGACTACTAGGCTAGTAGATGAATGTAAATGTGTAGTGGAAACCTCCACAACAATCAGAACTATGCGTAAGTAGAACTGGTTTCTCAGTAGGTGGTAAGTTCCCCATCACCACAGATCATCACCTGGAAGCTGGGTGGTCATTGGCCAGGCCTATTGTATATAAGGGTTCTTGTTCTGGTATAGGTTAAGCTACATGCCTCTCAGATCCCTTCCAAATTCTGAGATTCTCTGCAGGCATGTGTATGAATATGAACCTCAACAAATCTTCATGATGCTAGTACTCTGGGAAGCATTTCCAATGGACCCAGCACAGTGCTGCTACTTTTTTTCCTTTGGAAAACTATAGAAAGGTACTATACAGACCACTAGACATATGCCATGTTACCTTTGAGAATGGTTCAACTCTAGAAAAACAATTACAAAAAAATTAAATTAAATTTTAAAAAACAATTACAACAAAAAATGGTCAATCTAGGCAATAGAAATGAGTGTTCTGGTCTCCGTATATTTCTGTGTTTCAAAGCCAAATATTCAATCCATTGGTTGTATTATCCATACTTCATTTATAATATACTTAAAACTTATACTTAAATATACTTATATTCTTTTTGTATAGGAAACATAAAGACTCTGCATTACCAAATAAATTATAGTTTAGTTCCAGTTTAACTAACAATGACTGATCTTCTGGAGGAAAAACAGAGCCAGTTCCAAGAAGTGAGTTATTTAGCAGAAAACAACACCTTCCCAGTATCCCTTACAAAACAGTCAGGCTTTCTGAAGATTGTCTCATATCCTTTCTCCTAATTGCAACATAATCTAGCGTACTCTAGGTTTACTTTGAACAACAGATCAACTTAATGAATCATCTCCAAGGAAGTCTGAATTAGTTATTATGCCTTGTTATGGAAAGGAAAAATCTTGAGGCCCAACAGAGAAGTTAAGTAGCTTTCCTGAAAGGGTTAATTAAAAGAAACAGCGAGTACTGTTTTTCTTGTGGATATAAAGAAAGTCAATTTCCTCCAAGGGCATTATACAATCAAATTGTTCCAAGTTTTCCCCTCCAGTTATTTTCCTTTTTACATTATTTTCATAAATTACTTTTAATTTTAAATTACCTTTACTTCCAAATAGATCCCTTCTTCTTGAATAACCCCCCTCAAAGAATATGCCCTTAAAATAAAGTGTGAGGGGCAGCTAGGTGGCACAGTGAATACAACACCAGCCCCAAAGTCAGGAGGACCTGAGTTCAAATACAGCCCTCAGACACTTGACACTTAACTAGCTGTGTGACCTTGAACAAGTCACTTAACCCCAATTGCCTTGCCTTCCCCCTTCTAAAAGATAAAAATAAAAAAATAAAGTGTGAGAAGAGAAAAAAATATTCAGCAAAAGTAAGCAACATACCAACTGAGCCTGCCAGTATATGCAAAGTTTTACAACCAGTCTCCTAATTTCTTCAAAGAAGGGAGAGAATGAATTTGCAGTTATCGCTCAGGTTCCCCTCCCCATTCTGACATCTTCAGGGATAGTGTAATGGATCTCAAAGGCATCATGGCCACAAATCACTCCTGAGGCCTCTAGAGCAGAATTATTTTATGCCTGTGGTAATATGAATAGAACCAACAGTGGCAGTATTAAGGCAGTAGATCCTGTAATCTCATTTTTAGCTGTCTTCTCCTATCTTCCACAAATCTGTCTCCAAGGCAGCCCACTGTGGGGTATAAATTGTGAGCATAAAAGTAATCTGATTTCAAATGAGATTCCTTATAGTAACCATGCTTCTGTGGAGGGGAAAAAAAAAGACCTTTCATAGGCCTTGAGAGTAGACATGTACCCTCTGAAAATATCCACTGACTGCCTGGAACATGCCGGTTACCTAAAGCTTAGTGAAAAGTATTTACTACAGTCCAGGGTACTTCTTTTTACCACTCATTTCAGTAATGGATAGTATTACAAGAGATAGTAGAATGCAAATTCACAGCAATATTCTGTTACATAATCACCATCTTCTCAGTTACAACCTCTCTGAACTCCAGATAGACTGCAGAATGTCATCATATGTGAAATATCTTAAAGGATTATCTGAAGAAGATACTTGGAAGTATTCTTTAGAATAAAATTTCTTGAAAGTTTGCTTTTACCTGCTTAGCAAGGGTTATATTTAATTTTTCACCATTTTGATTCCATCCAATAGGTATGTATTAAATGTGCAGCACTACATATAAAAAGTTAATAAGAGTTCCTGCCTTTAAGAAATATGTGGTCTTGGGAATAAAAATGGAAGGGGGGTAAAAAATATACACAAATAATTATAATATAAGTTTGAAAATCATTACTTTTTGGTATGCATTAAGTTCATAAATGTCTATGAATAAATTATTATTAACTAGGAAAAATAATGGCATGGAAAATTCAAGAACAACATTACTTCTACCTGGAGAGATCAGTGAAGTTGTCAAAGGGGAAGTGTTATCAGATTTGGGCATTGAAGGCAAAGGAGTTCAACAGGAAAGATTAGGGGTAGGGGAGAAGAAATTTGTTACAGGCATGAAGAAATGTAATGTGTAAATGCAAAAGCAGAGGGAGGGGTAGAAAGGGACTTTGGAAAAAGTAAACAGTCTAGTTTGGCTACTTACAACAGAATAATTCCATAAAATGAGGTCAGAAAAATAGGTTGGAGCCAAACTGTTGTGGTCCTTGAATGCCAAAATAATAATCCTATTCTTTATTCTGTTGGCAATGGAGATCGAACAATGATTGTAGAGCAATGGCAATGTGACCACAATAGTGTATTAAGAAGATTACTTTGGAAATGGTATGATGGATGGAGAAAGGAAAAGAGATTTTAACAATTATAAGAGTGTATATGAAGGGGAAGGTAGGTGGCGCAGTGAATAGACAGCACCAGCCCTGGAGTCAGGAGGACCTCAGTACAAATCAGGCCTCAGACACTTAACACTAGCTGTGTGATCTTAGGCAAGTTGCTTTAATCCCAATTGCCCTCCAAAAAGAAAAAAAAAAAAGAGTGTAGGTAAGAGGACATGCCAGACTCAACCAAGGTGGCAGCTGTGAAGTGGGGTAAAGGGAATTAGATGTAAGAAAATGCAGATGTGAAAATAAAAGACTTTTGACAACTTAAGGGTCAAAAGATGAGGAAGAGTCATAAACGACCCAAGCCTTGGGTAGACAGTGAGAACAGCAGTACTTACTGTTCATGGAGACGAAGGAGTTAGGAGAAAGGACAAGCTTCGGAGGGTAAGGTGACAAGGAAAAGGTGGCAGTTGTAAGGTACAGCTCTGGGGGTCAGCGAAAGCAGAGATAACTGATCTGGGAGGCATACAAACAGAGGGGAATCACTGAAGTCACAGGAGTGGATAGGCACACCAAAGGGAGGGGTGGAACGTGAGAAGACCAAAGAAGAAGCCTTGCTTAGGGGGTGGAAGGAAGAAGAAGTGTTAATTAGATTCATTAGACCCTAGGACCACAGATGTAAGAGCTGAAAGTGACCTTTAAGATCACCAAGTCAACTCCTTGCTCTTACATATGAGGAAAGTGAGACCCAAAGGGGTTTCCTGACCTACTGAAGGTCACACAGGTAGGCATGGCATTCAAACAAAAGTCCTCTAACTCTGAAGTCAATATCAAATGCTGCAGTCAGGGCCAGAATAATGAGCAGGTCAAGCGGTCAGTGGAGGCAACAAGACCTAGCAGAAAGAACACTCGACTAGGAGTCAAAGGAGCTATCTCTAATCCCATGCACTCATAGGATCTTTTTTTTCCCCCCAAAGCCATTCTGAATATTTATTCTTTAGAAATTCACAATATTGCCATAATGGATCGATCGTGGCCCAATGGATAAACTGATACGCTGAGTTTATGCAGCAGGCTTCTTTTCAGGGGCAGGCTTCTTTTGTGCAGCAGGTTTCTTTTCCATAGGCTTCTTTGCTGCTGGTTTCTTTTGCCCTGGAACCTTCTTTGCTCCTGCAACCTTCTTATTACCTGCAAGCTTCTTCTTCTCAACTGCTTTCTTTGCCTCCATAATCTCCGTTAGTGCAGCAGCTCTTTTGTTTTCTCTGATTCTCCGATTCTTAGCCTGGCGCAGAATTGTATTCCAGCGCATTGTCTTGGCATATGGGTTCAGTTTCACCATGATTCTCAAGTTTTTCAGTGGGTTCTTCTTGAGTACTCGTCTATGAATCTTTTTGCATGGTGCACGGAGGGCCCTCCGGATCTCTGGGCTTTTCAAAATCCAGGTAAGGTCTGTGTTGGTCATCTTGTGCATGGGAAGATTGTAGTGACTCTTCAGGGTGGCAGGCCTGCGCCATGTACCATACAGGTCATCCAACTTGCGGAAAGCACTTTCAGTCCAAATACAGAAACGCCCCACATGTCCACCAGGAGCAAGTCTCAAAAGGTTCAATTTACTCACATTAAGTAGAGTGATACCAGGAATGTTCCGAAGGCCTTGATAATACCATTGTCTTCATTATAGATGATGCAAGGTCCCCGATGCTGGATCCAATGACAGTTTCTCATTTTACCCTTACCAGCTCTCATTCTCTGAGAAGCATAGACCTTTTTGATATCATTCCATGCCTTCAGTTTCTTAAGCAGTAAAACTGCTTCCTTGGTCTTCTTATACCCCTCAACTTTATCTTCAACCACTAGAGGAAGTTCTGGGACTTCTTCAATTCTATGACCTTTTGACATGACCAGTGCCGGCAGGGCAGAGGCTGCCAATGCAGAGCAGATGGCATGACGTTTTTGAGTTGTATTTATTCTGCGATGCCAACGGCACCAAGTCTTGGTAGGAGCAATCATGCGACCTCCTCGGCACATATTTCCAAAAGCACCCTGGCCAGAGCAGTGAGTCCCTCCACCCCAAACACAAGGAATGCGAGCAACAGCTCTGCCAGTGCCCCAAGACTCAGCACTGGTTTGATGACCTGTTAATTCACCGACAGCATAAGATTGCAGGTTGTTTTTCCTCAAATTGGTATGAACAAAATTCACAATATCTGGACGAATAAAAGACAGCAGGCAAGGTAACATTTTTGCCAGACACTTCCCCCTTTTCGGAGTACACAGATATCAAGGGGCGTACACAAGCCATGGCAGGTACCGGAGAGTCCACTCATAGGATCTTTGGTTTTAAAGGCATAATTGGTTCAGAGCAGAAAATGCAGGTACTATTCCTGGTGCATATTTTTTTCCTGTCTTTTGGAGGGAAATATTTTAAAATTTTTTTTCTCAATTACATGTAAAGAATTTTTAACATTTGTTTTTTTTTTTAATTTAAGTTCCAAATCCTTTCTCCCCTTCCTTGAGAAAGTAAGCAGTTTGATATAGATTATATATGTGTAGTCATGCAAAACATAATCCATATTAGCCATGTTGGAAAAAAAAACACTGACAAAAAAAACAAGAAAAATAAAGAAATTAAAAAGAATGCTTCAATCTGCATTCAGACTACATCAGCTCTTTCTCTGGAGGTGGACAACATTTCTCATCATAAGTCCTTCAGAACTGTCTTAGATCATTGCACTGCTGTGAATAGCTAGGTCATTCATACTTGATCATTATATGATATTGCTGTTACTGTGTACAATGTTCTCCTGAATTGCTCACTTCACTTTGCATCACTTCATATGTCTTCCCAGGTTTTTCTGAAAGCATCCTGCTCATCATTTTTTATAGAATAATATAATTCCATCACAATCATATGCCATATAACTTGTCCTGCTTTTCCCCAACTGATGGACATGCCCTTGATTTTAAATTCTTTGCCACCACAAAAAGGTGCTATAAACATTTTTGTACATATAGGTCTTTTTCCTTTTTTAAAAAAAGTCTTTGGGAGACTGACCTAGTAGTATTATTGCTCAGTCAAAGAGTATGCAGTTTCATATCCCTTTGGACTTAGTTCCAAATTGTTCTCCAGAATCTTTGGATCAATTCACAACTCCACCAACAGAGCATTAGTGTCCCAATTTTTCCATATCCCATCCAGCACCTGTCATTTTCCTTTTCTGTCATATTAGCCAATCTGACAGGTGTGAAGTGGAACCCAAGTTATTTTAATTTGTATTTTTCTAATCAATAGTGATGTAGAGCATTTTTTTCATATCACTATAGCTTTGATATCTTCTTCCAAAAACTCTTTCATTTAGTTTAACTCTTTATCATTTGGGGAGTGACTCATACTCTTATAATGTTGACTCAGTTCTCCATATATTTGAAAAAAGGAGGTCTTTAATTAGAAAAAAAATAACTGTAAAATTTTTTCCTGTTTCCTGCTTTTCTTATAATCTTGGCAGCACTAGTTTGTGAAGAAACTTTTTAGTTTAATATAATCAAAATGACCCATGTTATATCCTCAAATGCTCTCCATCTCTTGTTTGGTCATAAACTCTTCACTTATTTATAAATCTGACAGGTAAAATAATCCATGCTCCCCTAATTTGCTTAAGACATCATTCTTTCTAACTAAAATCATGTACCCATTTTGACCTTATCTTGGTAAAAGGTGTGAGATGTTTATCTATGTCTAGTTTCTGTCAAAATGCTTTCCCTTTTCCAAGCAATTTTTGTCAAATAGTGATTTCTAGTCTCCAAAGTCTGGACTTTTGCATTTATCAAATATTAGATTACTATGTTTGTTTCCTACCGTGTACAGTGTACCTAATCTATTCCACTGATCCACTACTCTACTTCTTAGTACCAGACCGTTTTGATGATTACTGCTTTGTGATGCAGTTTGAGATCTGGTACTGCTAGGGAACCTTCCTTCACATTTTTTTCCCATTGATTCCCCTGATATTCTTGACCTTTTATTCTTCCAGATGAATTCTGTTCTTATTTTTTCTAGCTCTAAAAAATAATTTCTTGGTAGTTTTATTGACATAGTAGTGAATAAGTAAATTAATTTGGGTAGAACTGTCATTTTAATTATATTGGCTCGGCCTACCCATACGCAATTAATATTTCTCCAATTGTTTTTTGTATTTGACTTTATTTCTGTGCAAAGTATTTTTAATTGTGTTCATATAGTTCCTGGGTTTGTCTTGGCAAGTAGACTCCCAAGTATTTTATATTATCTACAGTTATTTTAAGTGGAATTTCTCTATCTCTTGCTGCTGAGTTTTGTTCGTAATATATAGAAGTGCTGATGATTTATGTGGATTTATTTTAGATCCTGCAACTTTACTAAAGCTGTTACTTATATCAACCAGCTTTTTAGTTGATTTTCTAGGATTCTCTAGGTATAGCATATCATCTGCAAAGAGTGATAGTTTTGTTTTCTCATTGCCTATGTGAATTCCTTCATTTTCTTTTATGTGAAACAATTTTCCCCAATCTACCTCTCTCCCTTCTTCCTTCTTACAGTGCATCCCTCTATCTCACCCCTTCATATTATTTTTTTAGATCATCTCATCACTGTCAACTCATATCTGTGCCCTCTGTCTGCATATAATCCTTCTAACTACCCTAAAAATGATGAAGTTCTTAGGAGTTATAAGTATCACTTCCCATATAGAATGTAAACAATTTAGCTAGTAAGTGTGTCAAGTATCTGAGGCTGGAGTTGAACTCAAGCCCTCCTGACTCCAGGACTGGGGTTCTACTTACTGCACCACCAAGCCACCCCCTTATTGAATCTCTTCTGATTTTTCTTTCATGTTTAACTTTTTATGCATCTTGTATATGAAAGACAAAATTTCTATTCAGCTCTAATCTAAGTCAGGATTGCTTGAAAGTCCTTGATTTCATTAAATATTTATACTCTATACTCAGATCATATTCTGTTTTGCTGGGTAGGTGATTCTTGGTTGTAATTCTCACTCCTTTGCCTTGTGAAACATTATATTCCAAGCACTTTACTCCTTTAATATGGAAGCTGGTAAATCTTGTGTTATCTAGCTGTCTGCAGTATTTTTACTTTGACCTGGGAGCTCCGGAATTTGATCATAATATTCCTAGGAGTTTTGTGGGGTTTTTTTTTTGGAGATATCTTTCAGGAAGGGATAAGTATATTCTTTCAAATTCTATTTCACCCTTTGATTCTAAGGTGTCAGGGCAGTTTTCTCTTATATTTTCTTGGAATAAAATGTCTAGGTTCTTTTTTATCACAGCTTCCAGGTAGTCCAGTAATTCTCAAATTCTCTCTCCAAGATCTATTTTCTAGATCAGTTTTTTTTCTCATGACATATTTCACATTTTCTTTTAAAAAAAAAAACATTGTTTTACTGTTTCTTGATGTTTCATCGAGTCATCAGCTTCTACTTGCTCAATTCTAATTTTTTTTAAAGCAATCTGGGTTATGTAACTTGTTCAAGGTTACACTACCAGTTATTTCTGGGTGTGGTACTAAGTATCTGAGCCCAGATTTGATCCCCAGGTCATCCCGACACTGGAGCCAGTGCTCTTACTTGCTATGCTACCTGGCCACCCCTCAATTCTAATTTTTAAGAAATTATTTTCTTCAGTGAATTTTTTTACCTCTTTTTCCATTTGTCCAATTCTACTTTTTAAAAAGTTCTTTTCTTCAATGAATTTTTGTACCCTTTATACCATTTGGCCAATTCTGCTTTTTAAGGTGTTATTTTTCTTTAGTATTATTTTTTTTGTACCTCTTTTACTAAGCTGCTTTTTCCATAAATTTTTTTTATCACTCTCATTTCTTTTCCCAATTTTCCTCTACCTCTTTGATTTTAAAAATCCTTTTTTAGTTCTTCCAGGAATTCTTGTTGTGCTTATGTCTAATTCACATCCTCCCCCCCTTGAGGCTTTGCCTGCAGCTGTTTTGACATTGTTATCTTCTGAGTTTGTGTCTTGATCTTTCCTGTCACCACAGTAAATTTTTATGTTTAGGTTCTCTGGTGTTGTTTGCTCATTTTCCAGCCTATTTCTTGATTTTTAACTTTATGTTAAATTTGGGCTTACTCCCAAGGGTGGAAGGAGCACTGTCCCAAGTTTCAGGTTTTTTGTGCTGCTGCTTTCAGAGCTAGTTCTGGGAGTCTATAAGTTTTCATTGCTTCCAAGATGGTATGATCTAAAAAAAAGGTATGGTTACTGCTTTCCTGGCCTGTACCCTGATCTTTACCTAGGAAGGAACCTTGTTCTCCTATAGCCCTGTAGCCAGTTCTTCTCTTGGCCCTGGAACTGTGGTCAGGTCCCCTGCTCTCCTTTGCCTTGCAACTAACACCAGGACCCCTACTCCCTTGTGAGCCACCACAAACACTCTTCTCCACCCTGCAACTATGACCAGGACTCCTATACCTCTCTGCTGCAAATTTTAGTGTTCTTTACCCTGGGAATGCAACAGAACCCTGAACCCACTGCCAGCAAAGGGTCCCTTGTAATCTCTTTCCAAACAGTTTTCCAACTCCCTTACCTTCTGTGGGCTGAGAGCTCTAGAAGCTGATGCCTTTGAGGCAGTCACCTTCAAGACCTGCTGCTGATAATGCTCGAGCTAGGTCTGCACTACATTCCTGACAACCTCTGGGTATGACAGACCTTTTCTGCTGACCTCGTGCATTATGTTGGGCAGGAAAATAATTTTACCCTGACTTTTGGTTGGTTCTACAATTCCATGATTTTATTTGGCACATTATTTTAAGGCTATTTGGAGGGCAATGTGGGACACTGAGGTAAGTTCCTGCCTCTGTTATGCCATCTTGGCTCTGCCCACCTGGATGCCCAATTAAGAAGTGTTTAGCAAAGTGGCTCAGTAAATAGTAACTGTTTCTCTTTTGGCCAACAACCCTAAGGGGGTCTTCTCATCCCAGTTTGATTCTTTTTTAATTAAAGGGGCCATCCCTTGACTCACTTCTTAAAGAGACCTATTCACTGAATAGGTGTTTACCCCTATTCTCACTCAAAGTGAGAACCTGAAAAGACCTTAGCTTAAAATTCCCAGGGTCTCCCATGTATCCTGGGCCATCTCCAATCATCCTGATGAATATCTGGTCACTGGACTCAGATGACTCTGGAGGAGAAAGTGAGACTGGTGACCTTGCACAGCCCTCCCTCACTCAAATCAAAGTCAAATGAAAGTCATGTCATCATCTCCCTGATGTCATGGTCTTCTTCAAGAATGAAGGACAAAAACAACAACAACAAGCCCTTGAATGTGTGTGTGTGTGTGTATATGTGTGTGTGTATATATACGTATATATACACACACATACACATATGGCATCTAAGGACTGATAAATGTCTTAATGACAACTCAGAGAGAGATGAGCTTTTTGAATGCAAAAGGTTAATACAGCATAGAGAAACAAAGCCACATCACAGAATAAGCTTTTCCTTCTCAGAATAATGGTGCGAATTAATATGTAATGAAAAATTTCTAAATAATGACATTTAAAGGTCATCTGTTAAGCCACTAGAATGACATCTTGATCCTAACAAACAAGGTTACTGATATGCTCAAAAGGAGGCAAGAAGATACTTTCTCAAATCCTTGCTATTTCTTTTTTAATCCAAATTTTCATTCATGCGCCACATTTTTCTACAATCATTAATTGAAGACAGACATTAAAAAAAGAAAATGAATCAGTTGGAGAAAAGGAGCAGTTGCATGTGCTTTTGCCTCAAAGGTTAAGTCCCTGGATAAGTACACACCTTTCTAGATCCTGAGTCATGGAATGCTAGAGCCAAGAAGGGGCCTGCCACTTTGGTCGAATCCCATCACATTACAAATAAGGAAACTAAAGTCTACAAAGAAGGGACAAGAACAAGTTCACACAGCTATTAAATAGCATAGCCAGAACTTGCACCCAGATCTTCTGACATCTCTTGGAGTACTCTCTCCATGACATCAGGAGGCCTCCATCCCTCCCCCCCCATCCACCCTTTTCTGCAGCTCATCTTTATACCTCTTTGGAGCCTATATTAATAGTTCAAATAACTTGTCTATATGATGATAGAGAAAATGCATGGCTCTGGAGTCAAGGACCTGGGTTCAAATTCTATCCCTGAAAACTACCACTTGTAAGACGAGGGGGAGAGTCACTTAATCTCCCTAGGCCTCAGTTTCCTCATTAATAAAATGAGAGGATTGGACCATAATGGCCTCTAAGATCCCTTAAATCATTAGATCTACAATAGTATCACCATGCACTTTTCTACAGATTTAGTAGAGAAGCTTTAACTAAGGAAGTATAATTTCCTGATAGAAATATAGGATGTCACTGCACAAATAAAACTCACAGACCAAGGAAAGTCACTGTCAACAGACACAAGCATCAAAGCACTAAGAATACAAAGCAAGACTGCCAGAGATTAGAGATTACATATGTGAAACATTATGTATGCCTCATTTTTGTACGTAGATATTGAACCATCTCTAATTTTCACAAGGAGAGGGGGCTACAGCTGTATTTAATATAAATTAAAGAGTGGGAACAAGTCACTGAGTTACTCATTTAGCTAGACTTACGACTTTTGAAAGCTGGTGCTTTTGCCCTTCCCAATGAAACATGCCAAAGAAAACCACCTCAGTAACTAACTGGGAATTCCCTCCAGCCCCCAGAAGCCAACACCTGCAATGACCACAGTGACAAAGAGTCTCTGTAGTCTCTGTTGTTGCTGTTCCTTTTGATGTGGAGTTTTAAGCAGTCTTATCTCAATGTAAACATTTTTATACAGGAAATTGCTTCAAAAGGATATCCAACATCATTAAAAGCACATTGGGAGCAGAAAAGTTATAGGATTAAAGAGTTAAATTGATAATAAACGACTAAGCAACTCTTCTCCCTGAGAAATAACAGCTACTTGCACTTAAAGTAGGACCTTTAAGGCTCCCAAAGTCCTTTTTCCACAGCCACCATGTGAATGAAGTGGCATAATCAACAGGCATTTATGAAGGTTTTCTCTGTGCCAGGCACAGTGCTAGACACCGAGGATACATATGCACTATGCTCAGATGAAGTCATTAAGTACAGTCATGCAGTCATGCCCGACTCTCTGTTATGCCTTTTGGGGTTTTCTTGGCAAAGATACTGGAGTGGTTTGCCATTTCCTTCTCCAGCTCATCTGAAAGTTGAGGTACCTGAGGCAAGAAGGGTCACACAGCTAGTAAGTGTCTGAGGCCAGATCTGAACTCAAGAAGATGATTCTTCCTGATTCCAGCCAGGCCTAGCACTCTATCCATTACACCACATTGCTGCCCACCATATACCTCAAGTCCCAATTAATGAGAGTCAATGGTGGAATTTGAACCCAGGCCTCTTGAACAAAATACAGCATTAAAAAAAATATACAACATAGCTATTCCTCCATCTTCAGTTGGCAGGCTCATTCTAAGGAGGGCTGGGCCTCTGCTGAGCTTTATTATAGAAATAAAAAACATCACAAGACAGGAAGTTCCCCCCAAAAGGAGACTACCCTCAAAGCCCATATGTCTTTCCCTAGGACCCCTCGAACAATGGCTGGTCCATACCAGGCACCAAATAAGGGCTTGTAGATTGCCTGATGGCCAATGTCATAATCAGAGTTCTGTCAAAAACCATTCTAATTTTTCAAAGTTTAAGTAGTGACAGCAGAATCACAGAACTTTAAGTTTTTTCTTTTTGTTATAGCACTTTTTCACTTATGCATATTAGCTAAAATTGTATTTTATTTTTTAATTGTATTTTAAATACATGTTTTATTTCTTAAAAAGAACCAAGTAGAGGCTGAATTTGGCTTGTATAAAAATATGCTTGTCTTCTACTTACATAGTGTACACAGACTTATTATAATCAGACCATCGAGCCAATTAGGAGTCCCCAGGCAGCCAGACACAGTGGGGTGAGTACTACATGCAGAAGAGGAAACCTGGGCTTAGTTCTGCTTCTTCCACCCATATGACCTTACTTACCTCCTTCTAATAAGCAGGCATTTTGTATTTACTTGTATCCATGCCATTTTTTTTCCCAATTGAAATAAACTCCTTGAAAGTCAAGAACGTCTTCATTTTTCTTTGTATTCTCTGCATCTAACCCAGAGGACAGTAGGTAGCTCAGTGGACAGAGCACTGGGCCTGGTAAGGTCAGGAAGACCTGACTTCAAATCTGCCTCAGACATTTAATAGCTTTATGACCCTGAACAAGTCACTTAGCAATTCTATCTGCTCAGTTTCCTCATCTCTAAAATGGGGATAATAATAGCACCTACCTCACAGAGTTGTGAGGATCAAAGGAGGTAACATAAGTATAGCATTTGAAAAATTTTAAAGCACTATGTAAATGCTAGCTATTGTTATTATTACTATTAAAATACATGCAAAGGGAAGGGTACAAGCAACTGGAAGAACAGGATAAGGTTCATCTAGAAAGGGGCACCTGAGCTGGACCTTAAAAAAGTCCAGAGGTTCTACCAAGCAGAGGCAGGGAACATGGTGGGTAGCCTTTGCAAACACATGTGAACGGGAGAAAGAATGTTGTGTATAGAAAACAGCAAGAAGGCCTGTTCGGATTACAGAATGCATGAAGGAGAATGATGTACAATAAGCTGGAGCACTCTTAAGCTAAATGACCAGGGTCCAAATCCCTACTCTAAATGTTTTCTGACTTCACTTCCATGGGCCTCAACTTCCTCAACTGTAAAATGAGGGAGGTGAACTAGGTAACTTCTTGGGTCCTTTCCAGTTCTATATCTATGTTCTTATGAAATTCAAGAGGTTTTTACATTTTATATTCAAGGCAACTGGAAGCCATTTGGGCTTTATGACACAGTCAGACCTGTGATCTGAGAATATCAAATTAGCAAGTGTGTAGGGCAGTAGTTGTCAAATTTTTGGATTTCAAGACCCCTTTACACTCTTAAAAAATTATTGTGGATGCTACCAAAGAGCTTTTGTTTATATTGGTCATATCAACTAATATTTTCCATACTAGAAATTGAAACATCTAAGTATTATTGTGCAAATAGTTTTCAATCCCCTGAGAGGAACTTAGACAACCCCTGCCCACGGTCTCTGGACCACCACAATTTGAGAACCATGCATGAGAATGGATTGGAGAGAGGAGAAACTAGAAAGGCAGATTGCGACAGTAAGGCAGGCAAGAGATGGCAGAGCCAGCCTTCCAACAACTCTAACTGTATTACCTCAAGTGGAACTTCAGAAGTCTTTTTTTGTTTATTTTATTAAATAGATTTTTATATTTTTTGCTTTTATATCATCTAGATTTCCCTTCCTTCTCTCACAAAGAACCATTTCTTATTACAAAAGTTTTTTTTTTAGAAAAAAAGATGAAAGAAAAAATTCAGCAAATTCCATCAATACATTGAAAAAATATGATTTTATATATAAACATTCCACACTCATGGAAACTGCATGTCTTCAAAAAAGAGCAGAGAGATGGAATATGTCATTTAACTTCTCTGAGGCTCACTTTCCTCATCTGTAAAATGAGATAACAATTGGATAATGTCTAAGGTCTCTTCCAGCTCCAAATCCTATTAATGCTGAGATCCTAGGGAAAAAGATTTACTGAACCTATCTCTACATGTTCCATTCTGCTGGTGTATAATTTCCTTCTTATGCCCTTTACAGGGGTCAGGACTAGCCAGTCTGACTCTGGCTAGTATTTTGATATAACTAATAATTCAAGATAATAATAGGCAACCACAGAGACAAGTGGTACAATAGGAAAGCCCCCAAATTTCAGTTACCCTGCCACATGAACCTCCAAAATGAAGCCAAACCATCATCATCCCCAACACCACCACCACCACCTTTCCCCTCCGTGCCCTCACAAGAAGACATGATTCTAGGCTGGGTAGAAAGGCACAGGTATTTCCTGGACTCAGTTCTGGTGTCAGTGGGCTGCCTCCCTGACTCTGTGGTGAAGCCACAGGCAAACCCTAAAACCAAAAAGACCTTTCTCTTGCATTTGTACTTAAATACTCTCTTCAGGCAAAACAGAGGGGAAAGTGAATCTTTGCTCCATTTTCATACTGTGGAAGCCAAGGAGGCACAACAAACAGGAAAAATCACTCCAGCCTGAGACTTTTGGAAATGGAAACCACCCAATAAGAGAGGTCACTGCAGGAGTGTGGCAGCAGTTATACATGTGTTCCCAATCAATACAATTATAATTCTCATACAGCTCCATGCCCCTGCCCCCACCCCCAAATAAATCCATGTGTCATCTACCCAAACCTTCCCCTACTAACTTTCTCTCACATCAATTTGTTGCTCTTTTGTACATTGCTCTTTTGACACCATTTTGTGTTAACAGTTGCCCTTTTGACTCTTCTACCCTCTATGAGATTCCACATGTTTCTGTACAAAATTCTATTGATGCAGAACTCTCTCAATTAATTTTAAGTAGTCTGAACCTTCTTTAAAATGCTAGCAGGAGGTAGCAGGGGTGGGGAACCTGCGACCTTGAGGTCACATTGGCCACAACTAAGGATCCAGAAGGCCACATGTGGCCTCAAGGCTACAGATTCCCCACTCCTGGGTAAGGTTTCATGTCCCACAAGTGTTATTATTGACCAAGGCCCCAATCTCCCAGGTCCCCACTTAAGAGACAGTTTAATTAAAATGGTTTTACTTAAGCTTAAAATTGTATATGTATGTGTGTGTGTGTGTTAAAAAAGTTTCTAAATAAGAAGCAATTTTTTTTAAAGAAATGTTACTGCCAAGTTAAACACTGAGACAGTGAAAATAATAACAATAACAACATGGGCACAAAGCAAGTCTCTCACAACAATCCTCTAAATGATCTCTAAGTTATATGATCATAGAAGTAAAGCATTAAGGGGCTTCGTCCAATCCCCTCATTTTACACATAAGGAAACTGAGTGCAGGAGGTGAGAGGGATTTGCCCAAAATCACAGTAGAGGAAGTGGATCTGACCCAGAGCCGGTGTTTCATTCTTTGCCCTGCACCACCCCACCTCTTTTCTTCAAGAAGAGTCAGGAGGCAACCGGATATGGCACAAATCCCCAAACTCACAAAATATTGAACTTATATCCTAATGCATATAGAGGAATTCCTCTTCTCCAGCTAAGTCGCAGATGCCAATTGTGTACTAGGATCTAACAGAGGGAGAAACTGAGCACCAGAGAAATGAGCCGACCTGTACAAGGTCTCACAGCCAGTGACAGTCTGGGCTAAGCTTCATGCCTTCTCCTCCTCCACCAAGTCCAGGGCTCTTTCCACTCTGCTATTATTGTACCTCTCTAGAACCATAAGCAAGGACTGACATTAGGTCTCTGGGGGCGCCCACGTGCTCATTTAAGCCTGAAGATAATTGAGTCACTGTTTCTCTGAGTTATTGCATGGTGTCAGTCTGTTCCATTTGCTCTGGTTTTGCTCTTTATTGATGGGACTTTACAACATATTGTTATGTCTTAAAATAGTGATGATTAATAAAGATCAATGTCCGGTTCGTAAATACAGAGTTAAAATTTTACCACTCTCAAGAAAACCTGTAAAATCTGTTATTAAGTTTACCACTGGAAAGGGGAATCAGTCAACAAGCATTTATGAAGCATTTGCTATGAGCTAGGCATTTTGCTAAGTGTCAGGGATACAAACACAGGCAAAAACTAAAACAAAACACTAGCAACAATGTCTGCCCTCAAGGAGCTCACTTTCTCGTGGGGGAGACAACATTCAAACCACTATGGACATACAAGAGATGGGGGGGAGAGAGAGAGAGAGAGAGAGAGAGAGAGAGAGAGAGATACACACACACATATACATTCACACACATAAAGTGTAAATATACAGTTATCTTAAAGGCAACCACAGTGGTAGAGGTAGGGAGTCTTGGAAAAAAATCTCTTGTAGAAGGTGATATTTAAGCTGAGTCTTAAGCCAGGGAAGACAAGAGACAAAGATGAAAAGGGAGAGAATTCCAAGCATGGAGGAAAGTCAGTGAAAAGTCATAAAGTTAGAAAATGGAACATTATGGGTGGAACTTCAAGAAGGTCAGTGTTGCTGGATGTGAAGGGGAATAAAGTATAATTAGACTGGAAAGACAGGAAGGACTTTAAAAGCCAAACAGAGGATTCTTTTTTTTAATCATGGAGGTAATAGGGAGCCACATGTGTTCAGTAGAGAGGATGATATGGTTAGACCTGTACTTCAGGAAAATTACTCTGACAAAACAGTAGACAGAGAGAAAACATAAAAACATATACACGTTACCAACTACCACTCTTTTCACATGGCCTGGTAGAGGCTGGCTCAGCAAAATAAGTTCTGGTCATGTTTTCAGTAGTGGTACATAGGTCACTACCAATGAAGTCACGTATGCAACTAGGATTGCATGCTCACATACACATAAACACGAACCTTTTTGCATTTATACTCTGAAGCTCAATCAAACCTGAGACAGACACAGAAAACAAAGTAAATGAAACATTGGGAAGAAAAACTCATTTCTCACCTAGACACACACACAAAAATAACTTTAAAAAAATCTCACCTGAAAACATTGACTTGTTAGTTAGCTAAGCAAATCCAGGCAACATCTACATATAACACCATAGTAAACACACTGAAGAATGAGCATTTGCAAAGTGCTACTAAACCACACTGGCTGAGAACTGCACAGGATGAGCAGCCTTTTTCTAACGGACAATCAGCACCGAGGGACATGCTATGCAACATCCCGGATGCCTTGCGGTTACCACTGTGCTGTGGCACAGGCTGCCGCCTTGTTCTCAGTGCCCTTTGTTCTGTGGCTGATGAGCACGCCTGATAGAGACCTGGTTTGATGTCTTTTGAAAGAAGCTTGTTTGAAGACATAGCATGCTGATTGAAGAAATTATGCAAACTTTGTGGGCTTCTAAGCAGTTAATTCTGAAATCCCCAAAGAGTCCGAATGACAGGTCAGCACCTTTTGGGCACTTGGAAATTAAAATTTCTTTTCTAACAGCTGGATTGTTGCTGCTGTTGTTGTTTTAAACTTAGATGGGAGTGTAAAAAGGGTCAGGAGGGGGTCTGCCAAAGAAGATTAAGTCATGGCAAAAGAATTAAGTTAGAAAACTATGTTAAATGAAAAAAGGCAAAAGAACAAAAGGAATAAAGATGAGGAAAGAGATGAAATGAGCACCTTGTGAAGCAAACTATTAATTTTCCTTATGGCATAAAGATAAATGGGTTTTTATGGACAGTTGTTTCCCTGTTTTTCATCCTGCTATTAAGAACAGCAGGTGAGTGATTATATTTTGTATCATAATCCAGTCTTGATTTTGAATAATGAGCTGCTGATGAGAGGCTAAAAATACTAAAAAGCTAGATAATAATAGCTAACACTTTCATATCACTTAAAGGTTTGCAAAGTACGTTACAACAGTTATCTCACTTGATCCTCACAACAACCCTGAGAGGTGGGTGCTATTATTACCCCTATTTTACAACTCAGGAAACTGAGTCATATAGCAGATAAATGACTTGCCCAAGACTGCTCAGCTAAAAAGGTGTCTGAGGTGGGATTTGAAGTCAGGCCTTCCTGCCTCTAGCTCTATCCACTGTCCCACTAGCTTCCTAAGATCAGTGCAGGAGTTGATTCAGGCAACTTCCTGCTCTAATCTTAGCAACTCCATTTACTGACAGATCATTTGCTAAGGTTGTCATGACTGCTGGCCATGCCTTGAGCCTCTTTCCCTTAAAACTGAAAGTGACATTCAGTGTTGACCAATATAATGTAAGTTCCTTAAAGACAGGAATGGTTTCGCTTTTTCTTTGCATCTCCACCTAACCATGGCTGGTATATAGGATATTTCAAATGTCTTCATGCCGTTTTAAGCTACAGATGCTTAAAGCTGCACTAAGATTTTTGGAACACCCCATCAATACCTATAGCAAAATCACGATCAATTTTTAGAACTGGTCAGAGAACAAATGGAAAGAGCAACAAGCTACTTGGGTCCATGACATAAAGAAAACGTGAGAATCCAAGCACGGTGACCCAGACACATTTACCCTGCATTTAGAGATTAATTCATCATTTTAATAAAGTAACCAAGCATACAAGGTCTTAATGCTCAAAAGAAAAAAAAACATGAAACAAAGCAACAGATACAGAATGTATTTTGGACTACCCTACTTCTTTGCCAATGAACAATATTCTACAATTCAGATGTTCTTAATCTCTCTTGTGTCATAAGCCCCTTTCTCAGAATATTTTTAAATGCATAAAACACATAGAGTAAACAAAGGAAACCAATTCTATTGAGATACAGGCATCAAAAATTTTTTTAAAGCACATAGAGGTTCAAGTTAAGAACACAGGTGATCATCTAATGTCTGTGCAATTCAATCTAAAAATATTAAGCACCAGCTGTGTCCTAGGAAGGCCCAGTGCTTGACTCGGGGGACTATCTGTGGTATGTTGGTATATATTTTTTTAATTACTTGGTAATATCAACCATAATATATCATCTCAATGGTAGCTTGGAAAAAATTTGGCTTGTAAATAGCATTGCAAATCTGGAAAAGTGAAGGTAAAAGATCAGCAAGAGAGAAGAAGAGCATGGGTAATTTGCAGACGGTTTGAGGAATAGCTCAAATAAATGAGGAGGTACTGTTTGTTACCAGTCCTTACAACACAGGTCCTGGGGATGTTGAGTGTAGCAGGTATAACTGCTGCTCAAGCAGCCTCTCAACACTGAGGATTCTCTTCTTACCCCTTAAACAAAAATGTAATCCAATGGAGGTGCTAGGTGGTGCAGTGAATAGAGCACCGGCCCTGGAGTCAGAAGGACCTGAGTTCAAATGTGGCCTCAGACACTTAACACAAAAACTAGCCATGTGACCTTGGGCAAGTCAACCCCAATTGCCCTTCAAAAAAAAAATGTAATCCATTGTCCTATGCCTTTCACTAATAGTAAGCAGGTTTGGTGGCTTTTTCCCACCCTAAACTTGGGATTCCAGATTTAAACTTGTTAACTAACACAGGTGGAATAAATGATTTGTTGACTGCAAAAAATAAAGGAAACTTTTAAAAATGATACAGACTTGGGTGCAGAATGAGGTTAGTGCTCAACAGTCCAGGAATATTTGGCCATAACCAAGAAATGAATGTATTCTATCTTTTGGAACACCTGTGTAAGATGTATGTGAGTGGCCTCAAAGTCTCTTAGCACATCTGAAAGTATTAAAAATCCTTAACAGTTAGCCTTGGTGAATAAAGAACAAAGACAATCACCTAATACCCCTCACCCACATTCAAGGAGCAGCACCAGGCTCCATACGTGGCAGGTACTCAATAAATATCTGTTGGATGACACTATCTCTTTGGCAGTTGTTCACATACAACACTCCTTCTATCTTTGTATATGTAATCTTTATGTTTTTTTTTTTATTTTGTGCATGACTTTATGCCAGGAATAAAGTCCTTCCCCCTCACCTAACCCTGGCTCTTGGAATCCCTTGTTTCCTTTGAAACAACTTGAGGCATTCTCTAGAGGAAGCCTTTCTTGATGCCTCTAGTTACCAGTACCCTCCCTCCCCAAATATTACCTTGTATTATTTTGCATATACTTATTTATGTTGTCTCCTCTGCTACAAGGTGCTCTTAACCAGGGTAGGGAGAGTTTTGTTTTGGTCTCTTTATCCTCTGTGTACCTGCCATAATGCAAATGATTAATAGATGCACGCTGATTAAGAACCCAAATGAAAACACAAGAGAGTGTGTTATTTTGAAGAGTACTGGACTATAAGGATCCTTGGGGTTCTCATCCCTGTTCTGTGACTCTCTGGGCCTCAGTTTCCTCATTTTGATTATAAAGGTATTGGACTATAATTTATTTTTTACAGTTCTATTACTACGAAAAACTTAATTATGTACTTTATATAATGTTTTCCCTTGAGACTTCCCATTTGAAATAAGGAAGATGAAGCTAAAGGTATGGGGGAAAATTATTTCAGCAACATGATCCTTCCCTAATCACTGCTACTTTGCAGCATTCATTTTTCTTTGAGGTGTTCACCCTTATATAAAGTTAGTAAAGCCAATCAATGGCAAAGAAACTTGGAATCTAACTCTTCTTCTGTTGGAATTTCTTGTGCTCTTAAAAATGACTGGTTTAAGAAAAACATTATTCAAGTAAGGCACTGGAGCTAAAAGATGGGCAGAAAAAAGAAAAATCATGCAATCACAGAATTTATTTTAGCTGGAGGGATCTAAGTAATCCTGTGGTCCAACATCTGTATTTTACAGTTGTGGAAAATGAGAGCAGAAGAGGCTAGTACCATGAAAGGAGCCTTAGATGTGGAGTCTGGAGAACCCCCATTTAAAGCTAGCCTCTGATTTTAATTGTGTGACTGTGAACAAGTCATCTGACATCTCTGAGCCTCAGTTTCCTCATCTGTGAAAGGGGGATATCACCTAACCCACAGGGTTGTTATGAAGAATAAATGAGCTCATGCAAAGTTGTGTTTTTTTTCCAATCTTAAAGCACAATAAAATTTCTGTTGTTGTTGTATATCCACAGGCCACAGAGCTATTTAGGAGCATAGCTAGGCCTAGATAAGGGATTTCCTGACTCTTAATCCAGTGATCTTTCTGCTAGAGCAGACTTTTTTCCTACTGACTTGAAAGAAGCACTACATTTAGGACTTCCTTTCAGATTTAAGGCTTAGTAGGGGAGAATCTTTGTCTTATGGTTCAGATTCCCTGGCCCAAGTCAGAAAAAGTGTAAAGACAGAAACAAAGAAGGTGAGAGCAGAGAGGAAGGAGGCAGGGAATGGGGTGGTTGATTAGGTCACCCCTCCTCTACCACCACCAATGGCAAGGAGCTTCCCAAGGTCTTTAATTTAAACCTCTCCATGCCTTGGCAAGAACAAAGGTTCTTCTGATGGCACAGAAGTTGTTTCAGGGGGCAGGGAGCAGAAGAGATGGGAGTACGTGTGCCAAATAAACTATTACATTGGAAACAGTAGTGTTCATTTGTTCTCTTCTATCAGAAATAAACCTCTGTGTAACACTTTATTTGCAAAGTCCCACAGGCACTTCATTAACTAGTCATCATTTTGATATTATAAAAATTTTAAAGATAATTTAGATTGAAATGATTCAAATAGATTTAGATAAAAAATGATAAAAGATAAAAAGATGATTTTAAAGATAAATGCATTTAATAGCCCTAGTCCCACCTAGTTTAGGAGACAGGGTTAAGCCTGACAAGCACAGATTCCTTCCTGCCTTCCCCTGAGTCTGGATGACTCATGCATTGTCTCAGAAGTCATGCTACTTCTTAGACATCCTTTCCGTAGTTAACATTCTGTTGTTTATTATATACCTTCCTATTTTCATCATCCTCTTTTGTGGTTCTGAAGATACTTGTGAACAACAATAATGATTGTCTTAAAATGAAAAAAAGTAGGATGAAAAGCAGCAGGATTGGAGGCAAGGGAGAAAAAAAGAACTGACAGTGGAAGGGAGGAAAGAAGCTTCTGTGTGGGAAGAGATGGGAGGAGAAAGAGAATGACTGAACAGAAAAGCCAAGGTCTGAGGGTAAATGAGCTGGAAAATTTAGGGCTTGTTCTGCCCTCCCCCCCGCCACCCCGCCTCCCTTCCCCCTCCCCCCCCATGAACACTCCATTTCAGTTTTTCCTTCTGAAAGCTTTTTTGGTGATTTTTACAGACTGGAATAGAAAATGGCAAAGGTACAGAAGGTGAAGCCCTCTGCCCCCACCCTCCTTTAAGTATTTCGCACTCAAGATCCTGCTATTAGCAAATTCTATTCCTTAAGACATCTAAATAGCCCAGAACATGCCAGGTGGCAATAATCCACTGGCCTCTCTCACTGCAGCTCAGTGAAATCCTATGCACATAACTGAATAAAAACATTCTTCAAATCCTACCCCATGGCCACAAGGCTCCAGATTTAAG
Organism: Petaurus breviceps papuanus; assembly: GCF_028583685.1. Lineage (NCBI taxonomy): Eukaryota > Metazoa > Chordata > Mammalia > Diprotodontia > Petauridae > Petaurus > Petaurus breviceps. The sequence continues at coordinate 2,265,374 of NW_027187345.1, forward strand.
TTGGGTGGGGAGCTGGAAACATCACTACTAGATGGGACAGGGAACAGGAAAAGCAGATTTCGGCTAACAGCCTTACTGTTGTTTTCCAGCCCAAGCAACAAACTGTCTTCTTATTCGAACCTACCACCAACTTCTTTCTTCACAAGACAAAGCCTTTTTTCCAAAATGTTTTCCGTTTAACTCATCTGTTTTCCTCTCATTGCACAGACCTTCCAATGCCACTACAAATTTAGTGTAAACTAGTTGTAGTTGTTGTTTTTATTTCAAAATTAAGCAGAACAATTTTCCTAATACTAACTAGTGAGTATCAACTTATGCTTTTACTTTCTTTTTATTTTTTTTAACTTATTCTTTTTCAATTAAAAAAAATGCTGATGATCACCAGCCTAGAAAAAGGGGATGGATGGGTAGCGTTAAAATTTGGCACACCTTTTCCCATCAAGCTGAATAAGAAGACTAGCAGCTTCCTGACATATCTGCCTGAATAATCAAGCACAAATCAAGGAGGACTGGGTACTGACAGTATTAGAAAAGGTAAATACTATTAAAAATTTATCATTTAGATTTTAAAAATTGCTTTTAAAGATATAAAGAAAATGAAATGTGGTCATTTCAAACTACACACCTGTACTTTGAAACTTCCACAAGTCTGAAGTGTCTCTGTCTCTCCCAGTTTTTCTCTCTTTCTCCCTGCCATACACATATAACTCACACAGACAGGAACATGCACATGTGCACACACATGTACACCCAAGTTCAGTTTTGAATAAGATAGGCTGCTAAAGAGTGAGATGCATTTGAGAGCCAGGTGTGAAAATGCAACCGAACTTTGTCCATATTGCATTCACTGTTGCCCACACCAGTCTATTGCTTATGTAAGGGCTGAGGTATCTCTTCCTAAAATGTTCAGAACAAGTGGTGGTACTTTCAGACTGTCAAAGCTACAGCATGATTTGTTCAGCATTCTGATATCCATAGTCTATACTCTGCTAAAGATACAGGGAACAACACCATACTATTTTTAATCTGGCATTTTAACTTGCTCTCTGTAAAATCATATAAACTTACTGCATGAAACATTACCAAAAAGAGATCAGCTGACTCTGTCTCAGCTCAGATAGCAAAGGACACAAAAGACCCAGTTCTTAAGGCACCCTATTTCAAAATACTCTCTGCTTCAGACCTAATGGAACAGGTCAGTAGAAATTAATGTCAACACTGTTGGGCAATTGAAATACATAGAACTCACCTTAATCCCTTGAGACATAACACATTAAGTTTTTTCATATTTTTTTACCATTCACTTTTCTGTACCTGGCTTTACAAATAATTAGCTCCAGAGGGCATTAGGCAGCTGAAGACAGAGAAAGGAACTACATCTTCTACATAAAGAAAAACAAACTCCTTTGTCCCTAAGTGTCTAAGTACAACAGGGACACATATCAATATAACAAAAGGCAATCCATAATGAAGTCAAAATTAATATGAAAGGTAGTCAGCAAGCAGGTCTCCTTTACTAGATAACATCATGTTAGAAAAGGGTGTTTTAGTGGGTGGTGGCTATGCCTGAAGGTTGTTGACAATTTATTCATTCAATTACCTAAGATGCAACAGTAAAGAGGGATTCAGAAATGGCTGTGGGGAAAAGGGGGGGGGGGAGAGGAAAAAGGGAAAATAATTTAAAGGAATAGAGACTGGATTAGCTTGAGGGAAAGCAGCCATGTTCAAAGAGTCCTGCCCATGATTAAATTATGTATTAGTTTTAAATCTTAACAAAAATACTTCACAAACAATCTTTGACACAATAGTATACACTGAAAGCAACAAAAATCAAGATTTCAGTATGTTTTCAGGGCTGGGGAGGGGGATGTTCTTTAATTTTTTCTTTTTATTCTATTTTCTTTGACTTATTATTTTATTTAAAAAGGACTTATTAGCAGTTCATGTGGAAAATCCAAAAGGAACCTAAGTAAACAGTAATAATTAAATTTCAGATACAGATTATATTTGTGCAGTGTACCAAACAAAAGCCTAAGCCTGAGTACATGTCAATTTTTCTGCCTTTAACAAACAGGACAATCTATATCTCAAACATGATTAAATTGCAAGGAGCACAACAAACAGTTGTCATACTGCATTACCAGATTTTTCAATGCTTTCTGTTCCATCAACAGAACGCCTACCAACTGCAAAAATAACCACTGCCAAGGCTCCACGAGGCAATTACATAAAATGCTGAAGAATTACTGAATTGGAAATTATCAAAGTATAAAACCTGCTTATCCCCAGGGAAAAGGAAGGTTTCATTTGTGTGAATGTTTTTTGTAGTGGTAAGCATGTTGCAAGGTATGCACTGAACTCTGTAGAAATTTAAGGAAGCCCAAGATTACATCCTATTTAAATTCATCTTTACATCCTCTTATGTGTTACTGAGTATAAATAGGCTTTGTTTTCTGAAATTTAAGATGTGTGAATGTTTCTGTTGTTTTCATGATACAAAAATGCCAAATAAACTCCCAAATAATTTTAAATCAGTGCAACCTTGGATAAACTCCCCCCTCCCCAGGAATAAAAGTTGATGATGGGGTACGAGTTGTACTATTATCACCTTGAGTTTCCTTATTAACAAATTAAGGTACATCAAAGAGATATACTTGAGGGCTCTAAGTTCTTTCCCCTCAAAATTCCCTCTCTCCCCAACAAAAAAGCACACATTTTCATCTGAATGGTAATCTTACAAAGTTTTTAGAACAAAATCAATTTTTTTTAAAAAAGACGAACTTGAATCATGCAAACATGCTTACATTTTCCATATCCATTAGAATCAAAGCTTTCGTTTACTTACATGCTGGATACAATAAAAAAGTTCAAAGAAATCTGCTCCCAAAGAACAAAGTGATTACATCCACCGGAGTCTGCTGGGAAATGACTAATACACACTTTCTCGCTTGCTCTCATCCCTGTGCAATGAAATAATCCCAAACTGTCTGTTCTCCCAAGTTACAATCACAAGGACCTCCTAGCGCCACCAATCTTGTCTTCACAAAGCAGGAGCAATGCTTCCAGAGTAGTTTCACCCCCATCCTTCTGAATTTGCAACTTGGGCTCTGATGCCCATCTACAGAAACATGCCAACTTAGAGAACATAAGTACATGCAGGAGTCACAGAATGCTGTGTCTTCAGGGTTGTCTGAAAAAACTAGTAGAAAGCGAAAAACCAGAACTATTTTGGTCCCTATACATCTCTTAACTATTTAACACATTATATTCCTAGAATAAGTGAGGAAAGTCTTCCACTTACTCAACCCCACCCCCACCCCAAAAGAGAGTGATTGCTTATTCTTTTTCAAACTCCAAACTATTACAATATTATATGTAAATTGTTACCAATTTTTTTTTAAACCCACACATGCTGTAGATGCTGACAGGGTCATACAAAAAGCAGTGACATTAATAGGTACCCTTGAGGAGAAAGAAGGCAATCAATTATGAATCATTGGAAGAAATTGTGGGGCTGTCAAAAGCCCCAGTTACAGCTGTGCTGCATCAAATCAAACTGCATTTAATTTCCAAGTGAAATTATTCCTGTTTCTGATGTCTAGGGTACTTGTTTGTGAAATCTACAAAATAGACTACATTTAACTAGACTCTAATCAGATAAGAAATTATTCACACTAGAGGAGAAAAGTGGAAGCATGAAGGAAAACCTTGGAAATAAATGTCTTTTCTGAGTTGGAAGCTCCAGACTGAGCTTTTTAGACCTCACCTATCTGAACTAAGACAACTTACCCACATCTGTACAGTGCTTTAAGCTTTACAACATGCTTTCAACCACCAACAGTGAAGTGAGTGGTACAACTATCTTTATTTCCATTTTATAGATAAGGAAACTACTATTAGACGGGGAAATACCTATCCTAAGGTTACCCTGGATCAAGAACTGGGGTTTTAACTCAGGTCTTCTGACTCCAAACTTGGATATTCTTCTTTAAGGACATATTTGTGTATATATGATAACAATTTCCAAATTAACTTCTTTTTAAAAACAGGTACTCACTGTTTTTATGTTTTTGACTTGGAGTCACTTAAAAAAAACCTATTAAGCAGAATAGTAAAATTATAAACATTTCTCCCTGTGAGCCCATCAAAATGGGTATTTTCTCCTCCATCCAATGTAAACCCTGATCACTAACAATACTTTTAGGGCTCAACACTTCTCCCATCACTTTCCCCAGGGTCCTTTAATACTATTTCTGTGAACCAATTTCAGAATTTGCATAATAGTGAAAATGGAAACATTTTAAAAGAAATTCTAAGGCAGCACTATCTATATCAATCAGCAAGTTGTTCCCCAAAGATTTAAGTGCTACATATGTAGAAGAGTTCATGAGGATTCTAATAACTTACCAGCACATTCTTAACATGAAATTACTCCTTTTAGAAATTTTGCCAGTGAAAAGCTCAGATAGCCCCAAAGTTAAAAAGTATCATTATTTTTATTCTTTCCTAAATCTAGCTACCTAGGGCCTTTAATAACCCTTTTCTAAAATGTTTTGATTGGCACAGTACTATTAAATAGTCTATTTCAAAACTGCTTCAAAATCTTAAACTTTTGCGTATTTATTATACTGAATCATAAAATAAGATTTGAAGAAAATAATTGATAGTCTCCTTGTGCAAACTGAAAAGTACAACTCAACTAGGTTACAAAATGAAGGAAATCTTTAACATACACATATATTCACAAACACACACCACTTCAAATATTTAACTCAATTTCATGCTTATAATCATTGATTTTAAAAATATCCATAAAAACCCAACTAATCTATCTGTTATAAAGCCTAGGATTCTGTGTCATAAGCTCTAGGAGCTTTACACTTTTGAAAAATGGTAAAAATAAGCTTCAATACTGAGTCTGCTCTAGATAGGACACTTCAAAGAGTAAGAACATGGTAGTAGAGACTGAAAATATTAGGCTACTGTTTAGTAAAAGAATCAGATTCCTGTGAAAGATGAATAGTACTGAGATCAATGCCAGAACATTAGCAATCAGGGCATTTAGATATGCATCTTTTGGCTTAGCCTGAATTTAGTGGGGGGAGAGAATGATGAGACAAAAGGAGGGAAGGGGAAGAGTAGCCTCAACCTCTGATTCTGCCATGCTACAGTTGTTGTGCTGGATGCTACCAACTCAGGAAGGCACATATCTTCAAACTTTTCCCAATAGTCTGAAATCATAGGAATTGCCCCTAAGCAGAGGTGATCATGTCTGTCTTTTTTTTTTTTTTAAGCAATCGGGGTTAAGTAACTTGCTCAAGGTTACACGGCCAGTTATTTCTGGGTGGGTGCTAAGTATCTGAGCCCAGATTCCATCTCCAGGTCATCCCGACACTGGAGCCGGTGCTCTTACTTGCTGAGCCACCTGGCCGCCCCATGTCTGTCTTTTCATTTCTCTATGGAAGGAAGGAAGAAAATTGAGCTATATGTGAGTTTTTTTATAAATATCTCTCAACAACTTCACCTTCTTGGATAGCAAGTTTCTACCTTAACATTCATCTTAGAAGAAACAGAGGTGAAAGACAATGAACAGATGAGGTTTTGCCTCAACTATAAAAATGTCATTTCATTCATTAGACAAAAACCAATAAAGCAAATAATCGGCATGTAGAAGGCTCTCATTTTTGCCCTTATTTAGGTAAAGCTAAATGTTAAATGGAGCCCAAGTCTAGCATTTGTTTTCCCATCGGTCTAAAATATCTTGTTATCTTACCCTGAATGTATGTTCAGTTTTCTCCCTGTGAGGAACTTGGTCCAGGGTACCATCTGTTTGGCTTCTTTTCAAACCAGCCGTAACATCAGGAACATTGCTGAAGTCTGGATTTGAAAACAACAGACATGAATACTTAGCATGGCCATTTTCAGGGGAAGTACATGGCAAATTTAAAGAGCTACATCAAGAAAAAGCAGAAAGAAGGTCAGAACAGTAACAAGGAGACTCCAGTTGTTAATAACAGTAAAATACAATACACTAACCTGCTCTTCTCCAAACCACATCTTTGCTTTTGCTGGCACAGCATCCACGACCCTCTTTCTAGCATCGTATGTCTCCTGTCCAGCATCATTTGCATTACCAATTGAAAACACCAATCAAAATGACATTTAACTTTCGTCCTTAATATTTCCTTTAGGTTCCTGATATAAATAGACACCCTGACTGAGTCTTAGATCAAGCTATAGGCAGTGTCATAATGTACTCTCCTTACCTCGTTTCACTGACTGAAGACAAATTTCCAAAAAGCTGGATGCAAACCTCGTACCACTCGGCAACTTCTCCCAACAAAACAGATGTTGCTCATTCACAGGTGGAATTCAATTTTTCCAAAATTACCAAAGGTTAAAGTCAATTTGATTTTCAATTAAAAGTGAAAAATGCATTAACATCTCTCTCTAACTTCCAATGTGGAAATTAACACACAAGATTAAGTTTAAGTGGAGCTGTTTCCAGCCTACAATGATGCACATCACCCTCTTCTTACCACCTTCTTCCATTATTATTTTTTTTTTAATTTGCAACTCCCTAAACCACTGGAAATAAAATTCTCTTTAGAAAAAACAGACAAGGTTTTCCTCCTAACTTTGCCCAACTACAAAAACATACCAAATTATTTCAACTAAAACCAAAGATCATAAATCATGCACCTATGTGGCTGAGCGGCTGGGTTGGACTCAAGCATCCTTGTAGGAACTGGTGTAGGGTCAACCAAGCACCATGGAGGCATGAGATGAAAAGCTAGAGAAGAAAACCCTGTGAGGTTTATAGAACTCAGGAACAGGAAGATAGACATATGACATGGTGAGGGTTTGTTGGTTTTTTTTTTCTGGATAACTTAATTATGACAGGTTAATGTTTTGCATCAACCTAATCATACAGTTAAGTACTAGAGGTAATGTAGTCTTCAATCAATACCCCTGCTTCTGTATTTTTTTACACCTCATTCCCCACCTTTGGGCATTCAGAAAGACAGCATAAAGTAGTGATTAGAGAGCTGGCCTCAGAGTCAGGACGACCTGGGTTCAAATCCCTCCTCTGAGACATTTGGCTGTGAGACCATGGACAATTCCTTTCATTTCTCAGTGATATTGCTCTTGGAAACTCTCTAAGACTCTAAGTGCCAGAGAAGGTACAGCTTTGTACTGGCAGAGGAATGTCCTTAGCAAGATCTCTCTGCACATGGCCAGTCTCCAACTGACAGTCAACTCTCCCACAAAATGACTACCAAAAAACCTAAAACCTTTCCAAAGGTAGGAGTATGGCGAGGTACGGACCAAAGGGATGAAATGTATTCGATTTCTGTCCCAAGGAGATGAGCCTTCTCTTTGTTTTGAGAAAACAACATTTAATTTCCAGGGTAAAAAGGGATCTAGACAAGATCTTGTAGTCTGGGACTTAAGATTCTCAAGGAAATTCCCAAGCAAGCTCTAAAAGAACTGACCTGGCTATACCCTTAGGAGTTACTTGGGTTTTGTATAACCCCACAAACAAAGCCAGTGTACTCAGAAGCATTAGAGCCACCTTGAACGACTTGGATATTAAGTGGATGAAAAGAGGCAACACAGTCTGGTAGGCTCAGGGTCACCAAGCAGCCTTCTAAAATACAGCTTCCGTTATTTTACATGAACATTTTCTGGAATGAGGGCAGACTGGCTAAAAAAAAAAAAAAAAAAAAACAGAGACCGGTAAAATCGTAATACTTATTTACAAAGCTGCTCTAAACAACTGCCAAATTGATATCCTGTCCTGGATGCCACCAAGCCTATGCATAGCTCTGCTTTTACATTCTGCCCACGTCATGAGCAGCAGCTGGCTGAAGTGAGTCAACATTCCCCAATTTCCTATCCAGAAAACTAGTTTCAGTTCTTATGAACCTGTTCTCTTACTGGTGTAAATGCTACAGAATTTACTAGGAAATAATTTTGTATCAATAATGACAAGTATTTACTTCACTCAAACAATGTGCTCAGCAGAAGAAAAATGTTCAGAGATGCTAATTCCACCAAGATTTCCACATGCTTTGGGCATCTGTTCTGTGATCATCATTAGCAATAAATAAGTATATTCAATAATCGATTCATAGCATCATAGATTGAGAACTGGAAGGGTCTTTAAAGTCATATAGTTTAACACACTCGTTTTACAAATGAGAAAATTAAGGCCCATACAGGTAAAGTTATGCCTTCACCTTCAGTATGCACCTTAGTACTTCCAATACTTTGTTGCTGTGAGTATTCCCATTACTTAATACAAATAAAATTCTTCTAATTTAATAGATGGCCTTTTGTCATCTTTTTCTCTTTATCAACATCATCATCCTACAGACAACCTGATGATGAGTCTCTAAACTTAGGCTTGCCTTCATAATGGACAGACAGAAAGTTTGGAATGGTGAAGGCCTATATATAGGTTTTTTTTTTTAAAGCAATCAGGGTTAAGTAACTTGCACAAGGTTACACAGACAGTTATTTTTGGGTGTGGTGCTGAGTATCTGAGCCCAGATTCGATCCAGGTCATCCCGACACTGGAGCCAGTGCTCTTACTCACTGAGCCACCTGGCCGCCCCTAAGCAATTGGAGTTAAGTAACTTGCTCAAGGTTACACGGCCAGGTGTTTCTGGGTGGGTGCTAAATGACTGAGCCCGGGATCCGATCTCCAGGTCATCCCGACACTGGAGCCGGTGCTCTTACTCACTGTGCTACCTGGCCGCACCTGCCTATATATAGTTTTAAAAAGAATTCTGGTGACAGAGAGACAATTGTAGGACAGAGAGCTAATCTCAAAGACAGAATAGCCTGAGTTCATGTATCACCTCTGACACTGCCTGGCTGTGTGACCTCCGACAAATGACTTCACCTCTGTGCTCTATGTAACTCTAAGAATATAATTTGTAGCTAAAGTCCTCACCGGCATTGGTCAAGGCAGGGGTGGGGAACTTGCAGCCTCAAGGCCACATGTGTCCTTCTAGGTCCTCAAGTGGGGCCCTTTGACTGAGTCCAAAGGTCTGCACTTGAGGTCCTAGAGAGCTTCAAAGGGCGGTACTTGAGGGCCACACATGTCCTGGAGGCTGCAGGTTCCCTAGCCCTAGTAGGGGGTTTTCTTACTTGCGAATTTCAGTGTTAGTGAAATCACAGGTCCGGTCCCTATCTCTTTCTTAAGTAATTAGGATAAGGGATGTTTACTCTCAAGTCCTACGTCCTCCATAAAGCCTTCCCTGATTACTTCAGCCCACAGAAAGCTTACTTTTCTTCAAATTCCCAAGTCATTTATTTTCTGCATCACTAATTACTGTACTTAACTCACATGCTACATTATTATTTCACTAGTTTCGTGTGTTTCTATTTTGCCATGCCACACACACCCTTCACGATGACACTGTCAAATCACTGTGTTTGATGCAGTGGCAGACAGTGGTGTTAGCACACTGTCCCCATCTTTTCTTCTTTTTACATGCATCAGACTAGCATTTTATAGATCTAATACAAATCTACTAAACAAAATTACGAGTTCAGGGCCAGTGATTGATGTACTTCTATCTAGTGGACAGAGCTACCCCCTACACATACATTTTTCCCCATGTGATCATGGTACAGCAGATCCTCTACATGAGACCTGGTAGAGAAAAGGCGGAAGATGTAACGCTGCCTGCCCATACCCACTTTAGCAGAGCAAGGAAAGCAACAGCTCTGCCCACATTATAGTCTTAGGCCCATCACATGTATTCCCTTCATCTTCACTCAGGACCACCAAGAGAAAGACAGTAATCTTCCACTTAGGGCTTATGTAACTGTCCTTATCATTCACTGACAATGAACAACCATTTTGGCTGACAATTTGGGGAAAACGGGACTGAAACTAACAGCCTTGAGTTGGGAGAAATGTGGAGGGAAAGTAGTAATTCTGCTTCTTCTCTGAAAATCAGCATGTCAGTCCTTAATTGCATCGATGCACCACTGTCAGCCAAGTAGCTGGCAAACCTGAATCTATTACAATTAAAGGGTAAAAATCCATGTTAAAGATACACCAAGGATACAAACTTAAAATAGAAACATCAGGAAATGCAAAAGTGCCTTGCCCACGCCATGCATAATCTGAATTCAAAGCATACATTTACATCACTGCCAAAATAAATCTCACATAGTTATAGGAAAGAGTGTGGGCTTCTCCTCCAAGGATGAAAAAAACACTATGCTACATCAAGGTATCAAGCTCAGATTCACTGAGAAGTGTTCTTTGGAAATAGGTACCAGGAGAAGCTGGGAGATGACAGGCACACTAGAGCATGGGCCAGGACCCCTTGTCAGTTAGCCACCATCCACACCTCTAGTCCTTCTTTTCTATCCTCCCTTGATATCATTTCCTTGGTTGTAAGCCACCTTTAAGCATGCAGCTAACAGGACTGAGAATGTGATATAGTTGCTGTGGATACTTAACTATTCCTGGCCATTCCATAACCCCAATCCTCCTTAACTGCCTCCTCCTTGGAGACTTGGGGAAGAAAAAGAGGAGGAAAACAGCTAGAGATATCCTGGGTGAGAACATTCAATCTGGAATCAAATCAGCCTGAGCTGGACCCTAAGCCCTTATCAATTACCAATCATACAACTTTGGGCGAGTCATTTTATGTCTTTGGACCAATTTTTTCAATCAATCAAATGGAGATCATCTGATCACACAGAGTTATTGTAACGATTAAGCTGAAAAATATAAAATACTTTGTATGTATGAAGCACTGTAAAAAGATAAGCTAGTATTGTTCCTGTTATTGTTATCATTATCATTTCGTGGACAGCTGAGAAGGGATTGCAGTCACACTAGGTAAAATGTATGACATCTGAGGTCCTTTCAAGTGCTAAAACTATGATATTATGAAATCTGGTTGTGATGGGTACGGGACGAAGAGGATCAAGTATAGCAATCCTAAGTACCACTACCAAAGGTCTAGACTAGCAGCTGGCGACCAACAAACAAGAACCCAAGACTCAAACCAAAGAAACACTGCTGCGGGAGACAGCCTGAATATACAGCAGCAGAAGTTGTAAAAGAATTGGAATAAAACCAAAAATGCAGTACAGGAAGTGACAAAAACACAGGATTATCCATCCAATTTATTGGCACTATGACTGTAAAGGCTTCAGATAAGCTGTGTTCACAATTTCTGATACAAATCAATACAATTTGAGAAAAAGACTCATCTTTTGAGTTTTCTTATGAACATGTGGAGTTCTACTTAGGAAGGGGTGAAGAAAAGAGAATTGGAGTTATCTTTTAATAGAACTTTTCATATCTAAGAAGTAAATAGATAACTGAACTTAAACATAGATTAATACACTGAGAGAACAATGAGAAACTATCACTATGGATACTTTAAAAATAGAGAATTTGGACTGACAAATTATATATTCATTATATTTGAGAATTTGTATCACAGGATCAAAAACCTTTTAATCATTAAATCACTAGTCCATCCCAACACCAACACCAGAACCAGCACCACCATAGATATTAAGTATAAAGAGATAATATACGAAGGTTTGAATTTTTAAAATAGCAATCAAAGGAGTTATGTGAATAATAAATGATTTAATTATGTTTGCAAAAGCATAATTCATTATTAGAATTGTCCATCTGGTATTTAACAGTTTTTTATAACTGTATCATAAAACATAAGAGAAGTGTCAAAGTAATAATAATTTTAAAAATCAACTTAGCATTTATCTGCTTGAAGGTTTGCAAAGCACTTTACACAGGTTATCTCATTTGATTTTCAGAACAACCCTGTGAAATTATTATCCTGTTTCTAAGGATAAGTAAACTAGGGCTGAGAAAAGTTAAGTGACTTGCAGAGTCACACAGTTAATTTGGTTCCTCCTAACTTCTAACTCTATTCACTACTATTTAATCAAAGCAACAGTTAACATAATCTCATAGATGAAAAATTTGAATTTATTCCTTTTCTGTAATTATCTTTAAAAGGCAAAGAACAAAAAGGGAAGATAGTTTCCTGATATATGCAGTCCAAACATTTAAACAGATGAGATTCCAGAGAGGCAAAATTTAAAATTTTCACTGCAATCCTAAATTCCTTGTTCTACACACACACCAAAAATTACCAATTAATTCTCCAAATTTATAATTCATTACAATGCGCACAGCATACTGAGTTAGTTTGTACTGACAAGATTTAAATTATGTATTTCCTAAAGTTTATGCTTAAAATATACATATTTATAGTATTTTTCATTTAATTACATTTTCTCTAAACTTCCATTCATGCTTTTATTACAAAATCCTCAATACTTTTATATACTTCTCTTAAATCATGTAAGTTATGCAGTCTCATACTAGCAATTATTACTCATCACCATTCAAGGAAACAGAATGTTAACATGCCCATAAATTCCAGAGAAAATACTTTTCCTAAGCCTGATATTATTTGAGCAAATTATGTCAGAGGGATTGTAGATGAACTGTTAGATAAGTAAGCAAATAAAATGGTGGTGACCAATATTTTTTCAAATTCAAGGAGTATTCAGTTTTGAAATGAGAAACAGATTGGCACTACGGAAATAATCAGACCTCAGAGGCATGAGGTCCAGGTTAAATCTTGCCTCAGTCACTTACCAACTGTGTGCTCATGGGGAAGTCAGTCTCTCAGAGCCCCAATTTCATCATTTTTAAAATGAGGAAAAAGTAGAAATGATAGTGATATAAAAAGAAAAGGTTTTTTAAAAAACAAATTAAATGGAAATAGTAATAATTATACTATCAAAGTCATAAAAGTGCTTTGCAAAACTTTTTTTAAAGTGCTGCACCTTATAACCCATAAATTTTAAAGTGCCACAACCATGATCTAAGAAGCAGCCCAAAAAATATCAAAGATATATGTGACTAGGAAAGGAAATGAGTCAATCGTGTAATAAGTAAACAGAAAGATTGATTGCTGAAATGCTGTACTGATTGATAACCATGAAGTTAGTATTAGTATTGTATTAGTGTTATTATTATTGTATTAGTATTGTATGAGTATTATTAGATTGCAGATTTAGGTGACCTTAAAATTTTATTATCCATGTGAGAAGAAAATTAAAGGCAATAACCTGAACAGATCATTAACCATCACATCATGTGGTAGAGAAGTACAAGAGCACCAGAAAAAATATGAATTTCATGTTGTTCCCAAATTGATTTACCTGCTAAAGTTGTTATTCAATAGTACAAAGACTACTGCTCTTCCGATGACACACTCCCCTGATAAAATTGGTTCCCCAGTTTTCTCAATCTTACCCCTGCAATGTCTTGCCTCTCCCTCTCCTTTTCCTTTCTTTTCCTTCACACAGCCTCATACTCAGATCAGACCCCCACCTTTTGCCTAGACTATAGGCCCTATACTATCACAACAATTCGCCAGTTGATACTTTCCTGTCCATCCTCAACCCAGCTGCCAAAATGATACTCATAAAACACAGATTGGACCCCCTCTACACAAAAATCACCAGCAATTTCTTATTGCCTTGAAAATAAAATATAATAATATATAAATAATATATGTAATTTTATATAATTTTAATATGAAATATTTTAAAAGAAAATAAAATATAAAACCATCAGTTCAGCATTCAAAGCTTTTCACAATTGATTCCTATCTCTCTTCAGCCTCATTTCATATTCCCTTTCACATACTCATTTTTGACCCACTCATCATTTAGGGGATTGGTTCAGGAGGTGGGGGAAGGATTGAAAAGGGAACTGGTAAGGGAGGAAGTTCCATTAATGAATGTTCCTTTGGTTGAATGGAGATCCTATGTGAAGGGGGAGGATAAATACCTCGCACTGGACGCTGTTGGTAGGGATTTGGTGTCTGAAAAGACCATTTTTGTTATTTCAATGTTATCGCTTTTGGCTTCTCTTCTAGACTGTTCATTTCTGTGTGTTTGCATTCCCAGTTACTTATCCTCTTTTCTACTTCTTGGTGAGACTGACCATGGCAGACTCAAGGGCTTCCTATTCTGCAAACGTCTGCTGTGCAGGTCACAGATTCTGCTCCCACAATTCTCATTTCACTTAGAGACAGCGTATTGTGGTTTCATGTCCTCCTCACATTCCACTGGATCCTCTGTCTCCTCAAGTGTTGAAGAACTGTTTTCTTTTGTTTTCTGACTGAACTTATTTACTAGATCTGGAGGCCATATTTCCTTCTGTTATTAATATCAGTTTATCTGTTTATGCTCAAAGTTCTTTGACTTTTCTTTCTCTTGAGATCTTTGGTAATTCCAGTCTTTCCCCCCCTCTCCCCTTACTTTCCCTGATGGCTCACTTTCTGAGTCCTCCCTGGTTTCCCTGGGGGCTGGATCTCACAGTATCTCAATCTCCTCCTACACTGGACAATTCACCATTCCCCAGCCTTAGTCTCTGCTCCAGTGACTCTGGCTAGATAGATTCGGCCCTAGCAGGAGGCTGGGCTCTTTCCTTCAGGGTTATTGGAGTGTCCCATACCACCCCACACAATACCTTGTCCCGTTCTTTTTGTTTCTCAGTTCTCTGTCCTGAAAGTGCAGAGTGCAGTCCTGCAGGTGCTATTGCACCTTGGCAATATTTCTGTCATTTGGATTGGGGGTCAGGTATGGGGCTGAGCTCTACTTCAAGCCCAGACAAGTGTCTTGTCATTTAGGTTTGTACCTCCAGTCTTCTACAGAGATCTCTTGCAGCACAGAATGCTGCAGCACTGCTGGATATCAAGTGTGAGGGTTCAGTTGGCTAGTACAGCTTTGTGCCTAAAGCTTGATGGGAGGTAGGAAGAGGAATGCCGTGTGTCATGAGGTATTTTTTTTAAACTTCCTTTGGGGTTCCTGGTGTCCTAGACCATGAAAAAAGCTGTATCTTTATCTTTGGCACATAATTTCTGTTTTGGAGAGGTTTTTAGAGGTCCTGAAGATTAGAGAAAATATCTAATCCTCCATCTTGTTGGTCATATGACTCGGAAGTTCATATACTCTCAGTTCCAATCAATTAATTCCACTAACCATTCCCCGCACATGGCATCATATCTACCCTTCTCTGTACCTTTGAAAAGGTGACTGCCCATGTCTGGAATCTCTATATCTCAGAATCCCTAGCTTCCTTCAAGGTTCAGCTCATGACTCACCTCAGCACGGGCCTTAGATGCCTCCCTTCGTAATAACTCTGCTGTGTCCATTTGTTAATTCTCTCTTTCCTGAAAATAATTTGTATGAATAAACTGAGCTAGTATAAGCAAGACCAGTTTGAGTAACACAGAGCCCTGAGCCCCTTGTCACTGGGTGAAGGCAGCCTCCTTTGAGAGGCTGCCTCTGTCTTTAAAACTGCTGACTGAGCCAATCATATTTATTCAGATGCTCTCTTTTCCACATTCCCTCTGTGTCCAGAGGGTAAAGATCACAGTTTACCCATAGCAAAGATACCATAAACTGTCCCTGTGAGAGTGGAAAGATTCTCCTTCCCCCGCTCCCTCTGTTTTATCCCAACTCTACCCCCTCCAAGAAATAGGACTCAAGACATTTTTTCCCTGTTCTGTATTGCTTGTCCTCAGTTCCAGGTACTGGAAATGATCCTCAGAGGAACAGGAGTTCAAGCCATGGAGACCTTGGAGCCAAGACTGCAGGCAGGATGGTAAGAGCCAGCCTGTCTGGCATAGAAGCCTGGAGAAGTCAGGGTGCCTGGGACTTAAGAGTGAAGAGCATTTTAGAATTGGAACTGGGACTATGCTCTATAAGAAGTGAGCTACACTATGAATCTAATCTCTTTCCCCTCCCCAGAAACAGGTAATGCAAAGGGGGAGAGAGATAATAGTAGGTGAATAAGTTCTCACATTTGTGATCAGACCTCCTGAAATAAATATTTCTTTGTAAAATCTAATCTGAATGTTAGTGGCTAATGGAACTAGTGAGAAGGGGCCCACCTCCTGCAATTGAGGGAACATCATCAGTAGGGGGCTGCAGCTGTTGGCAGAGAGCCTAGACACCCCGAATCCCCAAAAGGATACCAGAGAATCCTGGAGGAGTAAAATGGAACATATCTGGCCTTCAGGGAGTGGAGGCCTGAGTGGTCTATGTTTCAATTTACATATATTTTTAATTTACTTGTGTACATGTTTTAAAATATAAATTCCTATATACAATCACTACAGCAATATAAATAAAAATGCTGTAAATTTATGATGACCAAGCTTGGCTCCAAAAATAGATATATAAGAAGGTTCCTTCCACCTGCCCCCTACTGCATTTGGAAGAAGCAAGATACTACATATAGAATACTATACATGTCAGACTTTTTTCTTGTGTTGGTTAGTTTTGCTAAACCATTTTCTCCCTTTTATTCTTTGTCATGAGAGATGGCTTTCTGGGACTGGAGAAAATAGGGAAAAGAACATAATAGGAAATGAAGGTGACATAAAAACAAAAGATAGAAATAATTTTTAAACTGTTTATGTCTCTGTAAGCACCATACTTAGCACAGCCCCTTAAAATGTTTGCTGAATTGTTTTTATTTGAATTAAGTTCCAGCTGTAACTTATAGGCAGGCAGACTATTACTACTAATATCTAGAAAATTACAGAAAAACAAATTTTGACAGTAGAAAATTTACAAAATAGCAGAAATTAAACTCATGTATAATGAATGTTCGTGCTGTTTTAAATGTCTTTACAATAAGAAAAGTAGAGAATTAAGAGAGCTATGAACACTAAAGACCTTTTCAGGGATATCTGACATAAATGTGAATTTCACTTTCAAAGTTAAAAAGGCAGACTCTGTGATTTTGGGCTCACCTCTCTGCCTAAAACCACAAAGTGAAGGAAAAGAACTGTCTAGAAGAACGACAGATGGCAGAGCAAAATTAGATGTACCCACAGCTCATTCTCTAGGCAAATTATAGAGGTAATGAGTTTGGTCCCAAAGGAGAGAAGGGGAGGAGCCTCTGACTGCATGATATAATAACAGTTGCAATTAATTTTTAAAATATATTATTATTGACATTTTTTTTTGTTTTCATAGCAACTGCAGTTCCTAATTTAACCCTCTGTCTACCTCCCAGAACTATCCCTTATAATAAAACAGTTGGTCTTTTTTGTTTTTTAAAGGGGTAGAGGGAAAGTTTAGCAAAACTAATCAATATATTAGGAAAAAAAAACTTTGACATTGTATATAGTGTTCCATACTTAGAGTAACCAACCTATGCAAGGAATAGAGGTAGGTATCTCCTCCCATCTCTTCTCTCGGGCTTGGTTATTATACTTTCATAGCATTTTGTTTTTAATTGTTCTTTGTACTTACATTACTATAGTCACGTATATTTTTTTCCTGGTTTTGCTCACTTCACTTTGTATCCGATCATAAACAACTTCTATAATCTCTATTCATGATAGTCATAATTTTAAACAAAACAGTAATATTCTATTAAGTTCATGTAATGGTTGGTTAGTTACCCCCCAATTTGTGGGCATCTACTTTGCTTCCAATTCTTTGTTACCAGAAAAAAAGGTAACAGCTGACTTTTATTTGCACTTTAGGATTTGCAAAGTGCTTCATATCAATTATCTCATGGATCCTGACAACTACCTTGTAAGGCAAATACTGCAGTTGTAATTATCACTTTTTTTTACAAATGAAAATGAGTCTTAATAAAGTGATTTAGCCAAGGTGATAGAACTTACAAATGGTCAGAAGCAGAATTTGAATTCAACTCTTTCCTAACTCCAAGCCCAGCCTTCTTTCTTCTAAAATTTTATGCTTTTGATAAAAAAAGAAAAAGGCCCTGCAAAATTGGCACTTTCAACCACAGTTCTGGTAATATTTTGCTGCATTTTTTATGCCAGCTAGGGACAGTCCAAATGCCAAGAACAGACAATTTAGGAATACATACACACACATATGTTCTAGTAACTGCAATTTATAGGGAGTCAAGTTATCACTACTAATGTATGGAAAATTACAGAAAAATCCCAGGAATCTGCAGAATAGCAGACATTAAAGATATGTGTGTATATATCTATTCATACATGTATATATGTACACACAGAGATGCACAAAATTATACACAATACAGAGAACCAACAACAATTTAGGTTCGTGAGGGACCTCAAAGCACTATGAAAGAAGAATTTATTTTGAAAAATTTCTAATAGGAAATATTAGCAGTATGAATTTAATTCATCAGAAAGAAGATTGTTAAATACCTTTATTTAAGGAAGGAAATTCTTTGTTGTCATTCTGAAATTTGTAATCTAGAGGATAATCATTCATTTGTGGCCCTGAGAAAAAATGGACTCTTGTGATTTGTGAACTGGACAGCAGACTTGAGTCACGACTAGGAGTTTTTAGCAGGGCACACACAGTCTACAAAAGGGCAGGCTAAGAGAAAAGGATGGGAACCATATGAGCCGAGCAGCAGTGGGGGAGACTGTGTCCCTAGACCTGCCTAGGCCTTAAGAAAAGGGGTTGAAAAGGATTAGTGAACAGAAAAGTGAATGAAAGAACTGAAAGGAAAACTCAGTTGTGACAGAGATATAAGTGAGACAGGCTGACCATCTGTAATGGTAATGGGAATTTGAAGATCTTCCCTGCCCCTTTAATAAACCTAAGGGAATTTGAAGACCTTCTCTGATTTGAAAATAAACTCTGGCCCCCTGATAGGCTGAATGTAATCACATGGAGCCTGTGGTGGGAGGAGTTTGCTAAGGGTGGAGCAGAGCCCACAGGAAGCTGGGAGTCAGAACCTGCTGGACAGTTGGGAGGAGAGTTTGTTTCTGAAGGAGGCAGGTAGGCTTGTGAGTAAATATTGGTCAAATATTGGTTTGTGGGAAGGCTAAAGGATGATATGGCTCTCTGCTACATTGCAGTGCATTAACTTCTATGTTGCTATGATGAACTTGGTTTCCTGGTGTTGGGATTTGGTTTTCTGGTGTCTGAATAAATGTTTTGCCTCTATCTTATATATCAAGAGTCTATTATATTTTGTGATCGAACACCATGCAGGTATATTTATAGTGACCATGGGCACTGTAAATATTGCATTGGTGCTACACCATGAGGCCAATGAAAGCATGTCATAATAGCACACTCACACAAAAGCTTATCTTTTCAAGGACTGAGGGAAATTCCAAAGGGTCTACTCCCTATCCCACTCCCTTCTCCTCCCCCCCCCAAACTTTCCCTTCCCAAGTCTATCTAGAAACAGACACTGTAATATTCTCCCTTCATTTCTTTTACTTAATTAACCTTTTCCTGTATTTTGCTCAAGGGTTAGATGGAAAAACACAAAATTTAAATTAGGGCCAAGAGCTAAACCTCTCTCTTAATGGTATGTATTTTCCTAACTGGGAGCTATGAACTACAATTATTGTTTTAATAACTTTTTACCTGATATAAACTCCATAAAATAGCAGAGACCTGAGAGTTATCATATTAGTCACAGGCTAAAAGCACGATAATCTTTTGTCACCGGTGATGGCTAATTGAAACACAAACACACATCCACCCTAACCCCTCACACCTGGTAGGGAAGAGATAGAGGAGGCCTGAGAAAATTCAGCTCTTCCCCTTTCTAGAAGGGAAGATGGAGAAGAAAAAGTCAGTCACTTTCACCATCTACAGAGAAACCCACCATTATGACACTAGACAAAATATTATGGTGGTAAAACAGGCTTTCATATGAGAAGCAAGAATTTTGCTACTGACATTTTTCATTCAGGTACATGTGGGACTAGCTGGTCTCTGAGGTCCTTACCAACCTTACCAATGCTGTGATTCTGAGAGCTTACGGTAGAAGGAGAAAGCTGTCAATAGGAAAATGCTTAGGAAAAAAATGTGTCTAAAATATAGTGATCTTTCTAAAAAACAGGGTGAGTCAATATGCAGATCCTATTCCTGGCTCTGCTACTGACTAAGTGACCTTCTCTGAGTGACTTGTCATTTAATGGCTCTATACCTCAGTTTACCCTGCTGTGAAACTAAAATGATAATAACACATCTCTGCTTCAGCAGGGTGATGTAAGGATTAATTAATGTTTTTAAAGTACCCTGTGATCTTGAGGTTGTAGACAACCTACCATTATTAAGAAGTCTTAACCCACACCTGCTACACAGTAGGAAAGTTCTGAGCTTACTGAGAGAGACAATATGTTTTGGGGTTTTTTCCATTTTGGAAAAGTTTTAACTTCATCTTTAGTTCCAAAAAAAACTGAAAACATATCCCATTATGGTACTTTTTCCATGTCAGAAATAATAGAAAGTTCACACATGAGGCCTAGAAGACAATTATTACAGACCTTTCCCTCTCCCTGCATCCATCATATCCATCAATAATAATGACTTACATTTATATAGGACTTACTATGTGCCAAGTGCTTTATGATTGTTATCTTATTTGATCCTCAGAACACCCCTGGGAGGGAGGTGCTATCATTACCTCCATTTTTCAGATAAGGAAATTGAGGCAGACAAAGGTTAAGTGACATGCCCAGGGTCACAGAGCTAGTAAGTGTCTGAGGCTGGATTTGAATTTAGGTCTTCATGACTCTAAGCCTGGTGCTCTATCTACCATACCACCTGATGACCTGAAAAATACAAAGCTTTTGAAAGCATCTACTATATACCAGGTACTATGGTAGCACTCGACATACAAAGACAAGAGTGAAAGAAAGAGTTCCTCTCTTCAAGGAGCTTATATGCTATGATAATGTGCATTCCCTCTGCAACAGCTCTTGTATCTTTCCCCTCCTCCATTTTCCAGCTGCCATCACTCTAACAGCCTTCACTACAATCCATGCCAGCTATCATAATTATGATGGACCTCCTCCAGTACACACTCTTCTACCACTTCCATGCTAATCCCTACGCCTGATCTTGACTCCAGGTCACTGCTTGCCCTGCATCGCACAGCTGAAACACCCTGCCTTTCCCCTCTCTGCCTAGTGAATTCCGACCCATCTTTTAAAGCCCATCCCCAATGCAATGCTCTGCAGGAAGCCCTTTCCGATCCCTCTAGTTGATAATGGCTGAGTGTCCTTGTTACATACTGCACTCACCTTTATACCTGTCTGATACACTTACCACATTCTACTACTCAAAGGATGTGTCATCTTCTCAATGTGGATAATCCCTTCACTACTCTGTGACTAAGTGGAAGGTTTTTATGAGATATTGGGGGTGAAAAATCCACTGTCCTCAGGTCCACTTGTCAAAACATAAGTTAATCTATTCCTCAGACAACCAAGAGAATCCATCACTAGGCCCATATTCAAAACCTTTCAGTTTGGTAGGACTCGGGTTCAGCTGGCAAAGTCACCCACACCATGATAAGAAATCGGGGTAGGACTTTAGTGGAACGTACTTTACACAATGTCATATACTACTGTGCATTATGGGTATCCCTATTTGTAAGCTCCACTAACGACAGAAAAAGTGGCTTTGTGGAAAGAATTTCTACTTGTATGTAGGTTTAGACCTCTGAGGAATCTTCCAACTTGGGGTCGATTTCTAAAACTTTAAATTCCTCTGAAGTGACTAGCTGTGAAAAGTCAAAGGTCAAAGGGAAACAGACAAGACAGAAAGGAAGTCATAACAAGACAATTTACAAACCAGTGCTGACTATATCTAGAAACAAGAGCAAAAAGTGTGTTATTTGAGAATGCTTTGGCTATCGTCACACAAGAGTATTCTAATTCATGACACATAAAACTTTTATCTTCTTCACTGTACTGGGAAATGACAGGCACATTTTCTTCACTTATCTTTTTTTTTTTTAAATTCTCTACTTTATAAAGGTATCTTATTAGGTTCAAAAAAAAGTCAACAATCCATGATCTTAATCTTTCATGTTATTAAATTTCCTTTATAAAATGTGAACATAATATATCATTTCATCTTTCTGGTCCTGTGTCACTAGTAAAATGAGGAAGTTGAAGTCAATGATCTCTATGATCCCTTCCTTCTCTAACATTCTACGATTTCCTATATACTAGTTATAGATTTTAAACGTCAAAGATTTTCTGCCTAAGACAATGGTTTCCTAGCCAGTACCGTGGGGCTGCTTACATCTTGAGAGTAGGCACAACAGATGGATGACAAAGAAAAGAAACCTTGTTTCACTTTGGAAAATTATGGTTTTTTGTTACAATTCAGAATTAAGATTAAATGCTGGCATCCCCTTTCTTATTTAAAAAATAAAAAACAATTCAGTTATTCAATTCTGATCATGCAACTACCCTATACCAGTAATATATAAACTGCAGCAACAACCTATTATCTCTAGGAGAAAATGTTGAACTCCTTTGCTTGGCTTTTACAACCTACCGCTAATCTACCCTCACAGCCTTACTGAACACTACACTTCCCTCCATAAACAACAGCCTAAGTAGCCTCTTGCTGGATCTCCCACATGGCACTCCACTTCCTGCCTCAGTTGCCTTCACACTGGCTGTCCCCCATTACTTTTGTCTAAAAATTCCTAGTTTCCTTTGAGACTGAACGCAAAAGCCCTTTCTACATGATGCACTTACTGGTCCCCCCAGGTACTGGTGCCTTCCCCCTAAAATCATTCGGATATTTATTTTATACATGTCCACATATATTGTCTTCCTCAGTTATACTGTAACTTTCTTCAAGGCAGGGGAAGCTTACATGTTGGCTTATATCCTCACTATCTACCACTATGCCTGGCACATAGCAGATGCATGATATTAATGGTATGTTCCTTAATCATTTTCATTACAAAGGTGGGACATCTCTAGCCTGAAGGTTTTTTTATAACCTCCTTGAGTTGTATTTGTATCTCCCCTAAACAAATGCAAACTGAGATTCAATTAAACAGTGGTCAAAATTCTATAGTCTTATTTCCTGAGAGGAATTCTTTGGAGAATTCTTGTCCTAATGAAGATAGGTTCCCCACCTCCACCGCAATACAATCTAAACCTGGTATATACTAAAAGCATTTGATTAATGCTTATTGATTGATTGATTGAAACAGGACTGGGAAAAAAAAGGCTGAGCAGGCAACAACCTAGGAAAAAACAAGGTGGGGAGCAACACACATCTAATAACAGATTTAATATTAAGTTTTATAAATGTACATATTTTTAAAGCCAGGAAATGCTGCACACCTTGAAAGCATTTATTTTATAAGAAACCAATTGCTAGGGTCATGGTAAAACCCAAACTGTCTAGTGGACAAGCTCATAGAAAGTGCAACTTTGGGGGTGGCTAGGTGGCACAGTGAATAGAGCACCAGCCCTGGAGTCAGGAGGACCTGAGTTCAAATTTGACCTCGGATACTTAACACTTACTAGCTGTGTGACCTTGGGTAAGTCACTTAACCCCAACTGCCCTCCAAAAAGCCAAAAAAAAAAGATTAAAAACAAAACAAAGTACAAGAGTGGCTAATTCCTTTAACATGTTAGCTGATATATGCATCTTTACAAGGAAGAAACAGAAGACAAAAAAGCTTCAAGACTCAAAGGGATAAAACTATTAAACATGGAGTATATCCAAGTAAGTGTGCCTTATAGTCTATATTTCAAGAGAGCCCTGCCTGCCATGTCCTCAAATAACACCACAAGACCATCCCAATTAATTTAATCTCCATTCTGAATAACAACTAAATATAAAATTTATCAAAGTGATACATTGCTTTTTTCCCTTCTATATTCCTTGATTTGGTATTCCAGAACCTATAAACAACCCCCAGTGCAGGCTGAATAACCCATTATCTGAGGGGGAAAAAAGCTTTGGCAGCTTGATTGTAGGGCACAATGCTGTAATGGCAAGGACGCTAGCTTGTGAATCAGGATTGAGCTCTGGATCCTGGCTCTGCCACCAACAAGTGGTCTGACAATGAGCAAGTTATTTAAATGTTCTAAGCTTCAGTTTCTTCATATGAAAATGGGAATGACTCTCACTATGGTCCCTTTATAGACTCATTAGGATGAACAGAATTTATGTGAGATCATAGACTTATGGTTGGAAGAGATACCACCTAGCCTAAATCCCTCATCTTATAGATAAGGAAACGGAGGCCCAGAAGTCAGGGGACTTACCCAAGATCACACTGAAAATAAGAGGATTTGAATGCAGCCTTTTCCACTGTACCATGCGGCTTCATAGGCAGCTAGGTGGTGCAGTAGATAGAGTACCAGGCCAGAAGTCAGGAAAATCAAAGTTCAAATCTGGCCTCAGACCCTTCCTAGCTGTGTGACCCTAGGCAAGACACTTAACCCTGTCTGCCTCAGTTTCCTCATCTGTAAAGTCACCTGGAGAAGGAAATGGCCAACTGCTCCATTATTTTTGCCAAGAAAACCCCAAATGGGGCCATGAAGCATCAGACACAACTGAAACTACTGAACAACAGAAACATGCTACTTACTTACTTTGAAATAAGTCAAGGGCTATGTAAAATGTAAAGAATTATCAGTATCAGATGGTAAAATACATAACAATAACTTTCCTATGCAAATATTAGGATTTGGGAAAAAAAAGTATTAGAACTTTCTCCCCTACCTCTAAGAAGTCATGAGACCTCCTGCCGCTGTGTTTAAAATGACTTATCTCCTGAAAAGTATTTTGGTGCAGTTATAAGGACATAAAGAAAAGAACTGGTTTTTTTTTAAACTACATTTTCTAATTAGATTTGGAAAAAAAATGATTAACAAACCAAACATCTTGGAGCACTGATAGGTTTTTTGCATCTGTGTAGAGAATGTGGAATGTCAGCCAGGCAAATAGGGTAAGAGCAAATCTGTACTTGGTCCATTTTCCTACCTAACTGTTCTTAGTCATCTCACACTCCTCCATGGGAGACAAAATGTCCTCTCTCTCTTTCATAAACAGGAAATAAGTAGGCATGCCACATCAGAACCAGCTCCAGAATTTTTTACCTTCATGAAAACCTGTAGAAGGTTGGCAAGCAATTCCAAGAACACATAATCCCAAAGAACAAATTTGCACTTAAGTGGGTTCTCATAGCTTGGAGACTTTTTATTTCTCACTCAGTATTACAAAAAGAAAGTGGCAAATATGGAAAAGACGGTTTGTGGAAGGAGATACATGCATACTTCTGAGCTTCTTAATAACCTTCTCATCAGGTATAACTGAGTTGTGTAGAATTGGATTCTACAGACTGAGCTAGGGCAGGAACTAGATAGTTGTATTTTGTTTTGTTTTTTCCTCTTGTGTTGCCCCCTACTTTCATATTTCAAAAGATAGCAGGGATGCCATGTATACGTGGTGAATAAAGCTACTGTCAATTCGGTGTTTATGTAATGACCACCATAGAGAATTTTTCAGAAAAGGACATATTTTAGAAAAGGACTTTCAAATATAAATTACAAAGGCAATATTAACAGAAACCCCACAGAGACAGGTTTGGCACGTCTAAGTCATTCAATGGTGGTTCTGTTGGCTCCACATAATATTGGCCTCTTTGGGGAATGTCATTGCTAAAATTCATTCTAGGTTTCAAAAAAAATTCTCACACCCATTTCCTATTAAGTCAAATACAGCATATGAACATTTCTTCAGTTTTCACAGTGGATAAATAAAACCAGATTTCAGAAACTTAACAGCAAGAATCAACTGGCCATACTTATCTAGAAACAAAACTTGCAGAAATTGTTTGTAGAAAGCCATTTACAGAGCTCTGTAACACAACTCTCTAATATAAAATTGTTACAATATAACTAAAGAGACATTTACTAAAGGCCTGCGATGTTCAAGATATTGTGCTTAATCCTGGGGATACAAACATGAAAAAGTTGTACTGGTGGTAAGAAGCCTACATGAAACTTTATGAAGTAGTGAGTGTGGAAGTCAGTACATGATTAAAGAAGTATGACAGAAGGCAGGGTACATTGGGGGGGGGGGGGCAAAGGTAGATACCTAGACAGAGAGTCTTAATGAAATAAGAGTTCTAGAGGGGAAAGAATCCCAAAGACCATCTAATCCAACTTTTCATAAGGAAACAGAGACAAAAAGAGGTTAAGTAGCTGACCCAAGGTGTCCCAGGTAGTAAGTCAATGGTAGACTGACCTTTTTCACTGAAAGCAACAATTGACTTTTGGGGCAATCTTTCTGAGTTCAAATTTGGCCTCACACACTTGGTAGCTGTGTGACCCTGGGCAAGTCACTTAAATCTATTTGCCTCAGTTCCCTCATCTATAAAATGAGCTGGAGAAGGAAATAGAAAACCATTCCAGTATTTCTGCCAAGAAAACCCCAAAGGGGGTCATGAAGAGTCAGACACAACTAAACAACAACACACAATTGATATATTTTATAAGAAGGTATAATCTCTAGTGGTATAGAAAACTTGTTAAAAAGAGAGGAAAGATCTGCTCTCAAAAGCTCAAAACAATGCTCCCCCTCTCCTAGGCAAGGCATGGGTTAAGGAAGATATAAAATGGATGAATTCTGTTAAGTTTCTCTCTCTCTCTCTCTCTCTCTCTCTCTCTCTCTCTCTCTCTCTCTCTCTCTCTCTCTCTCTCTCTCTCACACACACACACACACACACACACACACACACACACTCACACTCACACTCACACTCACACTCTTGAGAATTCCAAATGCAGGCTGAATTGTTAGTCCTTTCCCCAAATATAAAGTAAGTGTGCCTGGCTCATTTGTAGCACCTGAAACTTGTAGTGATGCTTCTCAGTCTGAAAAGATACATTTCAGGTAAATTAGAGTTGATGCGAGTTTTATGTAATAATGAAGGGTACCGCATGAAGGTGGTGGTGGTGGTCAGCCTAAAAAGGTCAATCAGGTGAAAAAAAATGATGAGCTATTATTATAAAAGAGCACAAAGTATTAATGTAAAGTAGGGGAAAAGTTTCCACAACTATGCACCAAAACTGGCCTCATCACATTATAGATATACCCCCTATATTCCATATTTATAAGAGTCCCACATTAGGCCATCAGTCAATAAACACTTATTAAGTGCTCACTATGTGTCAATACTGTGATAAGCACTGGGGATACAAAAAAGAGGAAAAGGACAGCCTCTGCCCTTAAGGAGTCCACAATTCAATGAGAGGGGATACTTGCAAGCAAATATATACAAATAAGCCACATGTAGGATAAATTGAAAATAATTAACAAAGGGAAGGCACTTGGAATTAAGAGAGGTTGACATAATTCCTTTAAAAGATGGGGTTTTAATTGGAACTTAAAGGAAGTCCAGGGAGTGAATTTAGCAGAGATGAGAAGGGGGGGCATGCAAGGAAGGGGGGACAGCCAGAGAAAATGCCAGAATCCAGAGATGGAGTGTTTGTTCATGGAATATCCAGGAGGCCTGTGCCACTGGATCAAAGAACAATGGCAGGGAGGTATAATGGCAAGCAATGAAGTACTTAGCCCCTTGTTTCAGCTATTTAATTATTTAGCACCTTGTTTCAGTTCAAGTTTCTTTTAAACCTTCCCCATGATTATATCAAGTCTTTGTTAAGAAACAGAACTTGTGAACCCCTCTTGCTGATGTAACAGGAAGGGGCGGAACACGGAGGAGCTAATGACCATATATAAGGACAAGCCCAAGCTGGGAGAGAGCAGAACTGAGAAGGGAACTCTTGTGGTGGCAGAGCTGAGAAGGATAAAACTTGTGGTATCCCTGAATTTCTGTTTGTGATACTTTGTACAGAAGCCCTGGGACCTCACTGGAAGCCCTGAAAGAGGATTTTCTGGCTGTATGTTTACAGAAGTTCTGCAGAAGGGTTTTGGAAGTCATGGGACTATACTGACAATTTGTGTTGTGGTCTCAGACCTTGTATGTGGGTCTGTGTTGATTCCACAGGCAGATAGTGAATTGATGATGGTACTGACAATATGCATGAATGCTGTTGTGGCTCTGTTAAGCTTTGTCTTCCCAGAAACAGCCACTGTGAAGAACTTGAGGTAGACTGAACACTGTAAGCTTCAATATGGAACTGGATGAGGAGCTGGATAAGCAGCTGAGAGCTGCCTACCTTTGAATGCAGGTGACAGTTGGGTAGATTCAGGCAGGAGCTGGGACCATGGAAGAGGAACCATGGAATCTGAGGGCTAGCCTCAAGTCAAGATGAAAAGATCTCTCCTTGGGTACTGTAATGGAAATGCAAATTTAAAGGTCTTCCCTGCCCCTAGGCTAAAGTGCACCTGGAGCCTGGGGTGGGAGGCTTGTTTTTCAGTAGATACTTTTTGATTGGCCAGTGGGTCCAGAAGGTTGTTACATTCTCTGAGCCAGGAGAAGGCTATATAAGCCCTGATGTGAGGCTTTGTTTTGGGGCTCACTTTGAGAAGTGTTCTGTGATTTGATCAGATGAGACTCTGGGAAGCCATTGTTGAGAGCCCCCCAGCTTTGAAAAACCCAGATGTTGTTTTGGGGCTCACTTTGAGAAGTGTTCTGTGATTTGTTCAGATGAGACTCTGGGAAGCTGTTGTTGAGAGCCCCTGGCTTTGAAAAACCCAGATGTTGATTTGGTATGGATGTAATGGTTGGCCAGTTTGGAAATCTGTCTACTTGATCTGTTTCTGTCTTGATAATTCTGTCTGTATATTCTGAAGTTCGGGGTGCTGACCTTTTTCCCCTGAACTAGGTAAAAGATACATATTTGACTGATTAAAGTAATCTTGTTAACCTATTTTGAGTTGCTTTCCTTTAACAAAGCAGATCTAAGAACCTGTGTTGGCAGCCACCCTAGGGACGCTGGGGTGCTTGCTGCTACAGGTACTTAATGCTGACTGAGAAGATCATGTGGCCTAGGGGTGGGAGAACTTTGTACTCTTGTACCTTGTACCTCTTAAGGATGATTGAGTTAAGGATGATTGGAAACTAATCACCAATCAAGAAGAAAGAAGACTTTTTTTTGCTTTTTGGAGAGCAATTGGGGGTTAAGCAACTTGCCCAAGGTCACACGGTTATTTTTTATGTTAAGTGTCTGAGGCTGGATTTGAACTCAGGTCTTCCTGATTCCAGGGCTGGTGCTCTATTCACTGCACCACCCAGCCGCCCAAAAGAAGACTTTTTGACTGAGAGATTAAGACAATGTGACCTAGGGGTGGAGAACTTTGACCTTTGTGTCCCTTAATGAGGCTTACTCTTTAAGGATGATTAACTTAAGGACTTGCTGAATGATTGTACTTTGTGTCCCTTAAGGAGTCTTGCTCCTTAAGGATAACTGAGTTAAGGACTTCTGAATGATATTTTTTGCTTAAAACTATGTGTGCCACTTTGGTGAAAACTATGTGGCAATTTTAGTGATAAGTTGCTATGTTATAACATTGTGAATGCTGTACTTTGGTTTCTGTGAATGTTTTGCTTTAATTTACTGCTGAATAAATAGAGAGTTCACTATACTATGTGATCAGAATCTTAGAGCTATCCACAGCAGCAGTCCTTTGAAAAGCTGCTCATGCTTGGCTTTACAATAGGTAAGTCTAAGAAGACTGGGGAGGGAGGAGGGGGCTAAGTTATAAAGGATTTTGAGAAAATGGCAGTGTCTGAGGAGAGAAGGGGGAATATTCTAGAGATGTTACAAAGCTTAAACTGTCAGGCATTGGCAACACATTAGGTATGGGGGATGAGGGATAGTGAGAAATCCAGGATGTACTGGTTTGTGAAACTGAGGAACTCAGAAGATGGTCTTGCCCTCTATAGTAACAAGGAAGTTTGGAAGGAGGAGGGTTTGGGCGAAAGATAATGAGTTCCATTTTGAGCATGTGGTGCTTAAGATGTCTACTGGTTATCCAGTTCAAGATATCTGAAAGGCAGTTGGAGATGAGAGATAGGAGATCAGCAGAGAGGTTGGGACAGAATAGGTAGATTTGAGAATCATCAGCATAGAGATGGTAATTATGGGACTTGATGACATCATCAAGTGAAGTCGTTCAAAGGGAGAACAGAAGGCAGAACAGGACAAAGGCCTGTGTAAAACACCCACAATTCGAGAATGTGATGTGAATGAGCATCCCCCAACGAGACTAAGATGTGGTTAGATAGGAAGGAGAAGAAACAGAGAGAATAGTGCCCTGAATACCGAGGAGAAGAAGGAGATCAACAGTTTCTGCAGAGAGGTTAAGGATATTGAGAAAAGGCCACTGAAATCTTTGGTTACTTTGGAGAGAACAGTTTTGGTGGAATGATGAGGTAAGAAGTCACATTATAGGGGGTTAAGGAAAGACTGAGAAGAGAGAGAGTGGAGGCACCTATTGCATATGGCCATTTCTGGGAGTTTAGCCACAAAGGGCAGAAAACATACAGGATGATAGTTAGTGAGCAATGGAAGGATGAAGTAAGGGTTTTTTCAGGATGAGAGAGGGAAACTTGGTATGTTTGTAGGCAGTAGGGAATGAGGCAGCAGACAGGGAGAGATTGAAAATAAGTGAGGGAGTGGGAGTGACAGAGAGGACAATCTGTTGGAGGAGATGGGATGGAATGGGCTCATCATTTTAGCAGGCACAGAGGTTAACCTTGGTAAGGGAGTAGTAATGTCACTGCCTCATATGAAACAGGAGTGAAGGAGGAGACAGTGGCAAAAAGCATCTGAGTGATATGAGATAAGGACTGAAGAGGGGGTTTATGGTGAATGGCCACCATTTTTTTCTGCAAAACACGAGGCAAGGTTCTCAGCAACATGGAGCAGAAAGGTTAATACAAGAGTTGGCCTTCAGCTAGAGAGATATCCAGATTTTCCCAAAAGACCTCAGGTTACCTAAAAGCCCCAAGAGGAGCTCAATAAATAAATATTTCATGATTGATTGGCCTTGGCCATCAGGTAAAATGTGCTCCAAATGACTAACACACTACTATCTTGGGTTCTATTTAGAAATAGGTCTTTCATGTGTTACTGTATGGACTACCTTGTACAAAGTCAGCCGCTTCATTTTTATTAGCAGACAAAGGTCTGACTTCTACAGGAACCAAAGCAGTCACTTTTTTTTCTTCCCTTTGTACATCAGGCTGCCTTCTGGCAAGGCTGAGGCAAAATAAAATTGTGGAGAGAAGGAGTCATACTTGCTAAGTAAATTTTGAGTGGTATGTGCAAAAGTGCTCTTCAATTCTATTTAAACAATTTTTTTTCTGCAGACCTTATTTTACTTGTCAAGATAGGAAACTAATGTTATCTAATTCACTACAAAAGTAAAAACAAGTACCCTAAAAATATTGAGGTTGTTAATGTATCTTAATACATACTTGTCACCCAATGAAAGTTACTGAATTTTGATGTAAACAAGAAAATCTTCTTCGCCTTCTCATGATCCTTCCATTCTTCCCTTTCCCTTGAAAAATATTACTGAAATTTCTCCTTATAAACATTTACCTTGGTTCACATTCTCAGAAAAGTCAGAATTTCCACATTTATACAATATCTGAGCAAATGGTTTCCCCCATCCCCCTCCAAAAAAAAATAGTATATAACGAAAGAACAGATGATTGAGGAGTTAGAGCAACTGTGGTGACAGAAAGGGGCTAGTTAAACACCAAAGGTCACCACAGGGTGGTTGCTAGAGTTTGTTTGAAGAAGACGATTCATTCTTCCAGCAAGCTTTCAATATTTTCTTTCCCTTTTTTTTATAAATGGGAGTGGAGAATGGAGAAAATAAATCACTTTACCACTGGTTGTTGGAAAGGAGGTAAAGGCATTGGAAAGGAAATGAGCAATACAGTTCTTAACACTTATTACATGAACTAGCTGGAAAAAGGTATTCATTTTGATTTAAAGAGATACCTAACTTATAGATACCTACAGGATAAGGGATCAGATCTGAGAATTTCATTGATAGGGGGAACTCCTAAACAAGAAAAATCTTTCTACCAATGAAGTTTAGCATCTTCTCTATAATTTATAACCTTAGATGAGAGGTCCTTAAATTTTTTTTTGTATCATGGACCCCTTTGGCAGTCTGATGAAATCTCTGGATGCCTCAGAATAATGGCTTTAAAATTTATAACAGGGCAGCCAGGTAGCACAGTGAGTAAAAGCACCGGCCCCAGTGTCAGGATGACCTGGGAATCAAATCTGGGCTCAGACACTTAGCACCCACCCAGAAACACCTGGTCGTGTAACCTTGAGCAAGTTACTTAACCCTGATTGCTTTTAAAAAAAAATTTATAACATAAAATATATAGGATTACCAAGGAAACCAGTTACATTGAAATGAACTTATAAGAAGCATTTTAAAAGCCAACAAATGAACAGAGCCAAGGCTGGAAGTTCTACCTTAGAGAGTTATAGAGCACTGAAAGGTTGAGTGACTTATTGCATAACCAGTATGTGTCAGAGGTGAGACTTGAACCCAGAGTGTCCTGGCTATGAGGCCAACTCTCCACTCACTATACACTACTGCATTTCAGATAGACATATACAGTCTCAATGTAAACCTCACTAGATTTAATGAACTTGATACTTACCAAGAGCTATTTACTGTCTATTGGCTGTGAGCAATTTATTTACATAAGCTTTATGGTTTACATAGAGCTTTCACAGCAACTATGTAAGGTCATAAATATAAGTACAATAATTCCCATTTTACAGATGAAGAATCTGAAACTCAAAGACATTATCCTGCCTGGGGTCACACAGCCAGGAAGTGTCAAAGCTGGAAGAATATTGCATCCTTATTATCAGAAGCTTAGAAGACAAATGCATAAACTACAGATGAAAATATGTGATAAGAAGAGAAGTCTAAACACAGTGTTGTAAAAGCTCAAAGGAGTTGAAAAAAGACAATTGAGTGGGTGGGTGGGGATACTGAAAAATCCAAATTTTCAGTTTTATGGACTTGATTGAAATGGTCTGTGGATCAAAGTGATTTAGAAGTGTTACAGCAGCATACAGTTACTGGGTTTATCTTTAGAAATTCCAAGTTGTCTTTGCCAATTCAAGCTAATTAAGGCATTCAATGATGAAATACTTGAAACTCTCTCAGAATGAGGCCAAATTTTTTACAAAAGGTAAACCATGAAAACTTGGCTGTTTTTTAAATCTGAAAGGAAAGTTTACTGAGCTTTTTTTCCTCAACAACAAGAGTATCATAGACTCTGGAGTGGTTTCTCATTATGAAAGAATATATAGAGATTTAAAACAGGTTGAAAATGTATCCCTCAAGAATAATCAATCCAGTGAATGGACACATACGTTTATTATAGTGAGCACACCAGGTAATTCTGGCCCATGATATCAACCTGGCAAGCTGAATGATGGTCTTAATATAACTAAGTAATTAATTAGCTTCATCATAATTTTTGCTTTATGACACTCACTTTTATATGCCAATAGTCAATTTAATGGCATTTTAAATTGGAATAAGACCCCAAGAGAGAAAGAGAAAGTACCATGCTTCTTATTGAATCACAAATCTTATAATCTGATTTTTTTTATTTCAGAAATGACCTAATAAACTTGCTTTAGAATTAAATCAGTCTTAACAACTTTTGTGATTATTTCTTCATTTTTAGAAATCATG
Source organism: Petaurus breviceps papuanus (assembly GCF_028583685.1). Classification (NCBI taxonomy): domain Eukaryota; kingdom Metazoa; phylum Chordata; class Mammalia; order Diprotodontia; family Petauridae; genus Petaurus; species Petaurus breviceps. Next base: position 2,298,899 of record NW_027187345.1, read on the forward strand.
CCGAGATTCTTATCAGAAAACATTACCACTGTAATTAAGAATTAAAAATTACTTTGTGTGCATATGTGATAAAAACCTCTGGCAGGCCTCCTAGAGTACTTGACCAGCCTCCTTCAGAGGCCTAAAGGAGAAATAGCAGCTCTTTCAGGGCAATCTGGGTCCTTATTTTTGGGGGGATCAAAACTGCAATGCTAAGTATGTACAATGATCCTACTGAAACTTCATGCTATTGTGCTCAAGATTAATTTTATCTTGAGAATATTTAGCTTACATAAACTGTTGCACATAATTTTTCATAAAGCTACATATCTTGTGACAATTACCTACTAGTTTACAGAACATCAGAACTTGAGATTTAGGTAGATAGTTGTCATGTCAAGAGGGCAGTATTTGAGTCATAATAAATATGAAGAGGGAGGTTGTTGTAGTGGAGGAAGAACCAACCTTGAAACCAGGAAGAGCCTAGGGAAGTCACTTAACCTCTTTGTTCTCTAAGCAACTCTTTTAAAACTATAAGGAAGGGTGACTAGGTGACTCATTGATTACAGCACAGCCCACAAGTCGGGAGGACCTGAGTTCAAATTTGACCTCAGACACTTAACACTTACTAGCCCTGTGACCTTGGGCAAGTCACTTAACCCCAATTGCCCTGCCTCCCCCCCTCTTAAAAAAAAAAGCAAAAAAAAAAAATCTACAAGTAGAAGGTTATCAAACTGCATTGGTAGAGGGAGTTTCCTTACCTGGAAGTCTCTATACCAATGAAATCACACATTCAGTTCCTATCTCTATTTTTAAGTACTCAAAATATTATTGAATGTGGCTTTTGCTTTCCTGTAATTGAACAAGAAGGCAAACTTACAGTAAGACACTTGGCTAAGCCTATAAAACCTTTCAATTCTGGCTGCCTTCAATCTCTGAGCAATTCTAGTGCTAAATATTATGAGTGGCTTTTAAAGATGTTACATATTAAAGAATGCAATTTTTGTGCAAAATAATAATTTTCTATTTCCACAAAATTACCATAATTTTTGAAAGGCATGGGATTCTGCTGAAATTTACTTAGTTAACATCTGTTTTTCTACTGATGCATGCAAAGAATGTGCTTTGAACAAATTAAACAATCCAAGTTTTCTAGCAAAATTAGAGGCTAAAAGGATGTTAATGAACATTGAAGAAGGAAATAAAGTCTCACCATTTGCTGTGTTCTTTTTAAGGTTATCCAGGAACTCTTCCAGAAGCTGTGATTGGTTAGGAGGCGGGAGGAGATTTTTCTGGCTCCTGGAAAGGTCACTGTCTGACCAAGAGGTGCCTAGGGTTCGCTTTGTATCCAAAGGACTGGCTCTCAGGGTGAGCTGCACACTTCTCTCAGAAAACAATGTCTCCATCTGCCTAAGGTCAAGGTCAGAAACAACTTCCCCATTTATACTCAAGATCTCATTGCCTGTTCTCAACCCTGAAAAGAAAAGTTGAAATGTGGTAAAAAAAAAAAATGCAGGTTTCCCAGAGAAATACCATCTGACTAAAGAAAAAGGCTGTAAAACCACACTACACATGTGGATACTGCTTTGTTTCTGTCATGCAAGAAAAATCAAAATATATAGGACTTTTGTCATTGACAATATAACTGCTTTCTGCCCTTCAAAGGCAAGAACCATAATAATCCTTTGAAAATGTGACTGTTTTTGAAACTACTTAATCAATTTCTCCTGTGTTCATTTGATAGTGAAGTCTTGGGGAGTCAACTATTCCTTCACTCCCACTCCTATCTATGGATAAAACACTAGCCTCAATCAAACTACTGTTGACTTTCATCAAAGTCCCAGAAGTAGTTTTCTGGAAAAATTGCAAGAAGAAAATTCCATGAGCAAGCTTGTTCTTCAAAGACTCCAATTAAATGAGAACAATGACACTCTATATGTCATACAAACCTTCCCCATATGCCAGGCCATCAGGGAGAACATCACTTATAAATATCCGGCTGAGATGCTGATGTTCATCAACTTGAGCTGTGACTGCAAACCCTAGGATAAAAATGATAATAGAAAAACGTACAAGGTCACCCTGTTGTTGAGCTTTTCTAATAAAAATACACAGAATTTACTTCTATATCTTCTCCATTAGTTAGAGACGGTAAGCAGGACTCAGTTATAACCATGATGCAAACACACATACACATACACACATGGGAAACCAAGTTATCTTACAGTCTGATGTTTCATAAGTATAAGTATACTTTCATCCAAAACCTGATCAAACACGAAGGTAAACTTACACAGCTCAAAAGTAATCTCTGACATACACACTCCTTTGGGTATTTTACCCTACAGGAAAGTAGGGGGAATGGGCATAAGAAGAGGGATGACAGAAGGGAGGGCAAATTGGGGGAGAGGGTAGGTGAGAAGCAAACACTTCTGAAAAGGGATAGGGTCAAAGAATAAAATAGAATAAATGGGGGATGGGATAGGATGGAGAGAAATATTTAGTCAGTCTTTCACAATATAGCTACTATGGAAACGTTTTGCCTAACTACACATGTACCACCTATATTGAATTGCTTGTCTTCCCAGTGGGGGTGGTTGAGGAGGGAAGAAGGGAAAGAATCTGGAAATCAAAATTTTAAAAACAAATGTTAAAAATTGTTTTTTATATGCAACCAGGAAATAAGATATACAGGCAACGGGGTATAGAAATTCACCTTGACCTACAAGAAAGTAAAAGGGGAGATGGGGGAGGACATAAGAGAGAACAGATAGGTGGGAAAGGGTATTCAGCAGGCTTGCTATCTTGGGGTAGGGAGTAGGGGAGAGATGGGAAGAAAATTTGTAACTCAAAATCTTGTGGAAAAGAATGCTGAAAACTAAAAAAAAATAAATAAATAATTTAAAAAATGTAATCTCTGTAAAATTAAGAAACAGCCAAAATATATAAAAGAAATTTGAAAACCAGACTTTCAACTAATATCTCTAACAGCTTTATTCAGTGCAAGGAGGAGGGGAAACAACTTGCAAAGCCAGGGGAGAAATCTGATAAAAAATAAAAAGCTATTCTTTATATTTATATTCTTTATATATATATTTTTTAATCTGTTTATCAATTAACATGTACACTCTTATGGTATATTCTAGGTGTTGTAAAAAATACAAAGAAAAAGAAGACATGATGACCCCTAACCTCAAAAAGCTTTTAATCAAATGTAATGATCAAATAGAACACTCATTTAATGATTAGAGAATAATGCAAGAGATTATATAACCCAGTGCTAAATTGTAGGGGAGAGAATTGAAGTGTTTCAGATTCAGAAGAAGAAGAAATAAAAGATGGTGGATTAGAGGTAACCACCCAGCTGAACTCTCTCAACAGTTCCCTCCAAACAACTTTAAAACAATGCCTCAATCCAAATTTGGGAGTGACAGCGTTAACAAAACATTGGGGTAAGACATTTTCTCAACCTAAGAAAACTTAAGAAGTTATGTTATGTTATGTGTGACTTCACATGTATAATAGGTATCATATTGCTTGCCTTGTGACATTAGAATAGAAGCCTGTCTGGAGGCCACACATGCAGCAAAGGCAGCAGAAGCCACAGCAGTAAAGTAGCTTTGGATGCTCCCAGTCCAGAGATAGTAAGAAGGTCAGACAATGGAACAGAAAAAAATTACGGGGGACCCTTTTCTGGCAATGGGCACAGCTGGCCCTGACTGGCAACTCAATATTCCCCATCCACAGTTCTGGGTCAAAGTTCCAGGGCAAAAGGAGCACTGGTGATCAGTCATAAGGCAGCAGGGGCCCTGGGTACAATTCCAAAGTAAAGAGGAATGTGAGCACTTGTGGATATTGGGGACCAGGGTCCCCTTCCTGGGTCCAGAGTGCAGACCAGAAGAGCAGTGACCACACCTCTCCATGAATCACACCACCTTGGAAGCTCTTAAAAACAGCAGCACAAGAAAGCCTGAAGCTTGGAGGAAATGCCTTCCCACCCTCAGGAGCCCAACTTTAACATAAAATTCAAAATCAAGAAATGGGTTGGAGAAATTAGCAAACTTCCTGAAAGAGATCCAAAATGAAAAAAGAAAAGGAAGAAATCAAGGGCTTTGTAAACTTTAAGAGCATCACATGAGCCGGACTGTGCTGGATTCTTTAGGAAAATCCTTATTTCTCCATCCTAGTCACAGTACTAAGGCACCAGAGGGTGGGACATGGGAAGATTAAACGAGCTACTCACACACACACACACACACACACACACACACACACACACACACACACACACACACACACACACACACACACACACACACTCTCTCTCTCTCTCTCTCTCTCTCTAATGATGGAATACTACTGCATACACTTTCACACCCCTGGATCATAACCACTAATAAAATTAGAAGATATTGAAAAGTAAAACAATATCACATAGTTTTTAATAAATACTTTTGGTTTTAAAGTATACAATGAAAATGTTGGGATGTTTGAAAACATTCACATTGATATTTGCAGTATTTATGAGAGTGAATAAAGAAAAACAATTTTTTTTAAATGTGGAGCAAGAAAGAACAGGACAGATAATAAGACTCTCTAGGAAGAGCTTTCATCATACTTACCAAAATCAGTAACATTCCCAGTCTTAGTAAGATGTACATGATAATCACTTAGAGGGAAGATTTCTATTTCATCATAAACCTACAAAAGGTAAAACACAAAACAAGACACTCATGAATAGCCAAAATAGAGGACTCATATATATGGACTCATGTACAATGAAATGAGCAGAACCAGGAGAACATCATTCACAGCAACTCTAACAATAGAAGGATCAACAACTGTGAAAGACTTAACTATTCTGAGCAAAACAGCAATCCCAGACAATTCGCAAGGGCACATGAGGAAAAATGCTATTCACCTACACAGAGATAACTGATGGACTATGAGAACAGACTGAGGCATTTTTTTTTCATTTTTTCATTTTTCTTGCTTTTTTCTGCAACGCGACTAATACAATGTTATATGTGACTTCACATTATAATGGGTATCATATTGCTTGCCTTTTCAATGGATAGGAGAATGACTGGAAGGAGAGAATTTGGAAACTCAAAATAAAAAAATAATGTTTAAAAAATAAAGATAGTACAATAAAAAAGAATTGCCATTCGCTATACAGGATATTGTTTGTGTTACAAGCTTAGGATAAAGTTTATAGGTAATCTTATAATTAAGATAGCAAATTTAGAGCTGGAAGGGACCTTAGAAGTCATCCAGTCTAAGGCCATCATTTCAAAGATAAGAAAACTGAAGCTCTTAGAGCATCAGGGATTTACTCATGGTCACAAAGCTAATAAGTATCAGAGGAGGGATTTGAAACAGGTCTTCCTGATTCCAAGTTCAGTACTCTGGCCACTACGCCATTTCAAGAAGTCCTTTGTTTAACTTGCCTGTTCTTGCATATATTCATAAGGAGCTGGAATTGAATACTCAAAGTTTTCATCAATCAGTCTTCTAAGTTGTAGACCATAGTACCTGGGGTCCAGCTGCTTCATCTATAGAAGAGTGAGAAAGTTGTTTCGGTGTTTGAGTCTTATTTATAAAAGCCATCATTGCTTACAGTAAACTCTTTACAAAAATGTCTTCTAACATATAGAAATTTCTAAGAAGACTGGCTACAAAGCTATAACTTTTACTATATAAAAATGCAGATTTCAATGTTCACTGAAGAAAAGCGGAAAAAAATTATTTTTGCACAAGATAAAGTCAGCTCCTAGATAGTATATTAATAACTAAACTCAAGACATGCAAATCCAAGAGCATCAAGTAGTGTGTGAATGCATGTGTATACAGATATAGATCTGTATATATACATGTATACACACATACACACATACATATGTGTGTACACACATCTGATAGAAGAATTTATGGTTTTTTCTCAGCAAATCATAATTCGTTCTATATTACCTGTCCATCTTTAAGTTATATGCCACTTATTAAATTGGAAAAGCTCACAAAATGTATGTATAACTTCGTCCCATACAATTCAACAATAATTAATAAGCACTTATGTGCAAGACATGAATTAAACAAGATCTTCCTTACAGAATGTAAACAAGTAAACTATGTTTTTTCCAATCTTTTCCACAATATATACAGCATCCAGATCAGAGTGTGCTTGCATGGAGAAGATCGAACTTTAGAGCTCCAACTAGATAGAATTTTTCCAATCATCCCTTAGACAATAATTCCATTAAGTTGTTAATATCTTGTATTCAGAATAACAAGAAAAGAAAGAAGTGTAGAATAGGGAGCTTGATTATATTATGACAAATATTACAAATAGGAGTGAAATGAAAAACTGTAAGAGGAATTTACACTATAGATATATGTGTGTGTATGCAGGTAGATATAAATATACATACATATAAATAACATACTTTAAATAGGCATATCACAGCTTATTACTATCATAGCTAATCACTTCAGACTAAAGTGACAAAAGAAAAATAAAATTACACATTTTCTACATTTAGCAGATTATGGAGCAGAGTTGTGAGGATTACACATGTTTTCTTGCTTTTACATACATTTATTTGTATGAACTCAACTGCCTCGGCAAATAAGAATATTTAAGCTCTAGCATGCCACCTGGTGGTTTCAAAATTTTGATCTAATATACCCATCCCCAAATTGCTTCTCAGGAGTACGTATGATATTCATTTTCAGTCATCACTACCTTGCTTTTCAGATGACATTAGGAAAAAAAAACTCCCAACTGACAATAAAAAAAATCCTACTACCTTAAAGAAGTCTACCAAAAACTTGGTAGCTAGTTCCTTAGTCCACAGAAATCTGGTATGCTTTATACAACCCTTTAAAATAAAACTGTATTATTGAAAATTTTATTGTAATATAATGCAGACCACCACATCCAAATGATTCAAGGTAGAGTATAATTCGTGATTTCAGATTTATAGGAAAGCAGCTATCTATCTATACATAGCCTATAGCCTTTCTTTAAAGCACCTCCCACTCTAAGGCCAAGGTTATGGTCAACTATCTCTACAATCCTGCTCCTGCACTGGCAGCTGAGCCTTGAAAAGGAAAGGAGCTCAGGCAGTAGGTAGAATGGGGTGTGAAACCAGTATGATACAGGGAGTGGAATGAATGGTTCGTGATTCTAAAATCAAAAGAACTGAGTTTGAATCCCAACTTCAATATTGTCTAGCTAGTCACAAACTCTCTGATCTACAATTCCTCATCTGTAAAATATAAATATTGCCTGTCTCAGAACAAGAAGATTGTTCAATTCAATTTGATAAGTATTTATTGAGCCCTTACTGTATAGAAGGCACTGTTCTAGGTACCGGGGATATGAAGGCAAAAATGAGATAGTGCTCAAGTTCTAATGTATTCTAATATATTCTATTTTGTCATTCATCCAGATAAATGAATATACAATAAATACAAAATGTGTGTGGGGTGGGGTGGGGGAGGTTAATGGTTTTTTTTTTTGTCTTTTTGTTTTTGGAGGAGAGAAGGCAGGGAATTGGGGTTAAGTGACTTGCCCAAGGTCATAGAGCTAGTAACTGTTAAATGTCTGAGGCCAGATTTGGACTTAGGTCCTCCTGACTTCCAGGGCCGGTGCTCTATTCACTGCACCATGTAGCTGCCCCCCCCCCCCGGGGTGGGGGTTAATGTTTTGAGGGGTGAGTGGCACTTGGAGAATCTGGAAATGTCTCCTGGAGGAAACAGCATTTGAGCTGAGCCTTAAAGGGAACTGACAAAAATAAGGCAGAGTATCCAAACTTCAAAATGCTACAGAAATGCATTACAAACTGACTTTTAGAGTGGTATGAGATATAAAAATGTTCCCTTTATATAGTACTTAAAGGTTTACAAAGAGTTCACTCTTAATTCCTTGTGAGGCATGCATGCACTCAAGCATGTGTGTGTGTTTGAGAGAGAGGGACAGATGAAAAGAAGGTAAAAAAAGGAAGAGGAAAGAAGAAAGGTAGAGAGAGATAGAAGGAGGGGGAGAAGAAGAGGGGAAACTACAGTGAACTCTTGATGTCGAAACTTTCTCCACTGATACAGCTCCACAAGTCATCTGAGGGTCTTCCCTGAGGGTCCTAGAAGGTTGTGTGGATTTGGTGAGGTCCCACAGCTAGTCATGCTTCTCACCTGAGGTAAGTATTGCAAGCATAATAATGACAAAGATGAGGAAGCTGGGAGTCAGGGAGGTCATACAACTAACAAGTATAAGAGGAGAAATTCAAACTCAAATCTTACTGGTTCCAAGCCCAGCACTCTGGCCACCCTACCATGCTGCCCCCTATTCAGTATTCATTAAGGTGATAAATCATTATCTTTCACAAGTCTCCAACTGAGTAATTTCCAATAGACACCTGTAATTTATAGAATTTTCTGACCTCTAGTACAACCACACTTACAAATGAGAAAATATTCAGGTTTTAAGAAAATGGATTTATGTAAAATTTAATACCTTGCATGCTAGAGACAAAATATCTTCCACTCTGTGTTCTGGTTTGATGGATAGAGTAACTCCTTGATTATCCTGAAAATGAACATAAGTCTGGATTTCCCAAACATTTTCTCGGGGACCACTATCTGATGCTGAACCGTAAATATGCAGAAAGTCATCCACCTGTTGTCAGACACCAAAAGAAAAGACACATGGTTGGTAAATGAACAGAGGGAATCACTTAAATTAAAACCTTTTGAATAATTAAAAAATATTTTTTAATCTCGATCACAGTGCTAGAACCAGACTAGAAAGGCCACTTATCAGTGTCTTTCCCTCCCACCCCCCACCCCTTTTGGTTAGAACTGAGTGTGATTCTCAATATATCCATCAGCTCTATGCAATTATTTCTCCCTAAGCTGTCCCTTATAAATGGATAAAAGTAAATTCTTTACTTACTACAGTTCCATAGCTAGTTAATCTTTCATAACTCTTACCAAATACTATCAAAATGCAACAACACCTTTAGAAGGCGAGCTCCTTGAGAGTAAGAGCTGTCTGTCTTTCTTTTTGCCTCTATTTGCCTTCCCAACATGGTGCACAGGGCCTGTCACATAGTAAAACCTTAGTAAATGTGTGATGTCTTGATTGGATTTCAAGAAACTTTTCTCAATTAACAGAGACCCAAGGGATTCATCCAGCTTCCATCTGACAGAGACACTCATGTGTTATTTTTCATTTGTTTTTAACAGAGCATTGCTCATTGACAGAAAACTGCCCTCAGTTAGTAGAATGATGGGTCTCAGGATCTTGTCAATCTCATTTATTCATTATGTATATGGTAAACTCCATCATAGCAGACTGCATATACAATGCAATACAAATTATATCCACTAAGTGGCCCACACCTAGTGATATACCAGGTTGTGTATAGGACTTAAACATGTATCACGATATGAGTATGCAAATTCCAAAGTGTGAAGAACTTGCTGAGAATCCTTTTGTAATAACAATCTGTGCTGGTTGCTGACACACAAAAATATTTTCACGAACGAGCAGACTTCCATCACACTGCATATAGTAACTTTTCTTGAAAGGTCTATCACATTTTAACTCACTTCACATTGAATTTTATGAAATTGTCCAGACACAAGACAAAAAAAAAACCTAAACAATTCAATAAGTGGTATACACATGTTGAAGAAGAACAAATAGATTCTGTCAGAGCATGCTTAGGAGGAAAAATAGATAGTCTTTTCATCTAATATTTTTGAAATACAGAGTTGGACTTGAGAATGGGGAAAGGAACAAACATTTTTTAAGTGTCTACTATGTGCCAGACCCTGTGCTAAGGGCTTTATAAATATTATCTCATTTGATCTTTACAACAAGCCTGGGAGGGAAGTACTAAACTAACAGATCTGCTATGTACCTATCACTTTAACCTGATATGAATGTTTTCTCATCATTCCCAGACAAAAGAAAGGAAAGAAAAGCACATTTTTGACTCAAAGACTTATGGAGAAAATAGGAGGATCACAGGATCTGAGGATGATGATAATGATGCTAGTCCTCAGAAATCTGAGCTGGAAGGGGCCTGGAGATCATCTCGTCCAACACTCATTTTATTGATAAGGGAGATGAGGCCCAGAGAGGAGAAGTGAACTTGCCCCAGATCTCATGCTGGGCAAGCAGCAAAGTTTAAGACTCAAATCCAAATCCAAGGTTCTTTCCACTATACCATTCTTTCTGTGAGGGATTCAGAGAGCAGACATTCTCTGAATAATTCCTTCCAGAATAGGCCCAGAGACAGAAAAGCATCTGCTCTTCCTGTTCACATGCTGTTTTCCAAAATGAGCTTTCAGGCAACTCTTATTTTGGTGGCTTGAGTTACCTGGTATATGGCTTAGAGGGATAGGCCTCAAGCTGACTAGGTAAATCCCAGCAGAGGTCACTATGGAGTAAGAAATCAAACCAGGACAATGCTGAATGAGAGGCACTGAAACATTCTCAAGTACTGATAAAGGCAAAAAGTATCTTTTGAGACAGGTGCTTCTATAGAACACTGAGAAATACCTGAAGAAAAATTTGCAAACTCACAAACGATTGTTAATAGTTACTTTTCCCTGCCCCAAATCTTTCCTCATTCTAGCTCATGCTACACAGTCAACGCTAAAGAGAATTTTCTTTAACAATGTGACAATAGAATAAATCTCCCCATAGGCAACACAGCCATTCACTCACAGCTAATACAGTGCAAGCAAGGTAGGGGTACCTGAAAAAAATATAAAGAAAAGTTATCTATCTTGGGAAGAAGCAGCTCTTGTAGAAGCATCTACACTTCAGTTAGTTTTGTCCAATAAAATGATTAAATGACTTCACCTTTCTGAAGCTGCTAAAACATTCATTAGGAAGATATCCAAATATACCATCACTTTATAAATAGCAAAACAAGTTTTGGTGGAGCTGTGAATCATTGGTCCAACCATGCTAAGAAAAGTGACTAAAATGAGCATACCCTTTGACCTAAAGATCCCACTGCGGGCATATATATGTCTCAAAGAAGTCAACAATAAAACATAAGGGGCTTTACATGCAGCAAAAAAATTTGTTGCAGCATTTTTATACTAACAAAGAGCTGGAAACAAAGTAGATTCCCTTCAAGTAGGAAATGACTAAACAAGTTGTGGTACATTAATGGAATGGAATCTCTAAGAATCCATTATCTGTAAGAAATAATGAATACAAAAAATACACGTCAGGTACTATGCTAAATGCTTTACAAATATTGTATCAGTTGATTAAATGGCCAAAAAAGAGATAGGAGAATGAATTTCCCTCTCTGCTTTCCAAAGGTGGCAGAGTGCCTGTGAGGAGTATTACATATAACACTGGACTTTTCTGATGTGATGATTAGTCTTGCCAGACTGCTCTTTCCCCATCTTTTCTTTCTTCCAGTTGTGGTTATGATTTGGCTCTCTCCAGGGCGAATGTATTGGAAAATACAGCTGCCATAAAATCAAAAGATACTAATAAAAATTATAGTGATAATTCTTTAAAATTAAAGCCTATTATCTATCACAATTTTTGAAGCATGCATACTAAAATTATCTAATAGTTCACATTCATATAGAACTTTAAATGTATAAAGCACTTTACATACATTATCCCATTTAAGCCTCAACACAACCCTATGAGATGAGTATTTCAGTATTATTAACAAAATGGCAGTTTTTATATGGGAAAAAAATGTATCAAGCCTTTCTGAGTAATAATTTACATTACAATTTACATTAAAGCAATCCTGTCTTTAGAGCAAAGCACCCGGTCACTCGATATGGACACAAAGCTATTCACAAAGTGATGCACTGGGATGGAGATAGAGGTTGCACTTAAGAAATGCAGCCTTGTTAAAAATGGCACAGCATGTCTACAAATCACAACTATTCCCTGAAGTGGATGGTTAAAAGTCAAAACACAGCCCTGTACTTTTAGTACAGCTGTTTTGACTTCCAGTTAACACCTTCGATAAGCTGGAGGAGTCTCAAGATACCTCTACACATTGGCATTCATAGCATCAAACAAATCTCTAGGGTATATTCTCTAGCCCCAAGAATAACTCCACCTAAAACAAATATGAATTACAAGTATTCACCAGGGAGTAAAGATCCCAGAGTTTTTCAAGTGATATGACATCAGAAATAACAAAAACGAATTGTATTTTTCAGCTATAATGGACATAATCCTGCGACCTCCCCCATCTACTCTGACTGGCACACTTCTCACAGAGATCTGGCCACTTCCATTAGCCTTATGATTGGGGTACTTCCAAGCACACATGTATCTTGGTTCCTTGCTGAATGGTAGGTAAAGAGGTTTCTGGTCCATCCATTGATCCCTCTTATGACAAAGGGAAAAAGGGGTAGAGTGAGGGAAGCATGCCAAAGAGGGATGGTTGTGTAACAGGAAGATTTGCCAGGCAGTATACTTGAAAAGGAGAGACAATTCCTGCTTTCTCCTTATCCCCAACACTTCTTCTCATTTGTCGAGCATATAAAGTTCTTTGAGTTCTTGTCCCAACTTGCATACCTCTTGTAGCAGTGGTGACCACTCACATAGGACAGTGAAAACAAGTGTTTGTCCAGGAGAAACTAAGACTGTATGTAAAGGTTCTAATATGCCCAGAGCATCTGTTTATATTAACTTCCCTGAGCACAAGGGACTGAACAATGATCCTGAGATGACTTTTTTCCTCTAGCCTTGGAGGTAACCTCAAGATTTCTTAGATCTGGGTTCTGCTTGCCCAATAGATGATTACAACTTCTCATATGAGATGACAGGAGGAAGAGACCAAGCCATGACCTGTCTTGCCAGGAGATATGAACCTGCACTGAGGTACCTGTGCAGTGCAGACCAAATGTAAAATAAATACTCGGCAATCCCACAGTATTTAATGTTTTCATGTTTTGTTTTGTTTTTTAGTTTTAGAAAGAAATTTATTAGGTCTTTTGGTAGAGGAGAACATGCCAGAAAGGAGGTGTGGATTCCTCTCATCCAGGCTCTGGAAGGTTTACATTATAGAGGATTTAAATAATGGTACCCACACACAAACCACACATACACAGTTAAGCGATTTTGCTGAAAGGGAAAGTTGAAAGCAAGGAAGGATGAGATGGAAATGAATAAATGTAAATTGTTTTCCAAGGAGATTATAATAGGACTTGTCAACAAACGTTTCATGTTTTAAATCTAGTCCTGGGCAGATTATTTAATCCTGTTTGACTCAGTTTCCTCATCTGTAAAATGAGCTGGAGAAGGAAAAGGCAAACTGTGCCAGTATTTCTGCCAAGAAAACCCCAAAATCAGGTCATGAAAAGTCAAGATACAACTAAAGCAACTGAACAACAACAAAAGTGGGCACGTATGCACCTTTTGTATTTTAAGCTATTTATGTTGTGGTGAAATGAAATAGCTAGCTGTCACCTGATCTACTTCATACATTCAGTACCTTTACAGAAAGACCCTTTTAGGAAGACCAAACTTTTATAGCTTTTAAGGCTTACATGCTATTATATATTGATCTATAACCTCATACAATTCTTTCAACGACCCCATGAAGCTGGTTTTTGCTAACTACAGAACCTGGCTGGTGATTGTAAACTTTGTTTTATGTTTGTAGGGACAACTAGGTTCCTTGTCATGCAATTCTTTATATACCCAGAGAGGCAATGGGGAGGAGTGGATAGAGCACTGACCCAGGAACCAGAGGACTTCTGTGTGAGTCCAGCCTCTAACATATTCCTGTCTTGCATCACCTTAGGCAATTCTTTCAGACTGATCGGCAAAGACTTCACCCTGCACTGGTCAAGAGTTTCCTTAACCTGGAATTTCCTGTCCCAATGAAATCCCTACCCCTGTTTATCACTTTACTAAGAAGACTGAAAACTAGTTTGAATTTCACCTAGTATGATACTAGAATATACTTATTTGTGAGTTACTTTAACAAAGGTAAATTGGAACCTTTGAAAAAATACAAAAATAGTCTAGAAAATTGTATTACCTGTCCACTCCCAGCACAGTAAAAAAAAAAAAAAACAACCCTACCAAATGGGATTATAGGAAAAGAGCCCTAAAAGCCATAAGGCCTAGCCTATAAAAAATGTGTTGCTCCAAATCAATATTCTTAACCACTCTCTCATTCCTTCTCTTTCTTAGATCAGACCAGCCATTTCTTTAATGCAGAGTGTATTCCTACAAAGGAGACTTCTTCAGTTCTGCACCTGCTCTTCAACCAAATGACTTCTATCAGACCCTGAAGGGATAAGTGGCTGCACCAGCATCAGAAGGCACTGTGTCTGAGGAAGGTCTGGGACTCGCTCTTTCTGTCCTCCTAGCTCTGAAGCCAGTTTTCTTTCCTCTAGACCATGCTTCCTCAGTCTCTCTGCAAATTTAAGCATTTATGTATTTATTTACATTTTATTACATCAACTTCCAACAGGTCATTTTCAAGGTTCTGACCTCATTTACTTTTATTTAAGGATCAATGTTGCTAGGTCAATATTTCAAACTTTTCCAGCACTTTAGGATATGCAAACTAATTCTGATTGCAAAATCTCTAAGAAGTCTTTGTGAGTGATCAAAAGCAGACCTCAGGAACCAGTACATCTCACAAAAGTCCTTTTTTTTCCAATTAGCACAGTCAATTTGAAACTTCTGATGAACACCTATAATCACTTAAGAGTAAACCAAGGACTTATGCCACTGTATAACAAACTATAATATGAGAATGCTCACAATTAGAAACAGCACACTAAAGAAATAAGGAACAATCATTTTTACCATATTACATAATTATAAAGAATCAAAACGGCAATAACAACTTTCTTATACTCCAGTAGCAACAGATTTTCACATCCCTTTGTCTCATATTTCTCCATCTACATAATGGGAACAATACAGGATTACTACATAACCCCAACTGCAATTACTATAAAGATTAACTGACTGATGTTTGCAAAGCACTTTTGATACCCTTGTATGACAACCTCTGTGTAAGTACTGATTACTATTGCATTAATGGTCCTGAAACCACATGTCAAATTATTCATGCTCCATGTGCTTCATGGAGAGAAAATGGAAACACTTGGTGTTAGCACAGCAGATGCTTTTGGATCAAATGGCTTGTAATTACTACTTGGATCACTAAACGGAAATAAGATGCAACATGGCAATCTGGCTGTCACAAGTGGGCCTTCATCTCTATAGTTGCTAGTAAAAAGAAATTCTATTAGCAAGTGAAATGAAGAAAAGACACGTATTCAGGAGAAAGGGAGTTGTTACACAGTTCTACGTTTTCTTTATCAAATATAAGCTGTCACAAAACGATTTCCCACTTGGGGAAATGCCCCAAACAACAGGACTGCTATGGTTTCAACAAAAAGAAAATAGAATTTTTAATGTTTGAAACATATTACTAAGCTGTGGTTAAGATATATTTTTTCATTCATATTTTCCATTTTAGAAACTGACAGGATTTTTTTCTTTTTCCGGTTCATAGTCAAATGACTAACATGGCAATACTTCATTCATTCATTGCCACAAAAACTTAGGATACTCCCTACTCCTCTCAACCCACAGCCAGGCCCTGCCCCATATCTAATTTTCCAGCATAGAAAGCCAAGGACTATGGGCAAGGCAGTCACAAGTTCTGCCATGATGTAGCAAGAGCAGTTGGCTACTTTGTCACTTTCTTTTGTCATCTTTTCCAAAAGAAACTCCTTCCTTCAAATAGATACAAGGGACTTATTGTTATCCAACAGGGAATACTTAACAATATAAAGAAAAATATCTTTTCATTTTTTGCTTGCCAAACTTTGTTCCTGTTGGCTTGGCCCTCCCCTCCCTTTTTTCTTTTAAAAATATTCTTAAATTAAAATGGCTTTCATTCCAACATTAACAAATTTAAGATTGGGGGTGATTCATCTCTGAGCCATTACTAGGTGAGTACACCAGTGAGTGGCGTGTGTGTGTGCACATATATAGAATATATATTTAAGCATACAGGCTGTTATACTTCTGATATCTAAATATGATTGCTTTAAGAATTATAATAGGGGCGGCTAAGTGGCGCAGTGAGTAAAGTGCCAGCCCCGGAGTCAGGAGGACCCGAGTTCGGTTCCAGCCTCAGACACAACACCCACACACACAAAAAAAAACTAGCCGTGTAACCTTGGGCAAGTTACTTAACCCCAATTGCCCTCCAAAAGGCAAAAAAAAAGGAATTATAATAATACATGTGAAAATGAGACAATCTACATCTATGACAGAATTTCAGTTGACAGGTGACCTCAATATCTCTTTAGTTCAATCATAAAAAAAGAAATCCTGACCATAACACCAGACTAGTAGCAACCCTTGCATCTGCCTGAAGTCTTCCAATGACAAGAAAACCAACACTGCCTAAGACAGTCCATTCCACTTTTGGACAACCTCAGAATTGTTGTGAGAATCAAATTAAATTCTAAATTCATTTATTATGTGTCAGGTACTATGTTAGGAATTGGGGATACAAAGTCTCTAACTTCAAATAACCTATAGTTTACTGGAGGAAAATGGCAAACATACAGATAAGTAAATGCAAGGATCTCATGTAGAAGAAGGTGGCTCCTGAAGTGAACCTTGAAGGGAGATGTGAACTCTGAGAGACAGAAGAGCACTATGTAAACTTTGATACCTATGTAAATGTTAGTAATTATTTTGTACAAAACTGAATTGATCATCTTCCCTTTTTTAATGGTACCATTCAATCACTGAATCTCAAAATCTCAGCCATTTTTACTCTTCTTGCTCCCCTATGTTATAAACCTAATCAGTTTCCAAGTCAAGTCAAATGTACCTCCTTAATTCTCTCTCACCTCTGCTGTCTTCTTTACATTCCTGCCACCATAATTCAAGGTAAGGGGAATCCTAGATCTATCTCTGGATAATATTCAGTAAAGAAAGGTGGACTAGAGGCAGAAAACAACAGTGAAAAAATATACTGACTGCATTTGTGGAGAAGGGTCAATCTCTGATTTTCTTCTCTTTTAGACAGATCAAAGGCAAGACAGATACCACCAACAATAAGAGCAATCTTAGTCACTCAATTTCCTGATCCATCTTGGCCTCTCATATCCTTTTTTTTTTCTGTCATCCAATCTCAGAACTGTGGGTGGAAGACTATGGAGAATGCAGGTTTATTTAAATGATTCAGAGGTAACAGGCAAAGGAACAAATTAACTTCTTCAACAGCAAACTGAAGAACAGGCACAGCACATTAAGCAGATGGTAGGTGATTGTCTGTGGCACTCAGGGTCACAGGAGTTTCCAGCAATCTAGGGTTTTTTGTTTGTTTGTTTGTTTGTTTGTTTGCCTTTTGGAGGGTAATTGGTGTTAAGTAACTTGCCCAAGGTTACACAGCTAGGGGTTTTTTTCTGTGTGTGTGTTAAGTGTCTGAGGCCGGAACCAAACTCGGGTCCTTCTGACTCCAGGACTGGTGCTTTACTCACTGTGCCACCTAGCCAGCCCCAAATCTGTCTTTTTCAAGAAAGCTGGGAAAGCTCCTGCCCCTAAATTTTTCTTCCATAGGCTTACCCCATCACCTAAATTTCTATCATTCCCAAAAGGCTTTTGAAAATTCTCAGTATTTTCAATATTTCTATTTCAATAGTCTCTTACTAAGACATGCTTTTATTTCTTAATCACTTTTTTCAATTAACAAGCATTTTTTTCCTCTTCCTACCTCCTCCATTCTGCCATGTGCTTAAAAGCTGCTATCAGCTATTAGCATTTTAATTTGTAACAATTATAATAATAATAGTAATAATAGCTAAAATTTGTATGGCACTTACTATGTGCCAGACACTGTACTAAGTGCTTTACAATATTATGTCATTTGATGCTCACAACAACCCTGTGAGCTCAGTGCTAATTGTTGTTCAGTTGATAAGTCGTGTCTGACTATTTGTGACCCCATTTGGGGTTTTCTTGGCAAAAATACTGGAATGGTTTGCCATTTTCTTCTCCAGCTCTTTTTGCAGATGAGGACACTGAGGCAAAGAAGGTTAACTGACTTGCTGAAGGTCACACAGATAATGTCACTCAACTGAAGCTGCTCTTTCCAAAATTAACAATATCTTCGTTGCCAAATCTAATGGTGTTTTCTCAGTCATCCCTCATCCTTCTCAATCTCCATACAACATTTTGGACTGCGGATCACCCTCTCTTCCTGGATACTCTCTCCTTTATCAGTTTTTGAGACACTACTTCTTCTAGTCATGGTTCTCCTACCTGTTCTCAGTGTCATTAGTTGGAATCCTCATTTATATCATACCCCAACTTTGGAAGGAGACCTATGGAAACAGTAATCACTTCTCTTCAGACAACTCACAGATCTCTAAATCTAATCCTTATCTCTCTGGTAGCCTAGTTTCACATCATTAATTATCTACTGGACATTACAAACTCTGTGTCCTCCAAGCATCTCAAACTTCTTATGTCCAAAATAGAATTCTCTTTGTCCCAAATGAATCTCCTCTTTTTTAAGTTAATTTATTTATTTTTCGTTTTCAACATTCACTTCCATAAGTTTTAAATTTTCTCACCTTCCCTCCCTTCCTCCCTCCCCAAGACAGCATGCAATCTGATATAGGCTCTACATGTATCTCTTTCTCTTTAGGAGATATACTGTTCCAGGCTCTCATCACTCCCCACCCTAGACTATTATAAGAGCTTCCTAAAATGATCCCTTCAACTCAAGTCTTTTCTATCTCCCAAGTATCCTCAATACATTTTGGCTCCTTTAACCAAAAGTCTAATCATTCCCCTGCTCAATATACTCCAATGATTCCCTACTACTTCTAGAACCCAATAAAAACTCCTCTGTTTGACATTTAAAACCTTTAATAACCTAACTCCCAGCTACTTTTCCAGCCCTATTACTCCCCTTCACATATTCCAGACTATAGCTTAACTGACCTCATAATTGTTTTTCATCCAGAGCATTCTATATCCAGTCTCTATGACCTGTCACACAGGCTGTCCTCTATGTCTAGAATGTCCTCCTACTCACCTCTATCTCTTAGAATCCCTAGTTTCCCTCAAATTTCATTTTAAGAGACCTTTCCTGAAGTTCATCCCCATCCCCTAGTTGCTAGTACCTCCCCCTAAAATTATCTTGTATTTATTTTATATCTTATTAAGTAGGTACATATCATCTCCCATGACACAATGTAAGTTCCTTAACAGAAGGACAGTTCTTTTGTTTTTTAATCCCTAGCAGATAATGTGATGGCTGGTACACAGCAGGAACTTAATGAATATTTTTAGATTAATAGATTTATGGATTCCAGTTCTAGAACTTTGGAGAAAGTTCAACTGGGAGCCTGTTCAACTGGGAACTAATGATGAAGAAGTAAAGAACTTGGATCATGGGTCTTTAAAAGTGGATTTTTGTATCATTCGTGCCAGTAATTTTAAAATGGAGTAATGTAGCATTTAATAAATTTCTATTACAATAATATTTTTACCCTAAAGAGTTAAACCATTTTCAGAGGTACCTAACTTCTTCAAAGTGCAATTTATGAATTTAAAAGGAACTTCCCCCCCCCCCAATTTAATGGAACGATGCAGCCGTTTCTAATCAACATTCTTTCTAGAGCTTCAAGATTTTTCAATTTCATTGGTCACCAGACTCACATTCAAAGCCTTACCCCATTGTTAAGAACTGCCAGATTTTATAACACACTGGAAAAATCATCTTCAATAACCTTGGGCCACCTCCACACCGGGAGGAGGCAAGGTAAGAGTTCTTTGGTTCAGTAATTCAACAATATTTTTTTCCACAAATGTAAAAGAATTATATAAAACAGCTGGCATCTATAGCCAAGTTTACCTCACTGGAATTATTGGAGCTCTGAGGCAGCTGAGTTCCGGGAAATCCATGATTGCCACTAGAGTCAAAAATCTAAATGAGATAAATACATTAAAAAAAAAAAAAGAAAGAAAAGGGGGGGCAGGAAAAAGAGAGATAAATGAAATTTATGAATTTGACAGCTAATTATTTTCAGTATAAAAAAACCTGAAGGTCAACAGCTCTACCTAAACATTCATCCCACAAACTTTAGTATTTCCTACTTTAAGACATTTAAAGGTAAATTTTTAAAAAGCAATCTCATTAACACCTATTCTATTCCTCCCCAAACATTTGCCTCTTTTACATTTTTATCATAGGCCATTCATGTTATTTTGAAAATAGTTGTTCTTGCTATTAAACAAGGAATGCAGCTTCTGAAGATGTTATTTCTAGTTCACCTTTCAGTTGTTGCACTGTGGTCAGACTTGGATCTACTTTAAAACATGGATCATTAATTTGATAGAAAAGAAATGGTTTAAAAATCTAAGCATACTTGGATATTAGTTCTACTTGTTGATATACACATTGAAGACCTTAGAATAGCTCCATATGCTTGTGGAATGATCATCTCAATAGAAAACACATTTTTTTTTCCATCAATATATTTTAAGCTAGGTATATGTAGTAGGTATTTTATGCATGTAGATCAAACCCTTGATAATATCCACCAGTCTGGCAATCAATTGAACATTTATTGTCTACTACTTGCTAAGTGCTAGAAATACAAAAAGAGGGGAAAAAAGTAGTCCTTGCCTTCAAGAAGCTTACAATCTAATGGAGGAGACAACAAGGAAATATGTATAAACACGTTTTATTAAAAATAAAATGGAAATAATTAAAAGGAAGGCATAGAATCAAGAGGAGTTGAAAAAGGCTTTTGGTAGAAGAAGCAATTTTAGTGGCTACATTAGGGAACCTAGGGAAGCCAGTAGGTGGAGACAGGAAGGGAAAACATTCCCAGAGAGTGGAATAAAAGAGTTCATGAAGGACTTTGAATGCCAGATGAAGAATTTTGTATTTGATCTGGAAATGAAAGGGAACCACTGAAGTTTAGTGGGGGGAGAGAGGTGATATATTAGCCAGTATTAATAAGCACATTAAAGAAAAACTAGTGATTACTTGATAAATTATTTTTTTACAATTGTTGATAAAGATCAATAATTGTATTAATCACAGAATTTACAATTAATACATCTTGCATTCAATGAAGAAGGAATGTTTAGCTAACACTGATTTTCTGTAATAAATGAAAAAGATCTGCCTTAAACGTATAAATAAGTATTTTTAATTATGGATCCATAAACAGAATCTTAATTACAGAGATTTTTAAACCATTCTTCCCTACTCCATGTGTTTTCATATATGTGTGTGTACACACACATATGAATATATTCACACATATACATATATACATGCATAACCATATATATGTATATGGTTATGTTTTTATTCATAAGAGTTATGGTATGTTTTATAACATATGGGTAGGTTTTAAAGCCCATGTACAGAGATCTGTTGTGGTTTTGCCTTTTTTTTTCTAATCAATTTACTATATGTTTTCCCTTAAAAGTGTTTCAGACTCTTATCCCTTAGTATTTACGCTAGTCATGAATATTAATGCTTGACATTCATTTACCCAAGAAAATTTTCAGGCAAATAATTTAAAAGTAGCTGAATAAAATTCTATAGGATTTTTTCTTCTATGAATAATAAATATGTATAACAGTAATGGCAACAAAATTAATAACCGCTTTTTGTTAATACATAAAACATAAACATCTTCTGGCATTTGCTACAAGCAAAGATTCTAATTCAATTATAGTATTAGAATATCATATATGAGCACATTTGTGTCTCATATGACCTGTTTTCTGTGGAAAGGCCAGAGCCCTAAATCTGTCATATGAATTATTCATATGAAATTTATGATCATACCATTTTCTTAACTAGACCTGTTACTTCATTGACATAAGGAGCTCTTGGTAAAGAAATTCTTTTACTAATACACATTAGTAACTTCTGTGAAATGTAATCATAGAGAATTGTCTTGAACCCCTAGAGTGAAATGATTTAGAGTAAAAAAGCCAGTATGAGTCAGAGCTAGGACATGATCATCTGAAACCAGTTCTCTGTTCAGGATTCCATGTTATCTCTTAGTATCACGTCAACTGAAGTAGGCTTTATCAATAAATATGGACAAGCCCTGAAAACATTTTGAAAACAATTTATTGTACAGGATGTTATTTTTTGTCTAAGTACTGAGATTATTTTTATTTTAAAAAACCCTATTCCCTCAACTCATAACAAGGTAACACATCAAGGTAAACAGGGGTGTTAACATGGCTTAAAATTTGTTCCTAATCCTTTTAAAAAGGAAAACTAGTGGGAGAAAAGAAACAATGAAAAATATGGGAATTTTCCCCTAATTTTACTTATATGAATGCTAACATGTTTTAGATGCAACCAAAAATTAAAAGCAATTTAAAAGAAACCAAGCAACTTTTTTGATATGTGTATCTTAGGGGGGGAAATTCACATATACACTTGACACTTTGATATTACACTATATTCTCATTCTTAATTTATAATGAAAATCATGAATGAGTTAAGTTCCAAAGGTTTTATGTCATTCTAAAAAAAAAAACAAACAAACCCAAAGCCCTCACTGAGTAACTAAAAATTAATTATGCTTATTTTTACTATTACTCTTCAAATATCAGGACATTTACCTGAGTTATGGATGGCCTTTTGTCTTTCCCTTTTCTTGCCAAAGTGTCCAGTCCTTTCAGTGATGAAAACAATCCCTTCTTACTTTGACCTTGCTGTGTCAATGACAATGTTCGTTTCCGGAGAGCAGATTCATCTCTGGAGCATATCTAATTTAAAACATATTTCTTTTGAAAAAAATATTACTCTGTAACCATTTGTTTACCAGAAAGAAGTAACTGACTATCAAGCAGGTCTACTTTCTTTTCATCATGAATAATGATTTTCTGGTCAACATGTCAGTCAGAGTTTCATTTCATATCTTGACAACATACAAGAAGAAACAAGTCAGTTAAGAATTTAGAAAGACTCCATAGCAAGCACCAAGATTAAGAAAACAACTCAATGGTTTCCAAACTAGACTTGTGCAAAGTAGTGTCTATGCAAATGCAAGTGATCTCAGAAAACCCAGAGGGGCTTTCAGCAGTCCCGGGAAAAACAATCCTCACTTAATCATGAAATGATTTATACAATTCCCAGGGATTACATCTTCCTACTACTATGAAGTAGGAAGTGGCTAGAACAGGGAAGGAAGCAAAACATCTCTCTATGACTAAGGAGTGCTCCACTATTGAAAAGACTTTAGGTGAAAGTACCAAAGAACAAATAAAGAACGTTTGAGGAGAATTCTGAGAAATATGGGAAGACATATAAACTAATGCACAGTGAAGTGAGCAGAACCAGAACAATTTACACTATGATAGTCTAAAAACGATTGTGAATGATTCAAGGACTGATCAATGATGATTCCAAAAGCCCAATCATGAAGAATGTAACTTATCTCTTGACTGAGAGGTGATTGACTCAAGATGAAGAATAAGACATACAGGAGTGGGTAGGTGGCACAGTGAATAGTGAATAGACCACTGACTCTGGAGTCAGGAGGACCTGAGTTCAAATCCAGCCTCAGACACTTAACACAAAAACTAGCCGTGTGACCTTGGGCAAGTCACTTAACCCCAAATTGCCCTCCAAAAAGCAAAACAAAAAAGAATAAGACATACATATGGGAATGTATATTTGTTACAGTTGTTTGCTTTTCTTCTTTAGTTTGTTCCCCTCCCACCCACCCCACCTTCCCCCCCCCCGCCCGCCCATGGAGGAGGAAATGTAATAGAGAAAAACATAAATGCTTGATAATGGGGAAAAAATAAAATGTATCTTTAAAAAGGTGTGAGGGATCTTCCTGTAGAATAGAGATTTATATCTATCCTAATTAGTTCCCAACAAGAAAACTAGGACCAATGGATGGAAGCTTCAAGGAGGATGATTTTTGCTCAGTATAAGCAAGAGCTTTCTATCAATTAAAACTTCCCAAATAAAACAGACTGCATGGGAAAGTAGTGAGTTCCCTGATTTTTAATCAATTTAATAAGTGATTATTAAATATTTTGCTGTGTGCCAGGCCCTATACAGTGGAAAACCAAATACAGGGAAAACCAAAACAGTATCTGCTCTCAAGGAGCTTACATTCCAGTGGGAAGAAAGGATGTGGAATAAAAATTAAATGCTAGATATATACAAAGTAATATCCATTGGAGGGCATTAGCAACTGAAGGGATCAAGAACAGCTTCCAATGGGAGGAGGTATTAGAACTAAGCTTTGAAGGATTAATAGAGTATCATAGGTATTAAGCTGTAAAGGACATTTGCAAGGCCATCTAGTCCACCCCTTCTACAATCCCCAGGGATTAGAGGTAAGTAGATTGCATAGGTGGGTCTTTAAGTAGACACTGGATGGTAATTTATGAAGAAAATATCAATTCTTGACTCTTGGGACTAGATTACTTCAGTTGTTCCTTTTGACTCTGGACTACTTTCCGAGACTTACCAGTGCATGGAAGGAAGAAACTGATAAAATGCCCAATCTGCCCAGTGCCAGTTTAGAAGGACGACTTGTGGCAGCAAGGAGACTCTTGGGATTTGGTAACTCTCCGCCTTGTAGACTGGCCAAATAGCAGCGCATCCTGAAGAGATCCATGTGAAATTTTTCTAGATTCTGCTCCCACTGCTGAATCTATTTAAGCAACAACAGCCACAACAACAACAAAAGGACAATTAAAACCAAAAAAGTCTTCCTGGGTCGGATTGAAAATGTGATCTCTTTCATGAACTGAGGAAAAATTAGTTACAGCGGCAAGTGCATGGTTTAAATTAGCTTTCCCTGTTTGTCCTACCTTTAACCCTTCCTGCTGAAATGCATTTGGTCATACAGTTCTGCAATTTACCAGACAGCTGAAAATAAAACAAAGCTGGTGGTCTGGCTTAAATGCAGTGACCTGTCTCAAGCAACACCACCTTTGGAGATTCCCACCATTCCAAAATAATCCTAACTTGAAAACAGATCTTAGAATTTACCCAGTTTTTAAGCCAATTGCTTCACGTTATTTCATTTCCTTTCACACTGCAACCCTTTGATTCCAAACTGTACTTACTTGACTGCAAAGAAGCAGATGTACAACTAAATGAAAGCAAGATTTCTAACTTTACAATCCTTTTCATTCTGGGGAAATGATTCAAATCAACAAAAAGCAAATGGGTTTCAGGAACAAGGATAATTAGGGGCTTTACTCCTATTATTAGTACGCTCTCTGCATAAGTGCCATCTGTACATCTGAATAAAATTATAAGCATATACACTTCTTTGCCTACCAGAGTTATCATGTGTGCTTTTGCAAGCTTGATGTCATGAGTGAAAAAAGAAAAACAGTCCAAACTCTCTCTGTGTCTCTCCTTTCCTGTAGTCATCTCAAACTGCTTTCTACTGCAAGGATTAAACTCTTTTACAGATAAAGCAGCTAAAGAAAGAAGACAACTCTGCTAAAAACACAGATTTAATAGCAGGGGAGGAAGCTAAAACTCAAACACTGTTAAGGATAACAAGGCACATGGACCAGAAAGTCTTCAGTAAATGTGTATCATTTGACTCAATGCAAGAAGCTAGTCACTTAATGGTCAATAATTATATTTCAGAGAACTTGCTGTGTCCTTCTTTGTGGGCTGCCAGATTCTGTGCTCTATGACATGAAGTTTAGCTGCTTAATGGTTTACTTTAGTACAATATCCTACATTACATTCCTAGTTAGCCTTTCCCCAGAGGAATTATCTTGCAGAATAGAGACAGCATTAAGGAAATGAAAGGGAAACAGAGGAGACAAACTGAAGATGTTAGATGGAGGGAGGGAGAGTTTGTCCAGAGCCCCTAAAGGCAAATTTGCTAGATAGCTAACTTTATAGATTTCCTTTAGACAAGTGAACAAATCCACTTACACAGTAAACACATATCTAATATATTTTTTTAATCTGCTATTTAGTTTTTGCCATTACGATTTTTTTGTTTTGAGAAAGCTTCACTGAGATTAATTGATATGAGGAAAAGAGACGACACATTTATCAACAGGAGACAATATTGTCCTTCTTCCCTCCCTACTTTAAATTTTATCTCCTCCAATTCATCTGCCCCAATTTATTCATGTAAAATTAATTCTTGGGCATTTATACTAATGAGCAATATTTTGTAGACTGAATATGTGGAAGAAGCTATTCCCAGAGTGACTCGATACCACCTTCTTTGTAATATACATGCTTTCTTCACACTTAAAATTTAATATTTTAATTCTCCATTAGTCTTGAAGTTCTAGTAGAGTTCAAATTTTAAAATAATGTCCATTTAAAATGAATTGCTTTTTAATGGTCAATCTTTAATGGCTCAAAAGGGGCATAGAAAGGGCCAGAGTAAGGGAAGTTAAGCTCCTCAGTGGAGCTTAGGAGTAGAAATATGGAGCCCACCTCAAATAATTGTGAAAGTGATAATACACACAACACTACATGCAACAGTAACATTATCTGGCAGTGAATCTAGGAAGGAATTCTTGGACATTGTCCTGTACTATTGAAAATGAATGCCTGGAATCAATTGTCCTGAACTAATACCAGCTGTTTTTTTTTTTTTTATCTAAACACTAGTAACTAGTCTGTCTTTATGTTTTAGAGACTAAGACTGGAAAATTTTGGCATTAAGTAAAAGTGAAATCTCAACTTTTATGTAGATCAAGCATAAAAAGATTGAAAAGTTTATTCTATGAAGATGACTATAGTTGTTTTTCTCTGCAAGAATGTGATCCAATACAGTGGAAAACCAAGGAGAGAATCCCAACTCCAGGAGTATATACAATCCAAACGTATTATTATTAGACATAGCTGTAAAATGGAATAATCTTATAAAGATTGAAATATTCAAAGAAAAGAAGAGGAAAAATATTAGTCTGCCACTAAAATTCTAACTAAATAAAAGGAGAGGTGACAAACATATTCCGACCAGACAAAATTTCTTAGGAAAATATTTTCTATCAATTAGTCATTTTACCAAAGGGTTTGGTCAGTTGTCCATTACCACGTCCATCCTCTGATCATAAGCTTTTCCCTGCAGATGGGATAACTTATCCAATGTTTTCCAAACACCAAACCTACACAGAGTCAGCCTGTGACAAGAGTATAACCAAAAGTTCAAAGAATATGTATGGGCATCATTTAGAAGTGTGTAAAAGTAGTTCCAAGTTCCTCATAGAGTTGTATGTTTCACTAAGAAAATCCAATGAATAAAAATCTCTCAGACCACATCTAGAGTATTTTTTGTCCAGTTCTGGGTACCACATTGCAAGGAGGGCATCAATACTCTGCAAAGTATCCAGAGAAGGAGAAGAACCTCAAATCCATTCCATATATAAAAAAAAACAAAGGAGACAATGATGTGTAATCTGAAGAAAAGACTTTGGGAAAGCCACGATAGTCATCTTTATGTATATATAAAGTACAACAGCACAGAAAGAAGATGAGATTGGTTCTATTTGGCACCAAAGGACAGAAATAGGATCAATGGGTAAAAGTTCCAAAGAGGAAAATTTAGGTGAAATAAATAGAAAAGCTTCCAGAGAATTAGAGCAATCCAAAAGTGGAATGTTTTGTCTTGGGAAGGACTGGATTTTCCTTAATTAGAGGTCTTCAGGCAAAAGCTAGATGACCACTTTTCAGGTATGTTGGAAAAGGC
Organism: Petaurus breviceps papuanus; assembly: GCF_028583685.1. NCBI lineage: Eukaryota > Metazoa > Chordata > Mammalia > Diprotodontia > Petauridae > Petaurus > Petaurus breviceps. Next base: position 2,326,634 of record NW_027187345.1, read on the forward strand.
ATTATACAGGTTAGTATTGGATTAGATGATCCTTCCGAATCTGAGTCTTTGATTCTATCATAGTAATTACCACTAATCACCTTACAAGTGCCTTACATGCAATTAAGTGGTGACTGTATATAAGGGGATTCAAAAACAAAAAGTGAAACAATATCTTCTCTCAAAGATCTTAAATTTTATAATGGAAGACAACATGTGCATATGTAAGTATATGGAGAATAAATGCAAAATAACTACAAAATAGTGAAATACAACATGGATGTAGTCAGTGAAGGAACACATTAATAGGTTGGGTAATGAAGAAGGGCATCATACAGAAAGAGATGCCTGACCTGTATCTGGAAGAAAGTGAGAGACTCCACATGAGCTAGAGGTAAAGAGACAATGCACTCCAGGCCTGGGGGATAGCTGGTGCAAAAAACACAAAAATGGAAGCAGGGTTAAGAGTAAGGAAATAGAGAGAAGACCAGTTTGACTGACTGTAGGGTACTGGGAAATACTCTAGATATGTCTGAGAGATTTTTATTCATTGGATTTTCTTAGTGAAACATACAACTCTATGAGGAACTTGGAACTACTTTTACACATTTCTAAATGATGCCCATACATATTCTCTGAACTTTGGGTTATACTCTTGTCACAGGCTGACTCTCTGGGTAGGTTTTAGTGTTTGGAAAACATTGTAAGTACTGGGAAGGCAGTAAAGCATAATGAGACTGCAAAGAGAGGGTAGAGCTGAAGTGTCAAGGACTTTAAAAACAAAACAGAGAAGTTTACATTTATTCTATGGGACATAGATAGGGAGCCACTGGAGTTTATTGAGTAGGGGAGTAACATGGTCACTGCTTAAGGAAAACCTTTTGGTAGCTTTTTGGAGAATAAATCTGACTGAAGAGAGATATGAAGTAAAGAAACTAATTAGGAGACCACTGTGTAACTTGGTAGAGAGGAGAGAAGGACATGAAGTAAGGTCGGTAGTTGTGTATATACAGAGAAAGGGTCATAATTCCCAGGAGGAGACAAGATCATAGTGTAGAGAAAGCACTCAGCTGAGTTTTCCCAACATTCCACTCCAAACAACTTGGCTCAAGTTGAATTCTGGAGTGGCAGAGCCAATAAAAGGTCAGAGTAAGATATTGTTCCAGCCCAAGGCAATTCAGGAGGTTGGAAAGAGATATCTGTGACATGGGAGTGGAGGCCAACACAAGACCCATGTGGATGAAACACCAGTGGTGGGACCAGATGACAGTGACAGAAGCAGCAGTAGCTTCAGGAGCTCTCAAGTGAGAGATGGTAAGGAGACCTGACAACTAGTTAGAAAGAGATTACAGGGTATCACTGTGCTAGCCCTGGGTACAGGACCAGATGGCATTTGGCACCCACTTCTGGGTCATATTCCAAGGGCAAAGAGAAGCACTTTCAATCTGGAGGGAGTGGAAGCTCTAAAAAGCAGTATCACTTTAAGCCCCAAGAGTTCAGGGATCCTGAGGAACTGTATCCTTTCAGGTTCCAAAGGAGGAGGGGACCTGAGAAAAAGTATTGATTCTAATCACAAGAAATAAGGGGCCTGTCCTGGGGGAGAACCAGTGCGTAAACCAAGAGAGTAATGGTTATATCTCTCCCCAGATCACAACCCTTAGAAGCCCAAAATCTTTCCAAACCCTCAGAACTAGCTCAGGAAAATGCAGTACAAACAACAAAAACAAACAAACAAACAAAACCCTGAAGCTTGAGACAGAGAGTACCTCCCCCAGCCCCAAGCTGGAAAAGGAGCCTAACATTAACATAAAGTTCCAAATCAAGAAATAGAGTGGAAAAATGAGTAAACAACAAAAAAGACCATAAAAAGCCACTATAGTGACAGGGAAGATCAAGACACAAACTCAGAAGAAAAAAATGAAGTCAAAACAGTGACAAGGAAAACCTCAAGGAAAAATGTGAATTGACACATGTCCAATAAGAATTCATGGAAGAGCTAAAAAATAAAATCATAATCAAATAAAAGTGATAGAAGAAAAATTGGTAAAGAAATTAAAGCAAAAGAAGAAAATTATGAAAATAGCTCGGTAAAAGAGGCACAAAAAATACTAAAGAAAAGAACATCTTAAAAAACAGAATTTGTCTAATGGAAAAAGAGGTACAAAAACTCACTGAAGAAAATAACTAATACATATATTTATTTATTTAAAGAAAGAAGGGATAAGATTGTGAGAGATATTGTGAGATAATAAACAATTAAATTTAACAACTAAGAATGTTAGTAAGAGAAATGAGGATCTATGGATACTGCCAAGGCAATAACTGGAAGACTGGAAGAATGATGCTATATTCAAAGAAACAGAGAAGTTTAACAAGTAATGTTCTACCATTCATTTGGCTATGGGGCAGCTAAGTTCATCCATTTGGTGGAAAGGGATATTAGCAAGCCTTTAGTCCATCTCCCTAATTGGCTGGTGTGCTAGCTCTCTCTCTCTCTCTCTCTCTCTCTCTCTCTCTCTCTCTCTCTCTCCTACCACACTTAGGTTTCCTAGAACACTAAAAGAGTCTTATCCTTTGACTTCAGTATTTCAAAACTCTACCAGGTGATTTGAGTACCTAAAGGACCTGGACTGCAGTGGGAGGGAACCTGTGACCTCAAGGCCACACGTGACCCTCTATGTCCTCAAGTTGGATACTTTTGACTGAATCCAAACTTCGCAGAATCCCCTTAAGAAAAAGATTAGTTTTGTAAAACTTGGATTCAGTCAAAAGGTCACACCCAAAGACCAAGAAAGTCGCATGTGGCCTCAAGGACACAGGTTCTCCACCCCTGAAAATGTCACTAAGTCTATTCATTTGATGATTGATGACACAAAAGGGATGCTCTATAAGTTTAAGTATACCACTTTGGTTTAAAACAAACTGCTGGTGAATGGGATGCCCTCACGTTCAGAAAAGCTAAAACACCACCAGCAGCCCTTCAACAAGGGTTCCAGTTTCTTCTGCACATAATTTGTTATTGTTTTCTGAGTCCCTTTTCAGTTTGTTGATAGGTTATATCTATTTTAAAAAACAAAACAAAACTAAATAAAGAGCAATTTCCTTCATTAAGGCCAGAAAGTTTTAGAAAGGCATTTACACAGTTGCCAATATTGCCTAAAAGTTCTTATTGATTCATTTATTCAAGTATTTATCATAAAAGGAAAAGAAAGTACTAGATGGATTCAATTTTACAACTAATCCCCACTTTGGACTTCAAAAGGCACCCTCCGCATAAAATGACTACAGGATCTGGACCTCATTGGATATGCCCAAATGAAAGTTGCATCATCTTACAGCACAAAATACCAGCAAAGCACTGGAAATAGAACATCTGAAAAAAATATTGTAAGAAAGCCTATTACTATATAACAATATGAACTACATTTATTCATGTTATTAGTATATAGGATTGGGGGCAGGGGCAGGGGTGGAGGTGGCAGTAGAATACAAGTGTTAAGTCACTGCTGACAATCTCTACCCAGAATTTCCAAGAACTTTCAGAGCTTTATCATACAAAATGCAATATCTTGTATTAATTGCAGCCACCTTTAGCTATAAACAACTATTACTGAGGACCTTGAGGAACAGCATGATATAAAAAAAGGTAAAAACAAAAGTGGAGATTTGGAAATGTAAAGCATATAATGTTTTACAGTAACTTTCTGTACTTTGTTAAAAGTTTTAAGAAGTAGATGAGAGGGAACTTCACATTTAAGGAATACCTGGGGGTAAATATGTCTTTATTGATCTTGATTTGCAAAGGCCTTTGATTTTGTAGTTCCACATAAAATCCTCTTAAGTCAGAAGAAAACCCCCATAAAAGTAATTTTAAGCATGTGCCTGTTTTTGCCCTTAATCTGTTGAACTCAGAGTGCCTGCAAATAAAAAGCAAATACAGTCTTACAACCATCTGGTCAATGATTTAAATATAATGGGCAGAGACAACATTATCCATGAGGAAGGTTTTTGTGAAAACATTTTTAAACCACAGCAGAAAAACTACAGAAATGGTGCCCTGAATATTTTCAGGTTGCATTAATTAAATGGTTTTTACCAATATATAAAAATAGTGTAGAGGGAGGGAAGCAGAAATAAGGAACAAGGATCTAGTTAGACCACGGGTGGGGAACCTGTGGCCTCAAGGCCACATGTGGCCCCCTAGATCCTCAAGTGCAAACCTTTGATGTTTGGAGTCAAAGGGCCACATGTGAAAACCTAGAGAGCCACATGTGGCCTCGAGACCCCAGCTTCTCCACCCCTGAGCTAGACCTTTTAAAATATAGCATGATTGCCAATAAATGAAAAAAGACAGGCTGAGATTACTTCCTCAGACTCCTAAAGAACTGTTCAGGACAGTGAAAACTGGGTTCCCCTGTGAGTGGGTAGATACAAAAGTAATTATTTCATCCCAGTTAGGGAAACTGAGCCACAAACATAGCAGCAAAATACATAAATTATCAAGGACAGAAAAAAAAGGTTCAATTAAAAGTTGTAAGAAAAATGAATGTTTGTCAATGATATTTTGAGCAAACAAAAAGACAGAACAAGAAGCTAGAAGCACAAAGCCTTCTCCAGACTTTACCTTACTCTATGAGAATCACAGGGTCATAGATCTGAGCTGGAAGGGAAGTCAAAGGTCATCTTATCCTATCTCCTCATTTACAGAGAAGGAAATTGAAGCCTGTGACTTGTCCAATGTCACACAAAGTTAGCAGGAGGGCTAGGATTTGAACCCAGATCCCTTGACTGCAAAGTCAACACTGATTCCACTACGCAAAACTGTGTTCTAAGGAACTTAGTAAGCTAACTTGAAGGGACTAATGCTTGGGGAAATGAAGACTTAAAGCAGGCATGAAAACATTCTTCAAATATCTGAAGACCAGTGATGGGAAAGGAGCATGAAGTTTGTTCTATTTGGTCCCAAAGCAGAGAAGTTACAGAGAGGCAGATTGTTAGGTCAATATGAGGAAGAACTTCCTAACAGTTAGAGCTAGTAGTCCCAAAATGGAACAGTAGTGAGTTCTGAGTCACTCACAATGTTAAAGCATATACTAAGTTTGTGAGGGAAGTCACAGAAGGGGTTCAGGGGTTCTTGCTTCAGGTAGACGCTGGGTCTGATGAGCTCTAAGACCGAGATCTAACCTTAAAACTCACAGAGGGGATTCTGCTACTGGCACCTCAGGATAGTTATTAAAATGTAAACAAACAACTTTTTTTTTAATTGATGTAAACTGGACTGTTTAAAGGGAGTTTACTGGGCAACCTGAAAATCCTGGCAAAACTTGTTTCCTCCTATGGGTTAATTTTTTAAAAATCCATTTTCCTGAGGCTGATTATTGACTCCCACGAGCTTAGTACAGTAGAAGCAATGAGAGGCACCGCTTCTCATTTTTGAGAAAAATCCTTTTTGTCATCCTTTCTGTTTGTGCATCCTCTCAAATCACACTGGTCACATACAGATATGTGCCACATAAACAGACAGATAGAGAGACATGTCTACAAACAGCAATTCACTGAAGTATAATGATACTGCCTTGGGACGTGAATACTTTCCAGATGTAAGCTGGCCTGGCTTCCTTTCATTACTTATATGGGAGAGATAAACAAATATAACAATGCCAATTACATCACTTTTTTCTCAGGCTGTTAGTGATGGTGATCTGGCTAAGCTTTCCCATATTTCACATATTAGTGCCTACTTTACTCCCTACAAAACTCCTCTGTATTTTGCCCTTGTAAAACAAAAATCATACTTTGCTCTACAAATGCTTTAATTTAGCATAAAATTAAATATTTACTATAAGAGCTTTTTTTTTTCCTTTTCTTAAGCAATTGGGGTTAAGTAACTTGCTCAAGGTTACACGGCCAGTTATTTCTGGGTGTGGTGCTAAGTATCAGAGCCCGGATTCGATCCCAGGTCATCCCGACACTGGAGCCAGTGCTCTTACTCACTGTGCCACCTGGTCACCCCTATAAGAGCATTTTTGAAAGTTCTACAGCATAATGGTAACTCTTGCTGCCTTATAATGGGTGTCTGTCAAGGTTCTTTCCCAGGGCCTCTACTCTCTTCTCCCTAGACCTACTTCCTCATTGCTCTCTCCTGTTCCTAGGGATTCAACTCACTCCTACACAAATGAAACAGATAAATACAGATAATATATCCAATCCTCATGTTTCCTCCTGAGTTACTGTCTTGCATTTGCAACTGTAAGAGACAGAATGAGAAGGAGCAGACTGTAAGGGCTGAACAGGAACAGCAGTGTGGATATAGCTCCATTTGGACGGCCTGTCAGCATCTTCCACTATGTCAAATTGGAATTCATCTTCCACTCAAAATCTGCCCCTCCTCTCCATTTGTCTATTTCTATTGAAGGCATCGCCACTTTCTCAATCACCAATGCTCAAAGTACTTTGACTTACAAAGTCTCCTTTAATCCTCCACACCCCAGCTCCTACCCTTCCAATCAATTAGCAAGTTCTACCAATTCTACCTGTGCAAGATCTCTTGCCTCTGTTTCCTTCTCTCTATAGGCATGGCCACCCCTCTACTTAAGGGTCTTTTCACCTCACACCTTGAAGTAACCCGCTGGACTGTTATCTTCGTTTTCAGTCTCTCTTCTCCAGTTTTTCTCTCACACAGCTGTGAAAACAAACTGGGGAATATAAAGACAGATCTGACCATATCACTTCCCTGCTCAAAAATATTCACTAGCTTTCTGTGCTCTCTTAACAAAAGATGCCTCTTGTTCTGCCATCACTTAAGGTCCTATACAGTCTAGCTGACTCCAAACTTCTAGTCTTATAATATTCATCTTAATGCACAATAATTTACACCCAAACCTGACTATTAGCAACTCCAAACTCAACTTAATATCTATTGCATTCATATAGGTAGTACAAAATGGCTAGAATGAATTACTTCCTCATATCTGCCTGCTGAAATTCTTTTCTTCCTCCAGGTTCCTTTTAGGTACCATCTCATTCCTGAAGCTCACAATCGCAGGTTTTCTCTTTCATCTCAAACTCTTACACACAGTTTGATCTCTCTCCTTTGCCCTCCCTTCCACCTTTTGATATAACAGCTAGGTGGCAGAGTATATGAACACTGGACCTCTAAAATGGGAATAATGGCAGCACCCACCTCCTAAGGTTGTCGTGAAGATATAACGAGATGTTTGTAAAGTGCTTCGCAAACATCAAAGTATTACATAAATGCTAGTTATCTTGATGATTATGATGATGATGATGAAATCTACCTTTATTGAATGACAAAGATCCTTCCTGATGACAAGGATTGTATCAATTCTCATCTTTTATACTCAGATAATAGGATTATATCCAGCACATAACAGGCACATAATAAATACTTTTTCAAATTGAATTAAAAAATTTTCAATATAAAGTTCTAAATTGTTTTATGAATTCTAGTCCTGGCTCTCAACATTTCACAGAATCACATGATTTTATAATTGGATAGTGGTCGAGCAACCATTTAGTCCAACCCATAACAAAAATGGATGTACTAAAACATGCATGATAACTGGTCAAACAGCCTCTCCTTCAACACCTCCAAAGATGGCATCCCATTACTTCCTGAGGCAGCTAATTACCTTTTGAGATAGGTTGAATTATAAATAGGTCTTACTGGACATCAAACCTAAATTTGCATCTTTGCAGTTCTCATCCTTTGTTCCTGGTTCTAGCTTCTGGAGGCAGTCAGAACAAGGCCAGTCCTTCTTTCTCATGACAACCCTTTAAGTACTTGAAGATAGCTATTAAGTGGCCCCCAAATCTTCTTTTCTCCAAGTGAAACATTTCTAATTTCTCCAACTGATCTCACATAGCTATGTACTATATTCCCTTCACCATCCCTGTTGCCTCGTCTGTATGCTCTCCAGTTTATCAATGTGCATCTTTTACAAAATATTAATTGTACAACAAGTACAAACTTGGAGTGGACTCCAGCTTCAACCATCTCCAATACCTGTAAAAAAATTGACTCTAAACAAATTTTAAAGCTACAGAACCCACAAAGAGACAGAGAGAAACAAATCTCCCACTGAAGGCAGCCTGGCAGGCTGACAGGAAAGGTCTATTACAGTACACTGGGAGCCAAGTGCAGTCCCCAGTGAGCCTTGGTTCTGGCCCCAGGACAGCCCCAACCAGCGACAAGACCAGCCAGAGCAGAGTTCCAAAGAGTGAACCACCAGTAGCTGTGATGGTTTCCAGACTCCTCAACCTATAAACACCAAAGAGAAAATAAAAGGTCAGTCGGGAACTCTGTTGTAAGGGTGAAGGAACAGTGAAGGCTGGCCCCTGCCCTAGGGCAAGAAGTAGCAGGAGGTGCTACGGTGAGGCATGGCTGCTTTCAGAGCTCCTGGCCTGCAGATCTTAGAGGGACCAAGTGACTATTAAGAGGGTAATCACTCTTGCTTTGACCTTCCTGGATCTGTAGTACCATCTTGGGTAGTGGTCCTGGGGTGTGTGGCCAATGAGCCAGATCTTGTGGGGGCTGTAGAGAGGGTACCCAACTAATAGCTCCAGCAGCTGCAAAAAACCCAGCAATTTGGGACAAAGCTCTATCCACTCTGTAAGCAGAGTTCTACTGTGGAAAAGAGCTCAAAAGTCAAGTAATTGGCAAGATGAGGAAGCATAATCACACCATCCAATCCTTTTTTGGGGACAAAAAGGATAAAAGCCTGGAACTGGAGGAGGACAATGAAGTCAGAACTCCTGCATCAAAAGCTTCCAAGAAAAATATGAACTGGTCAGAGGCTCAAGAAGGATGGAGGAGCTCAAGAAGAATTTTGAAAATCAGGTAAGAGAAGTGGAGGAAAAACTGGGAAGAGAAATGAGAATAATGCAAGAAAATAATGAAAAGCAAGTCAACATCCTGCTAAAGGAGACCCAAAAAATCTCTGAAGAAAATAACACCTTAAAAAGTAGACTAACTTAAATGGCAAAAGAGGTCCAAAAACCCAATGAGGAGAAGAATGCCTTAAAAAGACAAATCTGCCAGATGGAAAAGGAATTTCAAAAACTCACTGAAGAGAATAATTCCTTCAAAATTAGATTGGAACAATTGGAAGCTAATGACTTTATGAGACATCAAGATACTATAAAACAGATGCAAACAAATGAAAAAACAGAAGGCAATGTGAAATATCTCATTGGAAAAACTAGTGACCTGGAAAATATATACAGGAGATATAAATTAAAAATTATTGGACTACCTAAAAGCCATGATCAAAAAAAGAATCTAGAAATCATCCTTCAAGAAATTCTCCAGGAAAACTGCCCTGATATTCTAGAGTCAGAGGGCAAAATAGAAATTGAAAGAATTCACTGTTCACCTCTTGAAAAAGATCCCAAAAGGAAAACTCCTAGGAATATCATAGCCAAATTCCAGAGTTCCCAGGTCAAGGAGAAAATATTACAAACAGTCACAAAGGAAGAATTTTACTATTGTGGAAACACAATCAGGATAACACAAAATCTAGCAGCTTCTACATTAAGAGATTGAAGGGCTTGAAATATGATATCCCAGAGGTCAAAGGAGCTAGAATTAAAACCAAGAATCACCTACCCAGCAAAAATGAGCATAATGCTTCAGGGGAAAATATGGTCATTCAATGAAATATAGGACTTTCAGGCATTCTTGATGAAAAAACCAGAGCTGAACAGAAAATCTGACTTTCAATTAAAAGAAGCAAGAGAAGCATGAGAAGGTAAACAGGAAAAAGAAATCATAAGGAACTTATTAAAGTTGAACTATTTACATTCCTACATGTAAAAACAATAATTGTAACTTATGAGACTTCTCTCAATATGAGGACAATTGAAGGGAATATATATGTGTGTATGTATATATATATATATATATATGTGTGTGTGTGTGTGTGTATGTATATATATATATTTATATATGTGTATGTATAGGAGGGTGTATGTGTATAAATATATATGTGAGTATACATATATTTGTGTACATGTATACATAGACAAAGGGCACAGGATGGGTTGAATATGAAGGGATAATATCTTAAAAATAAAATTAAGAGGTGAGAGAGGAATATATTAGGAAAAGGAGAAAGGAATAAATGGATTAGGGTAAATTATCTCATATAAAAGAGGCAAGAAAACACTGTTACAATGGAGGGGAAGAGCAGGAAGGTGAAAGGAAATGGGTCAACTTTACTCTCATTGAATTTGGCTTAAGGAGAGAATAACGTACACATTCAATTAGGTTATCTTACCCTACAGGAAAGCAGGGGGAAAGGGGATAAAGGGGTGGGGGTGATAGAAGGGGGGGCAGATTGGGGGAGAGGGTAGTTAGAAGCAAACACTTTTGAAAAGGGACAGGGTCAAAGTAGAAAATAGAATAAATGGGGGGAGGGATTGGATGGAAGGAAATATACTTAGTCTTTCACAATATAACTACTATGGAAATGTTTTGCATAACTACACATGTACAACGTATGTTGAATTGCTTGTCTTCCCAGTGGGGCGTGGTTGAGGAGGGAAGAAGGGAAAGAACTCAAAGTTTCAAAAAAACAAATGTTAATGCATGTTACATACAACTGAGAAATAAGATATACAGGCACTGGAGTACAGAAATCCATCTTGCCCTACTAAAAAGTTGGAGCAGGGCAATGGGGAAGGATATAAGAGAGAACAGATCAGGGGAAGGGGTATTCAACAGGCTAGCTGTTTGGGGTGGGGGTAGGGGAGAGACAGGGAGAAGAATTTGTATCTCAAAATCTTGTGGAAATGAATGCTAAAAACTAAAAATAAATAAATTGGGGGAAAATATTAATTGTATTTTTATCTAAACCTAAATAAAAAAGAGCATTTCCATATATAAGGAAAACAAAGAGTATTCTATGCAAAACCATGACACTCCATTTCATATTTGCCTTTTAAATATACATACATACAAAACATATGAGTATGTGTGTGTGTATATATATATATACATATATATATATATGTATATCGTCTATGCTACTTTAAAAACTATCCTGTTTGCCTTTGTGTGCTTTCTTCTGAACTTTTTTTTTTCTATGCAATGACAAAATACTTTTACTATTGTAAAAGAAGTCCTTTTAGGCAAAACTATAGGAACTCTTATTCAAGGACAACAGGTAGCCGTTACAACAGTAAATAAGATAATCTACTTTACTATGTCCTTGCAAAATTTGCTATATTTTATTGCTCCTTCAATAGGTGAGTTTCTAATACTAGGCCATCAGGTGGTTGGTGATAGATCCATCAAGATGTTACAAGATAATTGTGATTCCTTTTTTTCCCACACACATTCTGATTAGAGTTCTTGTCTTATTTTCCTTTTTTTCTTAAATCTGTCAAAGTTAATATTTTTACAGTTTTTTTTGTTCTTATATAAAAGGCCATAATCACCCAGGATTCTTTGAAATTGTCTCTTTTGTCACTTTTTGCTGGGCAATAATATTCTATTACATTCATATAGAAAATCTATTCAGTCATTCCCCAATTGCCCAAGAAGCAATCTAAGATTCTTCTTAAAAAAAAATCCATTTTAATCCCCTCTTCAGGATTAGGGAATTTGTTTTGCTATGATGATTCCCTCTCAGGTATCATCCTCCCTCTTAACCATTTCCTCTCCCATTCCTACTTTTCCCCTAGTATTTGTTATATTTATACACCATTTGTGCATGTTTTGATGCTTGTGTGGAACCCTACTTTGTCTTCTTGGTCTTGATCTCACACTCCTGGGTTCCTCTTGCATATCAGTGCTTCTCTTTACCTCCTGGGGGCTTTGGTCCCTGAATCTTCAAAGTTCTGAACCTCCAAGGTGTTCTTTGGTGTCTCAGGACAGCATTTGAGAAACCAACAAGCTACTCGACCTGGGTTGTCCTGATCTGAGAGCTGCAACACTTTGCTGATCTAGTCAGCACCATGCTCATTGCTGACTCCTACCACTCTCTGGGGCTCCTGAGGTTCCCATTCTGGTGTTTGCTGTCCACCCTCAGGTTTGGTTTTTTTTAGAGGAGTCATCTGTTCTTTCTGCCCCTGAACACAGAAAGTTGCACGCGTTAGTAAACCTGTCCCTAGGGGTCTTTGGTCATGATGGGAGTCTATCCTGTAATGGAAATGGCTTTGATGTAGGGGTGGGGAAGGTAGGTCAGGATGATTTTTTTATATAGTTCTGGAATAGAAGTCACTGTAGTTTCTCATTGCATTTCTTTGTCATTATTTGATCAAACTTCAGGGATTTGCAGACGTAAGTAGATAGAAGTTGAACAGGCTGCCTCTGGTTTAGACAATTGGCCGGAAATCTATAAATGTACTTTCTAACCTATAGCCCCAAGACATTAATATATGTAGTCAAATGAAGATTAGAGAAGAATAGAGAAGAGCTCTCACCTCCTAATGCTCTGAAGCTATACCTCTCTTAATGTTACTCAAAATTACATTGGTTTTCTTGGTTACTATGTCACACTACTGAGTCATATAATGAGTTGGCACCCACTTAAATTTAATGATCTTTTTCAGACAAACTGCTCTCTCTTCACTATCCTGTGCTTCCCGCTGGCTGCTTTCACATGTAAGATTCCATTTATATCTATTAAATTTCAACTTGCTAGATTCAGTCCAATGTTCTAGTATATCAAGATCTTTTGGAATCCTGACTGCATCATCAAGTGTGTTAGCTATCCTTCCTAGCTTTATGTCATATTTTAACAAGTCTTAAGAGGTTCTCTGTTATGTATTGGAAATATATTCCAAGAAGACTTGGAACTTTTCTATTGCTGTTATCGGGTTGCAAAACTGCTGTTCCCTGTTGAATGGGGAAATGCCAACCACCAAGACTACTTTTTCTCTTTGTCCTCTAGTCTTACACTGAATGATTTTTTTTTACCTTCCAGTTTTTGTTAGTCAACTTTATCATTTTTTGGGAGAACAATCAGCTATTTTGCCCTCAGAACATGTAGCTTACTCCTCTCCAGAAATAGCTTCAAATTTATTTAGCTCCAAGTGCATAATGTTCTTTCTATCCTTTCCTCTTCTATGTGATATTTTTTTACCCTCCAACTTCCCAACAAAGGTCAAGTTTCACAGCCTGGATTATTGTGCATGAATCTTAGCTGGTGTTCCCACCAACTTTTCTTCCTTCTATCAAGTGTGCACACTCCCACCAGATTAGCTTTCTTAAAATACTATATTTATCACATCTCTCCTCTGTTCAAAATCTTTCACTGGTTTCCCATCACCTACAGAATATAGTCCAAATTTCTTAATCTGACATTTAAAGGCCTCCATAATTTGGCTTCAAACTGTCTTTTGAATTTAATCCTCTCAATACTTAACAAATAAAACAAAACTTTCTAATTCCAGATAAACTAGTCTACTCATTGTTCTCACCTGTTCACCTCTTTTTTTTTACAGTTTATTTTTTTACAATTTATTTGGAATTTCAAAATTTGAATAAGGGATCATCCTTTCTCCCAACCCTCAAATTGCTTATCTGTTAGTCCATCTGTCTTTGTTAGACAGAAACCATCCTTTTAATACAAGTTTAATTGCATTGGAAGCCAGTGTGGCTGGACATGAATACTGGATTGCTATTTACTGCTACTACTAGTGAAGTGATAAATCACTTCACTTGGGCTAGATGACATCTTAAGTTGCTTTAGCTGTGAAACCCTTTACTTTGTGCTGTAATCTCTATCACCAAAGGAGATCAATAAGGAAAGAAAAAACACTTATGACTAGAGAGTTAGAAAGATTTCTATCAGGTTTTTCCAGTATGTTAATATATATATATATATAATTTCAACAGCATAAAACAAATTTATGGCCTCAAATCGTCAATTTGCTATGGCAAGAGTCTAGCAGGGACATGAGTTCCCATTGCATTGTCTGGACTACCAACCCCTGGGGGAGCAACAAAGTTACTGCAAGAAATTCTTGAATTTACATGAATACAAAGTATTGTCACTTTATTTAGTTCTAAAAAAGATATAATTCAATATAATAAGAAAACATGTATATCTTTCAAAGGTTAATAGGTGCTATAATTAACAAGATATAAATCATTTAGAAGTATTGCTGAATTCATAATAGATTTGTGTCATCATCATCATCATCATCTTTTTTCTCAAACAAAAGATAATGATAGTAGTACTACTGTTATGTGAAGCTCCACAAAAGTGGTCTTTCATAGTCAAAAAGGTTGGGAAATTTTGGTCCAGAGAATTGCTGAGTTAATGACACATAGTAACAGTCAGATTTTTTTTTTGTTGTTTCAAAAGCCCATGGTGACATTTGCTCTAAAGATGTAAAGCAGCCTCAAAAGTCTAAATGATATGGGTAGCAGGAAGAGAACGTTCTTTTGAAACTACTTAAAGAATGATGGTAAATGTCTAATAGTTTCCAGGATATATAAGGAAATTATTCAAACTGATAAGAATAAGAGCCATTTCCCAATTGATAAATGGCAAAACCTCTTTGGTCATTTGGTGCAACTTCCACAGGAAGAAAACCAAGATATTGAATGTCATATGAAAACATGCTTCAAATAACCAATAATTAGGGAAATGTAAATTGAAGCAACTCTGAAGTTCTACTTCACACCAATCACATCGACAAAAATGTCAAAAGAAGAAAATGGGGAATCCTGTAGGGACTGCAAGAAAATAAAAAAAGAACACTAATATACCATTGAATTGATCTGTGAATTGAACCAGTCATACTGAAAACAATTTGGAACTGTTTCCCAAATATAATGGCCTTTGACCCAATGGTACTGCTATGAGTCCTACCCTAAAAGAATCAAAGAAAGAGAAGAAAGATCCATATGTACAAAAATTATTAAAGCAGCATTTTTCTTGGGGCAAAGAACTGAAAATGAAAGAGTAGTCAGCAACAGGGGAATGGTTGAACAAATAATGATATAAGAACATTTGTACGAACTGATGTCAAGTGAAGTAAGCAGAACTGTGATGACAATTTATATAATAACAACACTGTAAAGAGAAATAACTTGAAAAAAACAAATATTCTGATCAATACAATGACCAATATTGATTCCAAAGGATCGAAAAGTGAACATGCTACCCACCTCCTGATTAAAAATGTGATGAAACCAAGGTAAAGAATGAGACATATAGTTTTGAACATGGACAATATGAGAATGTATTTTACTTGAACATGCATATTTGCTTCTTTTTTTGGTTGGGGAAGAGGTAAGAGACAGAGAAAATAAATGCTTGTTGATTGAAAAAAAAATTTTTAAGGGACTGGGAGCAAGTATCCCAAAAGTTCTTAATTAATCATACCTGATTTTCTATGGCTTTTCTGTTCTTAGGGTCACTAACCACAGAGAGCTGCAGCTCAGCCATTTTTTTCATCTTGCTGTCCATGTCAATCTTTTGGAGTAGGTTTTTGGTCTGATTCTTTAACAGCCGGACTGTGTCTTCTTTCCCATGCTTCTTAGCAAAAAGAGAGGCACATGCAGAATGTATGGCAGTCACCCAGTTTTCCAAGTCAGTCTGGCTAGTGGCCTGAAAAATTAAGAGATAGTTAGAAAAATCAGTGATGGAAAAGGCAGTCCCCAGAGCAGCATGTTGGTGTTTTCCTGTTTAAGGAGTACTGTCAATAAGTGACATGCTTTGATATTTATGATATCATCATCATCATCATCATAATCCATATGAACTATTCCAGGTCTTCTGACTTCCTTAACTTGTGAGGTCATCAGAAGAGCTTTGGAATGACATGTCAAAAGCACAACTTTTGACACTTAGCCATGCTGTCAAAGTCCTAATGTTGTTTGGGTTTGTTTTCTTTTAACTTTCTCCAAGTTACTGGAGAGATTACAGACTTGAAAAACTTAGTTGTCATGTGTACCCCAAGGTAGAAAGGCACAGTTTTCCCATTTCCCCCTGTCCTAAAACAACCCTCCACTCCCTGAGGACTCTAGGGCCTCTTCAAAATTTAAGCCCAGAACAAATTTTATTTGTCTTATTTCACTCTTGATCATACTTATTCTACTTTACTTCATTCATTATTCACTCCTCAAGTGAATGTCATTTCAACTTCACTCTCTCAATTTTAACTAAGCAAAATATGTAGTTCTTTTACTCTGGTATCTTGTTCTTCTTAACTGCAGACCTTATATCCTTTTTTCTTTTCTAGGATTCCTGCATTCCCTTAAACTATATACAATGTAAAGAGCCAGCAGTACCTGGAAAAGGTAGACATCTCCAAAGGAGTTGCTGAGGCAGAATACATTTTCCTTCTTGGGATGTTCAGGGACAGACTGCACTACACTATCTTCCGCAAAAAGAGCACATCTAGGTGAACTACTTTGATCCATGGAATTTCTCCCATATGTTTCATAGAACAGCAGGGTACATCCTGTCAAAGAAAGGAGAAAAATGAATTAACTGTCCCATATCTTCAAGTTCTCTCAAGGGAAACTCAAACACAATAAGATAGGAGGGGAGTACAAAGAAATAGAAAGGTCAAGGGCTATGAAAATATGTGCTTTGAGCGGTGTGAGGGTCTTTGTGGGAGTGGTGATGGAGAAAGAGCGAAGGAATTTTGAACATCGTAACACTGAGACTAGAAGAGGAATGCTTTGGTAAATCTGAGATATGAAAATGTAATAACCCACATGGGAAGATGATATTTGTAACTCATAAGACCTTTCTCATTATTAGGGTAGTTAGAAGTATCTCTATGTAAGTCTAGATAGACAGAGGGCTAGATGTGAGTTGAATAGGAAGGGACAATATCTAAAAAATAAAAATAAGGGGTGAGAGAGGAATGTCCTCAGAAAGAGAGAAAGGAAGAGGTAGAATGGGGTAAATTATCTCACATAAAAGAGACAATAAAAAGCTTTTACAGTGCAGTCAGAAGGGGGAGGGAAGGGAGAATGAGTGAACCTTTCATCAGAATTGGTTCAAAGAAGGAATAATATACACACTCAATTGGATATAGAAATCTATCCTAAAGTAGAAATCTAGAATAAAGGAGGAGGGGAAGGGGATAAGAGAAGGGGGTAACAGAAGGGAGGGCAGATTGAAGGAGGGGATAGTCAGAAACATAACACTTGTGAGGAGGGACAGGGTTAAAGAACAGAATAAATGGGGATGGATGGAATGGAGGTAAATACAGTTAGCAATAGTAATTGTAAAAAAAAATGAAGCAAGTTTCTGTGATAAAGGTCTCATTTCCCAAACATGTAGAGAACTGAGTCAAATTTATAAAAATATGAGCCATTCCCCAAATGATAAATGATAAAAAGTTTTCTGATGAAATTTTCAGTTTTCAGATGAAGTAATCAAAGCTATCTATAGCCATATGAAAAAATATTTTAACTATTGATTGGAGAAATGCAAATTAAAACAAATCTGAGATACTACTTCATACCTATTAGAATGGCTAATAGGACAGAAGAGGTAAATGACAATTGTTGGGGGAAATGTGGGAAAAATGAGACATTAATGTACTGCTGGAGGAACTGTGAACTGATTTAACAATTCCATAGAGTAATCTGGAACTACACCCAAAGGGCTATAAAACCATGCATACCCTTTTTGACCTAGCAATATCACTACTAGGTCTGTAACCCAAAAAAGATTAAAAAAAACAAAAAGGAAAAGAACTTCTATGTACAAAAATCATTATAGCAGCTCTTTTCTGGGGATAAAAAATTAGAAGTTGAGGGGACACCCACCAATTGGGGAATGGCTGAACAAGCTGTGGTATATGAATGTAATGGAATACTATTTGTGCTATAAGAAATCATGAACAAGTGGCCTTTAGAAAAGCCTGGAAAGACTTGAAGGAACTGATACTGAGCAAAGTGAGCAGAACCAGGAGAACATCGTATACAGTAACAGCCACAGTGTATGATGACTGATTTTGATAGACTTAGCCCTTCTCAGCAATGCAAGGACCTAAAACAATTCCAAAGGACTCATGATGGAAAATGCCATCCACATCCAGAGAAAGAACTTGGGAGTCTGAATGCAGAGTGAAGCAGACTATTTTTGTTTTGTTTTGTTTTCTTTCTCATGGTTTCTCCCATTCATCATAATTCTTCTATATAACATGACTAATGCAAAAATATGTTTAATAGGAATATATATATATATATATATATATATATAGAGAGAGAGAGAGAGAGAGAGAGAGAGAGAGAGAGAGAGCCTATATCAGACTGCATGCCACCTTGTAGAGGGAGAAGGGGAAGGAAGGAGAGAAAATTTAAAACTTATGGAAGTAAAATGTTGAAAACTTAAAAAATAAATTAACTTTAAAAAAGAAATGAGCAGGATGCCCTCAGAAAATCTGGAAAGATATGAATGGGTTGATGCAAAGTAAAATGTACTGTGTACAAAATAACAGCAATATTATAAGATGATCAGCTGTGAATGACTTAGCTATTCTCAACAATACAATGATCCAAGACAACTCTGAAGGAATTGCAATGAAAAATGCTATCCATCCCCAGAGAAAGAACTGTTGGTGCCTGACTACAGACTGAAGTATACTTTAAAAAAAAATAAATGAAAATGTAATAACAAGAAAAAATCTTCATGTTTATTAACAAAAGAACCAACTTTACTGATTTATAATTTGTTTGAAGTAAAATTTCTAAAAAGAAATTCTGCTTCGTTATTTATTTTCAAGTAGGCTATCAATGACCCTTGCAGGTTAACAAGGTATTGCCAAGGTGAAGCCAACTGTATTAATTTAAAAACAAAAACAACAACCACCACCATGCTTAGTCATGCAGTCTCTTCTCCCAGTTGCTGATTTTTTTTTTAATTTGGATTAAAATGTTTTGTTTCAATGTATCATACGAACCATTAACAAACTCCCAGGGGCAGCCAGGTGGTGCAGTGAGTAAGAGCACCAGCCCCAGTATCGGGAGACCTGGGATTGGTTCCGGCCTCCGATACTCGGCACCCACACAAAAATAATAATAACTGGCCGTGTAACCTTGAGCAAGTTACTTAACCCCGATTGCTTAAAAAAAAAAACTCCTAAATGAATCCCTCACAATGAACAAATTATTATGAACAATCTAAAAACAACATCAATTCTCCAAATTTAGAAGAACCAAATTGCATTCTTGCTGGAAGAGACAAGGATTAAAGAAGGAAGTGTTCCTCATTTCTGTGACTACATTCATGGTAATATCATAAAGACAAGAGGCAAATGTGCCACCTTAGGGAAAGTTTTTCATAAGCCCAACCCATTTTCCTAAAGAACTTTGCCTTACTCCATTATATCTTAATGCTAAGTGCATTCACTGACACTCAATGTATTCTAAGTAACTACAAAGATATTGCTTCGAATCCAACTCCAATAAAGAATCATTCAGCTAAAACAAGCTATCTCACTTTTTGCTAGAATGTAGAATCAATATGGAACAATTCATTGTCATATTTTTTTTTATTTCAGGATGTTAACATTATATAAATGTTGTTAAATTTTAATGGAATTTTGAATCTTTAAAAGTTATACTGTTGGGGTTTTTTCCCCCTAGCGGTATGGGGACAATTATCAATAAAAGTATTTTATTTCTTCATTGCTAGACCGTGGCTCTATAAGGTAGAGCACCATAATACAAACTCATCTAATTAAAACTTTAATTTAATTGTTGGACAGGGGCAAAACAGCCATAAAGCAAATATGAGAAGCTCCACTGACTAGAGAGGTAGGTATGAAAGTTTTGGCACCAACATCTGTCCTGTGTTAATGATACCAGTCTCCCACCGTCGTTTTCCTTCCAAAATACGTTCCCTTCAGTTACTGTTGCCCTAACAAAGGACACAACCACTAGCTGTCACCATGTCCCCGATCTTACAACCCCACAATGTCAGACATTTTCCATAAAACACATCTTCACTTTCACAAAGCACACTTCCATATACTGAATCCTAATATTGCTTCATCTACAACTTTTTAGGAATGGAACTATTTGCACATAGAAGTATAATTAGAAACAGCACTATAAAAAGTAATACCAGGAATTTTTCACTGTGAACTTGATTTCATACTATAGGATTACTTCCACCAAGAGGAAAAAAAAGATAGGGTTGTGGTTAATCTTGTTAACATCCATTCATCAGAATGAAGACAGGTGGGAAAAAGAATTGATCCTTAAGCAAAGAAGAGGCCTTATGACATCTGTAATTTAAAACTAGGTAACAAGATAACCATAAGCCTTGCACATAAGTCCCTCTCCAGAAGAATGCTTTCAGTTCATTTATTTAGGTACCTAGAAGACATAAAAAGAGAAGTCTGCTTGACTATATATATATAATATAGATGTTTTATCTACCTATACACATAGATATATACATACACACATTTTATTAAAAAAATAATTTTAAAAGGTAGCTCCAAATGTAACTGATGCTAAAAATCAGATATGTTGAACTCAACATACAGTGCTCTAAGTAGGAGACAGTTTTTAAAATCACATGAAATGGGTGGCTAGGTGGTGCAGTGAATAAAGCACTGGCCCTGGAGTCAGGAGGACCTGAGTTCAAATCTGGCCTCAGACACTTAACACAAAAACTAGCAAGTCAACCCCAACTGCCCTTCAAATAGCAAAACACACACACACACACACACACACATGGAAGAGGTTATGTCTGCAAAAACATCTTTATCATATGCCTTTTGCTTGCTGAAAAGGAAATGAAAGAATGAATATTCAATAATATTTTAGGCTCACAAAACTCTATCATAGAATCTCCGTGTTTCACAAATAAACATGGGGGAACTCTAAATATAGACAGTACCAAGTGTCTTGACTATTGCCAGAGACAATGAGGTATCATCACCCAGAGATATATTCACTAATCAGCAGTCCCTGGTCTGTGTTCAAATCTTCAGTTCAATCTTTCTTTGCAATAACAGAGTCACAAAGACCTAGCTTCACAGTGACCTCTCATGCCACCAATAAGAGTAAGATATAGGAAATGTTTGTTTCTTTGAGTTTAAGGAACCCTTTTAATTTTAGAAAATGAATGGCAGTTTTGGCAGTTGCTAGATGGCTTTGTGCTCGCTCAAGACAAGTTTCTGATCTGCAAGTCCATGGCAGGCTCATTATTTATACACAGAAGCCAAAACAAAATTAAGAAGGAGTGATGCTGAAGACTTACTGGCCTTTTCCTCATGCTGGCTGCAGATGTAATTCCCTTTTCTGGCTCTCCCAAAGTGATGGCAAAAGAGGTTGCCAACTTAATGAGCCTGACTTTTGACCACTATATGTAGTTCTTTTTGACAATGGTTCACAGAAATACTGTGCAATCATGACAACGGGTATTTTGTTGTTTTCCCCTATATTTGCATAAATCAGTGCTACACTGATTTAGTCATTCTCAAGATCATCAATCTATTTTTAACTTTCAGCAAAGCTATACCTACATGTGAAAAGAGTATAAATTATGAAACCTCCAAAAAAAAAGAAAATGTAATTTGTTTTGTATGAAAAGGCACATTTGTTTGTTAAGATTACCACTTCACTTTTTTACTTTATGAGATCATAACAATATATAACATTGCAGATTCTACTCTCCCCCAAAATGCAAGTTCATTAAAATCCATATTTAGACTGTATATACAGACTATGAACTCAACTTCCCAACCCAAACACAAAAACTGGGTGGGGAATAACAAGCATTTCTAAAGCACTTACTATGCGTTAGTTACTGTGCTTAGTGCTTTACAAATATGATCTCATTTAATTCTTACAACAGCCAGGGAGGGGGTTATTATTGTACTCATTTTTTACAGTAAAAGAAACTGAGTCAGGTAGAGGTTAAGTGACTTGCCTAGGGTCAAACAGCTAGAAAGTATCTGAGGCTGGATTTCATCTCAGTTCTTCATGACTCTATGCCCAGCACTGTATCCATAATGCCAGCTAGATGCCTCCTCTATGTGCAACATTTACCTATGATAAGCCAAATATTGAAAGAATACTGACGCATACATCATTTTATCTTTTCCATAAAATATTTTAGCAAATCCTTTATATCAAATCTCAATCAAGTGAGTGATGCATGCAGGCATTAAACTGGGAATATTAGAGTAAGGAAATGATTGACTGCCCATGAGAGAATGCTTTGAAAGCAGCCAAGTTCTGACCTACCTTTAAGAGTGACCCAGTACTGTTTCCATTTCCTCCTGGCCACAAGCTCCAGCTTCTTCTCTTTCTGAAGAGTGACAAGAGGCTTGAAAAAGAGCCACCCCGCTTTCCGGACAACTCCTTGCTCCTTCTCAAAGAGAAGGTCCAGTTGCTCTAAGGAGCTAAGTGAGTCGCTACTGGAGTCTGCTGTTTCTGTAGATGTTTCTATGTTCTCCACATGAGTCCTACTCATCTCCAACTCCCGCATGAAATTTTCATAGATGTTTTGTCGCAAGGGGTCACTGCTAATTGCATTAGTGGACTCACTTCTCTGAGGCACAGTCTGGCCAGATCCACCTGACCAGAGCAAACCAGACAGCTGTGAAGGCAACAGTGCTTCTGCACTGAGACCATCAGTTCGGGTATCCAAGTGGTCATATCCATCCTTGGATTTGGGCTCCTGTGCACAATAAAAATAGCCACTGATCAGAAATTATAAGTATTCCATAAGCCCATAATTCTTTTCTCTAAGGGCATTGAAGGGAAAAATTTTTAATTTTCTGTTGCTAATAGTGCTAACATAAAGCAAGGTCCTTTTGAAAAAAAAACTTCTAAATATATAATTTAAGGGATAAACAGGATTATAGAAATAACCTAGTTCAATCCAATCCATCAAATAAATCCACTGGCCTAATATCAATCAAAGAAATATTGAGGAAATAACAGATTAGAACTCTAGGTAGTATATATAATCCATGTGTGCCATCTAGTCACAGCGGGTAAGCCAGCTTAGAATCAGGAGGAACTAGGTTCAAATCTAGCCTATGAAACCTTGGGCAAATCAGTTAATTTCCATGTGGAAATTTCCTAGGATTTATCCATCAATTGTTACACCTTTAGACAGAGCTAGTTTCTAAACACTGATGAAATCACAGATCCTATATTACTGTATCTACCTCTTTATTAGTATATCTAATAGTTTGGTGGCACAAGAAATGTCTAGAATTAAACATCTTTGCTAGCTATAAATTAAATCCTGACAAAAGTCATTGGTGTTTTTGCATCTTTTCTATGGCATTTTAAAATAAAATGTAAAAGTTAAATCCATCTTTGATACAGTACATTTATGATTTGAGAATAGTTTTGTCTTGGAATACTGATAGTAAACATCATTCATCAACATATTCTCACCAGAATTCATCTAAAATGTTGATTCTGGCTGACTGTTCCATTATTATTCTCCCAAACTAAGTTCATCCTAGAAGGAGAAACGTAGATTCATCTTCTCTGCTCTACCTGACCATCACAACTGGAATCATCCAGGCGTACAGCCTTGGTAAAGAGGAAGCTACTTCAGTGGGATTTAACCAGTCACTAAGAGACTAATATCCACACTCCATGATGCTGGATACGAGCCTTGGTTCTTCAGAGCTACGGCACAGCTACCTGTACAGATATACTTTTGGTCTCTTGGAGGCTTCAAAAGCTCCCCATATTTCCATTCTCAAGCCTAGTGTAAAAGTTTCCCAATTTCTGCCTCTCCCCACCCAAATCTGGAGCCTGGAACCTACAGCAGTAACTTCCTCACCCCCAGCTCCTTGGTCAGATTTTGAACCACGTTCTTGGGGTCTTTTCCCTACAAAGGGCATCGATCAAGGGACCTGACATCACTGCAGCTGCAGCCTTTTGTCATGGCAAGTATTCACTCCCTATATACTCTATGCCCTAAAAATATTCCTACTTGCAGATATATTTCAAGCAAAGACAGATCTACATAAAATAAACAATTTAATATCAGCTTCCTTGTGAACTGAGATTACTTGCACTGTTTGAAGATACCAAGCAATTGAAAGTTCAAATCCTAGAGAGTGGGAAAAATACTTTTAAGAGCACAACTGAATGCTGTGGTAAAGAGCATGAAAATAAATTCCCTGAATTTGGAAGGAAGGAAAGTGATTTGAACCTTAGGTTCAGAGGAGCACTGGTATTCTAAATCTGCTGTGTAGACAATTGAGATATTCAATCATGCATTAATTAGCTAATTGAATGAGAATTTATTAAGTGTGTGAGTGCAGAGTACTGTGCTAGGAATAGGATAACAATAATTCATGTTCAGGTAGCTCTGAAAGGGTTACAGAGCACTGGCCTCTAAATACCTCTTTAAAGGCAAGTAATAATCCGAATGATATTCTCCCATTTTATAGATGAGTACTTTGAGACACAGAGGTAAATTTATTTGCTCATGCATTTGAACCCAGATCTTTCCATACTACCCTATGCTTGCCTATGCCAAGAATACCCTTACCCATCACAGGAAGCTATCTGTGTGCTTACTTTTTGTCTAGTAATTTGTCATTTCTGAAGCTTATATATCTGTTAGTATCTTTTCCTATACTATCAATTTTATTGAATTATTGAAACAAAATCAAAACAAAGGGTTGATCGTGGTCAATAATATGTTTTGAATTTATAATATTTGAATGATTTTTATTAGTATACAAATGAAGTAGCCATTACTGTCTTTTGTAGGAAAATAATCAGCCAACTAATTATTGCTTCTAAATAGTCAGGTCTTATAAACAGCTGGACCAAACATACAGCTACTACCAATGAAAATATTATTCTTCTACTTGTATTTTCACTATGTCCCACCACGATATTTGTTTACTCTCTGATGCTTATGCAAGAATAAGGCAAATAAATGAGCTCCTGTGAGTTACTTACACCGGAAACTTTGAAAAATGTTTAAAGCTAAAAAAGAAAATCCTTCTCTATTTGTAGCTCTTCAAAAACATCCAGAGGGAAAAGATGCTTCTCACTTGGCTAATATTAACATTAATTCAATTATTTGCAGGAAGATCTGATATGTAGCCCAAAACCAACAAGGGATTTACCTATGGTTGCTGGCATCAGCTATAACGAGGCTTTTCAAAATAAGAGAGACTCTATGCCAAAAGGAGTTTCTGAACTGGCAGCGTTAAATGCAACCTAAAAACACACTATACTTTGTTTCTCCTAAGACATATTTCTGGTCCTAAGTTCTAGCCCCCAACTCAGCAAAGCCAAGACCTCCTTCAAGCACATATGGCAACATTTTCAGTGTCTGCATCTGGTACCTATGTGATCATGTTGGTCTATGAGAACTTTCTAATGCTCATGATCAGCACTTCCCAATTTTACTTGCCAGGACCAACTTTTAAGGCTTATGGAAGAGGGCCACTCTTGTAAGTTGAAGCAACATGGTAGAGTGGAAAAGTCTTCAGACCTGGAAT
Organism: Petaurus breviceps papuanus; assembly: GCF_028583685.1. NCBI lineage: Eukaryota > Metazoa > Chordata > Mammalia > Diprotodontia > Petauridae > Petaurus > Petaurus breviceps. The sequence goes on from NW_027187345.1 coordinate 2,352,065, forward strand.
CAAGAGACCTGGGCTCTAGTCCTCACTGTGACACTAGCTATGCGGCTTCAGGAAAATCATTTAACTTTTCTAAACTTCCATTTCTTCATCTGCAAAATGAATTTTAAAATATGACAGGGTTGTGTCAAAACATTATTTTTATTCTGACACAGTGGACAGAGTGCCAGGTTTGAAGTTAGGAAGTCCTGAGTGACTCCAGTAAAGTCACTTAACATGTGTTTGCCTCAGTTTCCTCACTTATAAAATGGGAATGATAATAACAGCAAAGTTGTTATCAGGATAAAATGAGAAAATAATTATAAAACTCTTAGCATAGTGTCTAGGTATAGTACGTACAGCATAGTAAGCCCTATAGATATGTGAGCTATTATTATCATCATCAGGGGTAAAAGTGTCAACTACTTCCACCAGAAAGGCTTTGATCACTTACTCATTCTTTTTCAATAAAAGTCACTTACCTCATTGCCTTGTCTCTTTCTAATATGACTTTTCTCTACTTAGTTATGAAGCAGTGAGGGTACCTCAGAGCTTCTCTTGCCCTACCCCTCTCATTTTATGAACCTAAGTTGGCATAGCTGATAAGCAATAATTAGGACATTAAGCCCAGATCTCCTAAATTAAGTGTTCTTTCCATAATACCATGCCACTAGAGGCAAAGCACATAATCACTAAAAATCAGTCTACAGGATCCTTCACCTCTCTCTAGTGTATCTACTGTTTCTCCCCCCACCCAATTTCTCTCTACAGGGGTGATAACTGTCTTTTTTTTTTTTCTGTATTCCAATTCCCACTTACATCCAGTGGCCCAATACAAAATACCATCAATATCAAAAGCCTTGTGGACATGCCCAGAAAAGTCTGTTGGTTTGGTGTTTTGTCTTGTTTTGTTTTGTTTTCCCAGATAGAGAAAGTCTACCTATTTTGTGTGGGTCAGGGATCCTATAGTAATACTCAGCGGGAAAAAAGTAGGACTAAATTATAGGTCAGTGCTTTGGAAATGGATTTTAACATGTTTTTGCATAGGGAACTCTTCAAGGATATGAAGAGTTTAAATAGGAGAGTGGTTTATTCATTTCTATATAAAAATAAGATGTACTCATGAATCCAATTTGAGTGCTTTGGTTTATATACAAAAGCGAAACAGAATCATCTCTGAGAAGGGTCATCTCAGGGAGATTGTTGCATCTTCAATACAGGAATGAAGCTACATGGGTTAAATGTAAGTCATCTGGAAATTCAAGAGCTTTATGTTCAAATCTAATCCTGCCTTTGCAATGAATTCCCCGTGGCTGTGTAACTGATATTTCAACCAGGAGCTGGTATGAACAGAACAGAAATAGGGCTTCACTCCTCTCACTAGAGCTATATTTAATAGTGAAAATACATTCATATTAAATACACATTCATCTCCACCCTCAATATGTTTTCCTTCTATAGTATGGCTTTTCTGCATTTGTTTCTTAGGACATTTTTAAATGTTTGAATTGTTTCACTGCATTCTTTATTTTCAGGCTCTCGTAAGTAGAAAGGACACTCAATCAGGAGTTAGAAAACCTGGTTTTGAATCCTGTCTCTGATCAATTCATTGGTGGTAGAGGATCCTGATGATGATGATGATGATGATGATGATAGCATTTACAGGGTGCTTGAAAGTCTGTGAAGCACTTTATAAATATTATCCTCATAACAATGCTGGGAAGTAAGTGTTACCCTTATCTCCATTTTAGAGATGAAGAAACTGAGGCAGTAAGGTTAAATGACTTGCCCAGGGTCACACAGCTAGTTATGTAGCTGAGGCTGAATTGGAACTTGGATCTTCCTGACTCCACTTCCAGACCTCTATCAACTGTGCCACCTAGCTCTCTTGTGTAAAAATTAGCATTTATATAGTCTTCTCTAAGTCTTACAAGTGTTATCTCATTTATTTTACACTTTATATGTTATCTCATTTTGTTGAATTTCCTATAGTAAAATGATCAAATCCGGAATGGGACAGATACTTCAGGAGGTTGTGATATGTCCTAGTCTGAAGTTTGGTTCTTAATTTTAAAGGCTGTTTTAGATGTGATTCTGCTTTTTAAAAAAGCAGGAGTCTATATTGAGTGAAGAAAAAAATAAACCTTTCCTCCCTCTATCACACTCAAATAAAGTATGTTTTATGCCAAAAGACTAGAAGCTACTGCGAATTTTCTTTTAAAGAAAACAATAACTTTCCATATCAAGTGCCAGAGTCCTTCCCTTCCCTTCTTTCACTCACAACATAAACGCCACTGTTAGCATCATTATTGCTGCTATAGTTATCAGTCAGCACCACACGCTATATATCAGATTCTTGTAGTCCTAAGCACTTCCATATATTTAGCTCATATTTTCTTCCCAGTAGTCCCACTAGGTTAGAGTAGGGAGCATGGATTATTATCAGCATTTTGCTGATGTGGCAACTTTAAATTGTGACTTTCCCCAAGTGCCAGCAAGCAACTCTGGTGACTCATCTTCAAGAATCCTACCCCCGCAGTGGGTAGGACGACTTAATGATACCTACCTCCCCCCAAAACCTGACAATATTCTCTTTGCCCTTTCTCCAGACTCTAATTATAGAGTACTGCCTAAAGGAGTGCTCAGATAACCAATTCACTCAGGAAATCTCTCCACCTCTTTTCCTGGCAAGAGGAATTTTGACTTGGATGGTCTAAGAAAATGCTAGGAGCAATGAGGAACTGGGGAAACACTCAGTTGTGGCATAAGCGTAAGGTTAAGGCTCAAGTATTATCTGAATCAAAATCAAATAAATTCACAAAACATACTTTTGTGGGGGAGAGTGAGCCTAAAAAAATGTAGAATCAGAAGGTATTCGAAAGGTTAAGTACAAAAGTTTTTTTGTTTATTTTTAAGGCTCAGATTTACAACTTTGTGAACATTCTTCTTTTTCTGCTCTACTTTGTATATGAAAATGTTCAATTTCTTTGGTGTTCAAGTTCAGATTTTTAAAAAATGGTAAAAAGAAGAATATTAAAAACAGTACAGTACCTTCTCTTCTAAAAAAAAAATTTGCCAAAGTTCACTTCAAACCTTTTTTGGTTAGAATGGTGCTGGAAAATTTGCCCCCAAATAGGAATAGTCCCCCTTACTCTTGCACCTTCATTTAAGAAATGAAATTGACCTTTAAGATTATTTCTGTTATTTAAAATCTCACTAAATTTTACAAATGGAAGCCACTATACTGGGCTGAATGTGACTGTTTTCATTTTAATTTCTTTTCCCTTGCTTTCATTAATATAACTAGGATTTTGCAAATATACCAGAGGGTAACAAAAACTGATGAGTTTTCTGATGCTCTTCTATATGGATAAGGGAAAAAAAGACTTAAGGCTATATAAAAGAAGAAAACCTATAGTTGAAAGAGGTGAAGATAACTTCCTAAGAGTAAGATCAGGATAAGCACTTTCTATGTTTTTCAGCATTTCTGTTGAACTGGAAGAAACATGAAAATCTTATTTGAAAAAAAAGATGTTTTCAATCATGAAATTTGAGCACCAGATGTAAACTCAGAAATAAACAATCAACACAGTCATTTCCAAGATCAGGCCTAAGGCCCAGGGAAGTTAAGTTAAAGGACTTGTCTAAGGTCTCCTTGTTAGCTAATGGCTGTGCTGGGTCTAAAATGCAAGTCTCCTGTTTCACTGCTCAAAGCTCTTTCTGTAACACAGTCTTGCCTCTCTTGAAGAGTGGGGAGAGAAGGGGGAGGGAGAGAGAAGGGAGGGAGGGAGAATAATGTCTATCTATGAATGTATTTTCCTTTTAGGATGCTTTCTATATATTTTAACCTCACTTAATCAATCAAAAAGTATTTGTTGAATGAGTTCTCTAGGTATAGCACAGTGTAAGGTATTGATTTAGAGAGGCATTTTTATTTCCTCTCTTAATCAATTACACAAACATATAGGTACCTCAAAATATTTGTGCTATAATAATATCTGAAAAGTTAGTGCTATTTAAAATTTTTTTTACCCAAAATGTAATGAGAATATCTTCACATTTCTCATTCCTCCCACTAAAATCCAAAAATAATCCATCTGAACCAAAAAATCAAAGTCAATTTTTCTTTGTGACCAAAAAAATTATATACCTGGAGTTTCCTTTTTTTTCTTGAGAGACTTCCTGTCCAATCGCTGATTCGCCTCATTCTAGTTTTTAATGTGTCCTTTTTAGAAGTATCTTCTGTTAAGGGTTTGGACTTCCGACAAGGAAGGGTGTAAGAACAGTACTGTACAGGGCCTCTCTGCTCTGCCCTTGAGGGCACATCAATATCTGAGACAAATGAAACTCTGCTATTTAAATTGGCATGTGTACCAATGTATTCATCAGAAAGTCTAATGCCTGAGGGTGGGAGACTTTCTAAGGTGGAATCTTTGTACAACTCCCGGAGGGACGAAAGAGATGAACTTTGGTTAAAAGGCTTTTTGGCATCGTCTGATGGAAAACTGGAATGGATGCTGGTATCTGGAGTGCTTCTGGTCAGGTAAGATCCCTCCAATTCATTGATGTCCCCAACATTTCCCCAAGGAGAATCATACCAGGAAGACTCAGAGCTAAAAGAGCTGCCTTTACTAGATCTCAGCCGGGAATCAGTAGGAGAAAGGCAATGACTGGTAGAATAATCAGTACTAGAATTTCTCCGGACTTCAGTAAGGTTGGAAGTTTCAGACTCTAATGTAGGGGAATATCTCAAAAGTTGTACTGGTCCAGTGGAGTCCTCTGTAGGCACTTTGTTGTTGCTGCTATTGTGGAACTCAACCCTTAAACATCCATCCCATTTCCCTAGTGTTTTAATAAGAACCTTGGGGCTCTTCCGGTCTTCAGTTGGCGGGGTAGATGCAAGACTCTCATTTTTCCCATAACAATTCAGAAGGTGTCCATTGCAGTCTCTGGAGGTGATATGGTTATCGGCTGGTTCATGACTAATATAATGAAAGCCATTCTCAGACAAGAAGGCAGAATTCTTTCCTTGTAAATAGTTTCCTGACACATTTACTTTGTGCTTTGTGTGGGTACTGCCTTTGGAGCCTTTGGCCATTGGGTCATTGAGTCGTGATGAATAAGGCTGGTTACTCTTAAAGTGGGAAAGGCAACTCCTGGCCAGGGATCGCGACTTGTAATTTGTCCCACTGCTTCCATGACCCCACCCATGCAATGAGCAAGACTTTTCATCTTTTGCATGGATGCTTCGGATTTTCAGTGGACAAGGCTTCTGTTTTGCACCAGTGGCAGAACTGCTATGATTTTTAGATCCCTGAAGACTGTATTGACTCTCAGAGTTCCCCATCTTCACCTAAAGTAAGAATAGTTGAATCAGTAACATCAGTGACCTAAGTTACAAACCAATATGACAGAAGATCTTAAAAATAGCATTTATACTTCAAAAAGGAAACAAGCAGCTTATTTCTATGTCTGTAACAAATTACAGGAACAGGAGGAATGGAATGTACTTTGCAGTTATCAAAGGTTCTTTGATAACACTGGCTCTTAACAAGTGAGGTTGGGTAGACAGACAACATCGCAGACTCACATGAATTGATGATGATGATAATCTAAAATATTTAAAGTATTTAAATATTTAAAGAACCTTATACTGATCTCCTAGATCTTTCAGGGTTGATACAGAAGGGCTGTCACCATTTTAAGAAAAAAAAGAGGAGAAAGCTTCCCATGGGTGGCTGAGTTCATGCACAGTGATTCATACAATGATACGTGGTCTCATGATAATTGATTATTGTAGCTAAACACAAATTTAAAATATGTAAGAAACTTATAACATCTATACTTAAGCTAGTGGAGGTTAGTAGCTCACATAGCATGAAACTCTTATGATTCTGACCTGATTTTGGGAAAGGTACAGCTCATAAAAAGGAAGGTCTTAGATACTGGATGTGAGTCATGGCACCAGGCCCAGCATTAGCAAAGCATGAGGGTTAAATGGTAGAGGAAAATGTTGCTAGAAAGGGAGTAGAAAAGAAGCAAAAGCAGGAATAAGAACTTAAGTGTTCCCTTGAAAGGCAGGTTGAAAGGCATGATCAGAATAATACAGCTCTATTTTGGTACAGAAGACACATGATACAAAATCTATGTAAGACCTTTACTAATGGATTACCATTGTACATCATAAATGGTCATTCAGTGATGAACAGGATTTTTGGATGGGAAAAAAAGCAATTTATGCAATAAAAAATACACTTATGAATTTTTATGAATGGTAAGCTCATTATGAGTCAGCAGTGTGATATAACAGGCCAAAAAAAAATCCTAATGAAATTTTGGGCTTTGTTAGTAGAAACAGAGAATTCAGAAAGAGTGAGGTGGCATTATTACTTTACTCTTTGATTTTCAGACCCCATTTGAAGTACTATGCTCCAATCTGGACACCATGATGAGCTGGCAGGCCTACAAGCAAGTGAGAACTGAAAAGTAAGGACCAAAGAGTGAAAAGTAGAGGGAGGCAAAGTTCAGTTCAACATAAGGGAAAATGTTTTTAAAATATGAGCTGTCTAATAATGAAAAAGGCTATCTCTGGACATAGGAAGCCACGCAACAATAAAACCCTTCAAGAGGATGTTGCATTGTAATGATCACGATAAAAATGTTTATAACTTTTACAAAGTACTTGCCTAACAAACATGCAAGGTGGGTAAACAAAGATTTGTTGGGGATACTGTAAAAAAAGATTTACGATTCATGTAGGGGCTGGATTAAAGGATCACATGTCCCTTGTATCTCTAAGATGTTATGATTTATATTCAAATTATTAAAAGTTCAAGAGATTGATGAATAAAATAGAAAATCTTTTGAACAGGGGTTCTTAACCATTTTTGTGTAGCAGACCTCTTTGATAGCTATGAACCCCTTCTGACAAAATTTTTTTTAATAATTGAAGGAGATATAAAATTTCAGTTAGAGATTAGTGAAAATAAAGGTATTATTTTCTTCCCACTCAAGTTCTTAGTTCCTCTTGCTTTAGAGTAGGAGTGATTAGGGGTGAGTAAGAATGACCCAGTTGGTTATGTACAGTTCCCTTTAATTCCTTTTGAAAACCAAACTTTTGATCAATGAGCTGTTTTTTTTAAATTTCAAAGTAATAAAATATCTCACATTCATATTATAACAAAAATTGATGATGATAATCTACAAAATATCCTGCATAAAGATTTGATAACTCCTTTTAAAAGCCAACTCATGTGATAGAACTCAAAGAGAATATTAGAGAATTTCTAATTCAACCCTCTAAATTTACGGATAAGAAAATTTTGGTTCAGACAGATTAAGTGCCAAAGGTCACACAAATAGTGACAAATCCAGAATTCCTATCTACAATGTTCTACTAAATACCCCATAATTCCGTTTCTACAGTAGAAACTATATAGACATTTCTGAAGTCAGACTAAGGAAAAAAAAACAGAAATTAATTCATTTTTTTCTTTTGTAAGAACAACAGAGGCAATGGGTAAAGGAGTCTGGCAGACCTAGGTTTAAGTCTTGTACATATAATAGCTATAGGCAATTCATTAATTTCTCAGTAACCCCAAACAAATCTCAAAGACTGTAAATTATAGAAGAATCAATCACTGATGTGCTTCAATGAAGGAAGTTCACTACACTGATGATATCAATGATACAGATTCCATCCTTCCTATCCTTTCCTAAAAAAGCAATACCATCATCATCATCATCCTCTTCTTCTAACACCCATCAGTTTTTAAACTGCATTTACCTATGTTTATGTAAATCACGATTCACTTTAAGTTAGATTACCTGAAGAATCACTTTTTGATGCACAAGGAATTAGTGATCAATGCAGTTCACATGGTCTTGAGAGCAGGGTACTATGTTTAACAACCACAAAAACAGGATCCATGAAAACACTCTGAAAAACATCAGTGGGGAGAAATCACATCAATTTTCATCATACTTGTAAGCAATATAAAACAAGAGTTATAAGAAATGACTTTGACATCACAATCATTGCTACAATTTATGTAATATTTGGGAGCTATTCAGTTTGGTCAGATAGGGAAGGCATGATGCTAAAAAGGTCTGTCCTTTCAATGGCCATTATCTTTACATAGGCAAAAATTTCTCTAATATAGCTATCTGCATCACCTTTACTCAAGGGTAGGGGAGCTGGAGGTGGGGAGGGGGGGGGGGGGTGAGGAACAGGGGGTGGTAGCATAGAGAATCAACTACGAGAATATGCACAGATGAATGAAAACCTATCAACACCACTGAAGGGAGGAAAACTTCTCACAAGTATATCTTCCACTGGAATGGTAGTATGATCTTCATAAAGAAAAGAATGACAGATTTTTAAATTATCCTTATTATTGAATAAAACCAAACTCAAAATTTAGAGACATATAAACCGATTACCTTGTTTAAAATATTTAAGTTATTCAGACTAGTCATACATGACCTTTAAAAAAATGTCGTGAAAGACATGTCTGGCTTTTGCACCACTAAAGTGGAGCCAGTAAGCAGTCCTTAGAGGAATTTAAGGGTCTAACGGGGGCAGGGGACAAGAATGGGGGTCTGCCATCTGGCAGTACTCAGCAAAAACACAAAGCCTTTCTATGTCCTTGGCTGATCTAGACAGCAGCAGGGTTTCAATACTGACATTTTGGGGTGGGTAGGCTGTGTGTGTGTGTGTGTGTGTGTGTGTGTGTGTGTGTGTGTGTGCTTTATAATAAGGAGAAAAAAGAAGAAGCAATGAGTTCTTTTGGGATCATCTTATTATAATGTCCTAAGACATATTTCCAACCTCTTTCCCCCTACAAATATGAAAGATAGAACATGGAAAGACAAAAGGTATATCTAGAGATTAGGAGATATCTCTGAATGAAAAACAGTATGACAGGGTGAAGACGGCATGGACTTGGTTGGAGTCAGGATGACCCAAGTTGGAATTCCATATTAGATGTTTACTAACCTCATAACTCTGAGCCAGCCACTTGATCTCCCTGCTCCTCAGCTTCCTTATCTGTAAAATGAAGGTAATGGGCTCTGTGGTCTTTAAGGTCCCTTCCAGGTCTCAATCTATGATTGCATACCGCAAAGTCAGATCTATAGGAATTCTTACTAACCCAGCTGAGTTGTAAGCTAGCCCGCTAAAAAGCAGCGGGCCATAGTTTTCATGCCTTTTCTCCTGGAAGCTAGCAGTTGGCAGCTCTCACAAGCAGCACAGACAGAGGTATTTTTGATGGAAGTAGGTTTTCATGCCCCTTTTGCATAGGTGATACAGGTTGACAAGACCTGTACTAGGCTATTAAAACCTTGGGGGTTTCAATTTTTTTTTACCTTAAACCCCCCAACTAATTTATTCTTGAGCCAACTTAAAATGTGAATTGTCGCTCTTTTCATAGCCATACCTTTTTACTTGTAGAGCAAACTCAGAGGGTCCAGATCAAGGCACTGGCTCCCGAACCTCTCCCAGTGAGCTGAGCAGAGTAACTTTTGGTGCGTTTGTTTACTCTTGTCAGAACCAAGTTGCAAGGATGACCCCGGAGGTGAAAGACCACTGAGTCATTCACTCAGCTGGCAGCTCTTCTTTGTAGAAGTATTCTGATTCTAAGTTAATATGCTTGAAGAGCAACAAATACAGCACCAGGCATGGTGTTCACCAAAGGTAGCAAGACAAAAGCTGCCATTGAGAGGCTGAATGTGTCAGCTGTTCCCGCTGCACACAAAGGCGGTGATTCAAAAATCTCACCATTTTAGATCTGAACTAGAGTCTTCTTTACCCCAGTAGCAGGTTAGAGCCTAAAGGCATTTAATAACAGAAATAAAATCTCTGATATTAAAGAGCTCAATTTTAGTGCATATTACTTGGAAAAAAACAACAACTCAATACCTGCCCCTGTACTTTTACCCTTGGCGGAAAGTCCTCTCAAGATCCTAAAAGTTTGAGGCATATAGTAGGGGTACAATCATCATTGTATTGGACTAGAACACTACACAAGTCAGCAGACTGGTTTCAAAAGAGTAACTCCAGGTTTTAGTCCCTATCATGTGTGGCCAAAGAATAAAACATAAGCCCGAGTGTGCTGAGGAACAGGGAAGAGGAGACAGCTAGCAGCTTGAGGAATTTAGATAGTAGTCTGAAGAAGTACAGGAAGAGGGGTGACAAAGGTGAACAAGAATATTCATTATTATATATGGATAACGATGACCAGCTGTTCTATCTCTCCAGTCAGTTCAGAATGGGAGGAAATGGTCTTAAACTGTAGAAGCCAGATTTGGTACTATATATACTAAGAAGGAAAGTTCTGACAAGTCCCTAAGGAAATCTGTATAATCACTTTTCCTTGTGATCATGACAAAAGAGAACAGACATTCATCTGTACTGTCTTGCTTCAACTGGAATTCCATTTGGGAGCGAGTAGATGAGCTAATCAGGTTCTCAGAATCTCCTGGAGCTCTTTGCTTTTATACCAAAAACTTAAGTGATGAAGATTCTAACTGTGGAAATGCCAAGTTAAAAGGGTGTGGTAAAACCTCAAAGGATTATTTGTTTAGTGTCTCCTCCCCTTTCAAAGGGGAGAATCATCTTCCTGAGTTCAAATCTGGCCTCTGACACAGTGATCCTGGGTAAGTCACTTACCCTTGTTTGCCTTAATTTCCTCATCTGTAAAATGAGCTAGAGGAAATAGCAAACTACTCCAGTATCTTTGCCAAGAAAACCCCAAATGGGGTCACAAAAAGTCAGGCACAACTAAAACCACTGAACAACAAACAACAACCCCTCCCAAAGGCGGAAGAAATAGGCTGAGATGCATCTTTGTACAGCCTGACAGTAGTTTTAAATATAAATATGTTATTAATCTCATAGCCAAATGAAGAGATTCATTAAAAACTGTACATAGGTTTAAAGTCAAGATCATAATCAAGAATTAAACCTACCAAAATAAATGAAAACGAACAAATCACCAGTGTCCAAGAATGCAGAAGACACACACAAATCCACCAACACAATCAATCCATGGACTTACTGAATTCCAGAGGAAAATGCCTCCTGAGAGGAGATGCGAGATCCATCTTTCCTGTGCTTACCTACAACCTGTCCTTGATCTGATGCATCAGATTCTCAAAGCTTCCACTTCTGTGTGACCTGGAGTCTAGAGTAAAGTAAACCAGGAGCACTGGACGGACTCTGCTTTGTTCCCTGGCTACAACCCTGAGCAGTCTGGCCAGAAGGATTATGTAAAGAAGCTGAGGGGTGGGGATAAAGAGGGGAAGTTTTCTGATGGGACAGATGGTGATCTGAGGCCTGAGAAGGGATGAGGTGCTGATTGGTGAAGGGGAGAAAGGAAGAGGAGTGTTCAATTATAAAGATCCTTAGTGCTTCAATTGGGAGTAACTGCACAAGGGCAGATTCACATCTGTGCAAAACACCCCTGGCTACAGAGGGTTCTAAGATCTCAGAGGTCCCTTATAACTCTGTGATTCCTCTATATGATCCTGTATGGGAATCCCATACCCCTATAACAAATAACATAAGATTGAGCAAACATCCTGAGGTCTTTGTATGGAAATAGTTTCCCCATCCAAGACTTAGGCACTAGAATGATAATTAGAGAAGTAGGTAGAAATGGGCAAGATCAAATAAGTTTACTTTTCTGAAACAAAAAGAAATAATGTATATCCCTACACTTAGGAAATATCAGGGCAGCTAAGTGGCAGAGTGGACAGAATGGCAGGTCTGCAGTCAGGAAGACTCGTGTGACCCTAGCTGTGTGACCCTGGGCAACTTAACCCTGTTTACCTCAGTTTCCTCATCTGTAAAATGAGCTGGAGAAGGAAATGACAAACTACTTCAAGCCACTTTGCCAAGGAAACCCCAAAAGGGGTCCCTAAAAGTCAGACATAACTGAACAACAACAATAGGAAATACTGACCTGATATTCTAACTGTAAGATTAATGAAGTTACAATTGTGGTATGGGACCTAAGACCTACACTCAAATGAATTCAACTTTCATCCACACAAGGCACTGTACTAGGTATATGTGGATACCAAAAAAAAAAAAATAGTTCCTGCCTAAAAGTAACTTAAATACTATACCATCTCTGCTATTTTAAACCTTTTCCAAGGAGCAGAATAAAGTATATAATATTTGTATATAATACATGATATTACATATTATGATATATAATTATAATTATATATCATAATATAATAAATAGTATAAACATATGGTTATGGGTAAAGAGAGGAAAAGAAGAATGCAAATGAGCTTTAATGGATCTGGAGTGCAGTGAGCAGAAAAACTGCAAGATTCTATGGTTATCTTTTTAAAAATTTTTATCTGAATTGCTCAACTATCTCATCATGCAAAATTACTTATTTACAAGAAGGTTCTTCTATTTGCTGAGTATAAATTTTAAAGAAGGGCAGCTATATGTACCACAAAAACTTCATATGCTTATTATATAATTGCCCCCTTAAAATCTGATTTCAAGGACTTTCATAATAAGTTCTTGAGTAGTAAGAAGTCAATCTATTACAAAAAAAAGCCAAAAGAAAACTGTCCTCAAAGAAACCAAAACTAAACTCCTTCCAAGTACCAAAACTTAAATATAAAACTTGCATATTTTCTCCCAAACCAGTTTTGGCCTTCTTAACTCAATGAACCATGGTCAAAATACATGAACTGTGTGTCACAAGGCTTATTTCTATTCATGAGGAGACTTGAACCCACGTTGTCTAAAGAAGCAGGCAAATGGACTGTCTGGTCTCCATAGAGACTATGCCCTGGGTGGTTAATCCTTTTTAACACAGTAGGGAGAAAGCAAGCTGCTAAGGCCTTCAAAAGCAAGGCATCAATTGTCCAAGCACCACTGGTACCCATTTCAATTGAATTGGGCCCTACATATAAGGTGAATAAATACACTGATCTGCAGCAAGAAATGCCTGTGAAGTAGGGTCTTAATCAGTATTCAAACCAACTGGAAATTCAACAGCCAAAAAGATAGGGGAAAAAAGTCATAAATTCCACAGAGAAAATAGCACAAGTTTTCACATCGTTCATCGCCTTCCTTGGCAAATTTATTACAAGAAGAGCCTAAGCATTCACACCTGTTTTATAAGAAATCATGACATCTGCAACAGCGCTTATAGAGCCTTATGTGGTAATTTTAGTCAAGAGTAGATCAGCTCTAACTGGGTCCGAGATCATCCACACTCTCGGGAAATATTGTCAGAATTTCTGGAGTGGCTGAAATGTAGTTTTATGGAAAGTTATAAAAATTCAATCTTTAACATAAATACCATATCCCTCATCATCCAGAGGATTTATGAAAGCACCCATCTGTATGCTGTGTTCTACACGGCAAAGTAGACACATGGTCTCTGCCCTTTAGGATTTTACAATCTATAAAAACATTTTTTTAAAAAGATATATGGTCAAGTGCCAACTGTACAAACACTGAACACACACAAGTTAAAGCAGAGGTTGCAGTATGTACAAGGTATGGTACAAATGCCTCTGGCAAAGAGAGGAACCATGAGTAACTTGGAAGTTTAAACAGTGGGGTGGGGAATGAGATTTCAGAATTAGTAGAAAAGAGGGACATTGGTTGTTTGGAAAGGGATGGCAGACTGTTAGGGAAGGCCCCAAGGCACTTTATTAAATGAAAGGGCCAAAGAGTTAAGTTGAGGGGGAGAATACAAAAACAAATTAAAGAGAACAAGAATAAAGGTGATGACAATTTCAGGGCTGAGCGACTCCCTTTATTCGACAGTGTAGAAGCAGATTCAAAATGGAGCGACTTACCTAGAGTCACACAGTGGGAAATGGGACAGTAGTACACAGGCACTGATTGCTGGTTTGGTGACCTTTCTACCATACCATGATGCCTTCCCATTAGTCCAATGCTTCAATCCCTGTGCAACACTGGAACTATTTCTGATGAATAGAAGTAAACAAGCATTTATTAAGTGGCTGCCACTTCTTTACAAATATTATCTCATTTGAGCCTCACAGCAACCCTATTAGGTGAGTGGTATTCTCTCCATTTTACAGTTGAGTAAACTGAGGCAGAAGAGGTTAAGTCACTGTAGCAGCAAGCACCCCAAGCGCGTCCTCAGGGTTTGCTGCCCATACAGGTTCTTGGATCTGCTTTGTTAAAGGAAAGCAACTCAAAATGGGTTAACAAGCTTACTTTAATCAGTCAGACATATATCGTTTACCTTGTTCAGGGGAAAAAGGTCAGCACCCCAAACTTCAAAGCATACAGGCAGAATTATCAAGACAGAAACAGATCAAGTAGACAGATTTCCAAACTGTCCAACCATTACATCCATACCAAATCAGCATCTGGGTTTTTCAAAGCCGGGGGACTCTCAACAACGGCTTCCCAGAATTCAGATCAAATCACAGAACACTTCTCAAAGTGAGTCCCAAAACAAAGCTACACATCAGGGCTTATATAGCCTTCTCCTGGCTCAGAGAATGTAACAACCTTATTGACTCACTGGCCAATCAAGAAGTATCTACTGAAAAACAAGCCTCCCACCCCAGGCTTCAGGTGCACTTTAGCCTAGGGCAGGGAAGATCTTTAAAATTTACATTCGCATTACAGTCACCTGCCTAAAAATCACACTGTATCTGAGAACAGGTCTGAACTCAGATCTTTCTGACTTCAGGCCCAACGCTCTATTTAACACTAAGCCACTTAAAGAAGCACAAACATAAAGATGAAAGATCAAATCTAGTTAGACTTCCCCCCAAAATACAATTTTTAAAAAACTTTCTATTTAAACAGAAAAAAAAATCTATTAAACATGTCTCATGAAACAAATACAGTTCAAACGTTAATTCTACTCAATTCAACAAGCATTTATTAAGAGTTTACTATGGGTCAGGAACTCTCTAAGCAAAGGCGGATGATGACTTGTTATACACACTGTAAGTAGGGTTTTGTTCAGGTACTCTTTGGACTACGTGGCCTCTGAGGCCCCTTTCAGCTCTGAGACTGTGAAGCTGTGAAAGGACCTAGAATGAGTTATAACAGGTTATGAAGTGCTGGACCTGATTTACAACCATGGCAATCCTTTCAGAAGAGCAATAGTAATAGCAGAAAGGGGAGTTCAGGAGGTGGAAGTCTTCAGTTCAAGTCCAAGTTCTAATACTTACTCACTGGGTTTCCTTATCTGTTAAATAGAGAGAACAATACTTGTACTATCCACATCACAAAGTTGTGAGGGAAGTGCCATATGACTGTGAGCTGTTTACCATCATTATAGAACTTTAACAACAGTGATGTGGTGTGATCAAAAAGGTGAGCAAAGCATGCATGCACCTTTGGAGGAGGATGAGAAGGAAGTGGGGGAAGGGCAGAAGATTATCAGAACAAGAAACAATATGTATCTGGGTAAGTGCAACTGTGATAGCAGCACAGAGAGTGGTGCTGAGAAACTAGGTTGGCTTCTATAATGATTACAACATAGACATGGATAGAAGGGGAAATCTGGAGGATAGACCAGTTAAGGTTTTATTTTTTTGTCCATATTTATTTTTTATTAAGAACCTACTTACGTTCCAGGTACTACTACTATGTGTGAGGTATACAAAGAAAGGCAAAAATACAGTCACTGCTCTCAAGGTGCTCACATTTTAATGAGGGAGACAACATGAAAATGCAAAACAAACATACAAGATATATTCAGATATATACAGTATCCCCACAAGTAGTACAGAGCAAAAACAGGATTTAAACTTAAACATAAAATTAAATTCAATGCTCATTCCTTTGTACCATTCTGTCTCCTACTCTTCCATAATAACTTTGGAAGAAATTTACTGAATTTGACCAAATCCAATCTGGCATCTTGAAATAAAACAGAAGCTTAAAAGTTTTACATTTTTTCATATCTTCTCTGGTTTCCCTGAAGTAGGTCACAGAAAGTCTTCGTTATCTCAGAGATCACTGAAAGAGAAGTAATAAAGGACTCATTTCCAGAAGTTGGGGGAGAATATCCAAATAAAACACCTTGTCTCTTGATGCCAGATACAGGGCTCTTTGTACCACACCATGCTTCCCTGATGGTGAAAGGAGAGTGAAGATTCTCCTTCATGAAATGTGATAAGGTCATTTTTTTTTTTTTAATTGAGCAATCAGGGTTAAATAACTTGCTCAAGGTTACACAACCAGTTATTTCTGGGTGTGGTGCTGAGTGTCTGAGCCCGGGATTCGATCTCCAGGTCATCCCAACACTGGAGCCGGTGCTCTTACTCGCTGAGCCACCTGGCCGCCCTGATAAGGTCATTCTTAATGTCACCTCTCCCAAAACTTCTTACAGGATAAGACTCAAAATATACCAAGACCACCTGTAATTAGCACAGTATGCCAGCACTTAGTATAATGCCCAGAACAGTCTCTGCTTAATCAATTCTTCCTGTCTTGACTTGACTGGCACTAAGAAAGGTGTATCAAGCCACTGAATATGAGAATGAAATACTGCCATTGGGAAGAAAGGATAAATTAAACAGTGTCGACAAGTATTAACAGAAAAATATCCTGTCATTTCAACAATCCAGTAATCATTTTGGAAGTAAGTCTATTCAACTATTACAGCATATTACATAATCCCTGATCTCAAAGAAATGTAAATATTATTGGAGAAATAAGGTTTAAACACATGAAAAGAAGATGAGACAATATATAATGAAGTACTGAGATAGACATAAGCCAGGACAAATGACTCCAAAACACCTGCAAGTTTTGGTTTGGTTTGATTCGAGGCTTTTTTAGAGTATCAGGAAGAGACCCGGAAGGAAACTGAGTCATCCAGACAAATCAATATATGGCTCCACAGAAATGGAAAGCATTTCAAGTGACTTTTTAAAAGAAAAATCTCTCTCAAACACACAGCACAGAGATCAAGTTTTTTGCCCTTTATTTTTTTCTAGTTCTAGATATATTTCAACACTCCATCCACATTTCCCTCTTCTTCAGAATAAAATAGATTTTGGCCCATAGTTTTCAGTAATTTATATCAAAAGTATTCAATTCTACTCTCCTCTTTTCAGTCACTTTAAGTTCTACTCCCTCCCCCCATTACTGTACTAGACAAAGTCTATTAATATCTTGACCAATGTTTCTATGTGCCTTGGGACCCTTTAAACAATTCCTCCATAATTTCTGCAACTCCTCAATAAAACTGAGTGGCTTCCCATTTGCTCTGGGATTAAATATATACTTCTCTATTTGACTTTTAAAGCCCTTCACGACCTGTCCCTAATCTCATCATTCCAGTCTTCAAATACTTTATAAATCCATCCAAAATGCTTGGCTCTTGTTCTTTATCACCCATGATAGGCCATCTTCATCTTTTGAACTTTGGCCCTGGTTTGTGTACTCCCTCCTCCTCTGTGACCCTAAGAATCACAGATTCTTTCTACCCTAGGACCACCCTGAGCTCAAGGGCCACCTCCTTATATAATCCTCCCTGCTACACCCTTCTTACCATTATCTTGTTGATAGGGGTGGTGCACTTATCTATGTTCCTGTTGTCTTCCCTGATAAAAAGTAAGCTCTTTAAAGATGAGGTCTATTTAATTTTTGCCCATGTATCTTTAGCATGTAACATTTGTTTGCTGATTAATCAGATCGAATTTTTACAACCACCAGCAATAAAGTTAGATTTGGTTTTCCTATGATTTGTTAAGATTGTTAGCATTCTTTTTCAAAATCTCCTTTTCCCTTGGCACTTTTATGAGAACTCTAGGTTAAGGCTTAGGTAATCAACTGGAAATAAGTTGGAGAGGAGGTATGTTGTTTATGTTCAGTCCTTTCAACATGTCCGACTCTTCGTGACCCATTTGGGGTTTGCTCGCAAAGATACTGGAGTGGTTTGCCATTTCCTTCTCCAGCTCATTTCACAGATGAGGAAACTGAGGCAAACAGGGTTAAGTGGCTTGCCCACACAGCAGATCTGAACTCAGGAGAGAGTCTTTCTGACTTTAGGCCCCGTACTCTATCTGCTGTGTCCCCAAGCTGCTCCCGAATGCAGATATACATTTTCTAAATATTGCACCAAATACCTATGGGAGCCAAAATATTTCCACTGGAATTACTCTATAGGTACCACTGAAATTGTATTTTAATCACATGATTCAACAGGTCAGCAGATTTTTTACTGCTAGAATTTCAATCATATTTCTGTAGCACAAACATACTGCAGTAGTAATACCAAGACATTACAGGTAGATTTTTTCAGTATATAACTATCAATAAATATAGTTTAAATAATACAGTTTAATCATCACATTTTTAAAAATAGGGTTATTTTCTTTTTTTTTTTATTTAGAGGGCAATTGGGATTAAGTGACTTGCCCAAGGTCACATTGCTAGTTTTTGTGTTAAGTATCTGAGGCTGGATTTAAACTCAGGACTCCAGGGCCGGTGCTCTATTCATTGCGCCATCTAGCCACCCCAAAGTAGGGCTATTTTCATAACAAATATGTAGCTCCTCCATTTCAAGCTCTCATATAATGGAGAATAAACTGGATTTTGATTCACAAAATGTAAATTTGAATCCCAGTCCTGCCACTGACCAGTTGTATAAACCTAAGCAACTTAATTTCAACATAAAATTTTAATGTCTGCATCAGCAACATCTCACAAAGACCAGAAGATAAAATATATGTGAAGTTCACTGTAAGCCTTACAGTGCCCAAATATATGTCCACTGCCTTAATTTTTATAGCTATTATTTATATGTTTCAGCATATTAGAAAAAAAGTTGATTGAATGGCAAATAAAATAAAAACTAGGTTTAACAAGTGTTTTCTTTAAAAAGCATGCTATTCAACCAACTTGTTGAGCTGTTTATAACCAGGTATAAAGTCTCAGAAAACACTGTATGTTTACTAGCCATGTGACCTTGGGCAAGTCACTTAACCCCAATTGCCCCTCTAAAAAAGAAAAAAAAAGAAAACACTGTATATAGAATAGTAGGACCATTTACAAGGAAACTATCCAATAGCGTTTAAAAAAATTAAATATCCAAAATAGATCAATATATAGAAGACAAAAGTCTATATGATTCTATTCACATGTGCAGTATAAAATAGCATTTTGAAAATATTTTGTATCATTTTAAAAATTAATTCCTTTAAAGTTCAGCAAATTATTATAATGTTAAGTGTATTGAATGCAGGATCAGGAAACTGTTTGAATCTTGGCTGTGTGACATAGTGAAGCCATTGAACTTCTATGAACTTCATTTTCTTCATTTGTAAAATGGGGATCATCTTAACTGCATCATCTAACTCACACTATTAATGAAAATAAAGTTCTTTGTAGGTATTCAAGCACTGTGTAAATGCAAGTTATTGTTATTTTCATAATAATAACAATTCAGCAATATTTTATATGCTAAGACCATAGATGTCTGGTCCTCATGAGACTTTTATCCTATTACAGTTATCCTTTTCACAGCATGACTTTCCCCATCACAATTTGGATAAATCTCAGGTTGGCATTAGAAATTAAATGGGAATTTGGGGATGTTTCAAAGAAGCCACATATGACACACAAAAGGAAGGGCAGAAGATGACACAGGAAAAAGCTCAGAAACTCAAAAATGCATCAAATATATATACATATAGTATCGTATAATATCAATATATTTTATCTTTTAATATCATAATAATTCAAACTTCTTCTCTGATACGAAGGGAGGGCCAAAATATTTTACACAAATTTTCCAGATTACCAGGGGTTCTGTGCTGCTAACCCCACAATGTGGAAGGAATAAACTGCATATAGGTTTGATGAAATCTATTTTAAAGCAGCATGGTTCTTTATTCCATGCAACAGTGATGAATTTTATCATCTGTAAAGTCAAACAACCTCCACATCAATAGAAATGAAAAATGTGGCATTAATGAAAATAAAATCATAGAAATAAAAGTACAAAAGAAAACATAGTCCATTTAAAATCTATTGAAGCAGAGTAATTTTCACAGTCACAGTTTGCTTTTGAGTAAGGTCGGGACCCCACTATTTTTTTATAAGAAAGATTTTTCTGGTTAGGTATTGATTGTGCAGACAAGTGTGCACATCATGTGCTCACTAAAAGCTCACATGTAGCTTTTTTTTTTTCCTTAAACTGAGAACCTCTTTCCTGTGGGAGAAAAATTCCAAGGAGGATTTGTCCCACATCTCTCAAGGATCAGCCATGTGACCACGAGGTGCTAGTAAAAGGAACCTCTTTGTAAAACCTTTGAAGATGGACAGAGAACTCACAGCTATATCTTAAATCCTTAGTGCAGGGGCATGGCTCGCCTGAAACTCCAACTCTCTCAAAAGAGTGAAAATAACATCTCCTCCCCACCCCCAACAGCATGTGCTTTCATATAAAGAGATGCCACAGGATCACAGATTTAGGGCTGAAAGGGACTTTAGATTCAATAGCACCCAAATTTCTACTTTTACAGAAGAGAAAATGAGGCCCAGAAAGGTTAAGAAACTTTCATGACCTTGGTCCTTTGACCCCTTTCTCCATGATACTATCCCTAGTAACTTTCCCCGTCCTCCTATGATTCTAGTTTGCTGTTTGAAAAGAGTTCCATGAATAGCAAGGCTATTTAAAGCAAAAGGTCTTTTATCCTATCATTTTGCATCTATTCTGTTTTTTTTTTAATCCTAAGTCAGAGATTCAGAGAAAGAATGAAAAAACTTGGAAAGAGCTTAAATATAAATAGCTTATAGGTTGTTTCCTGCATAAAGGCTAACACCAAATTAGGTCTTCTTTTTTTTTTTTTTTGGAGGGGGGAAGGCAAGGCAATTGGGGTTAAGTGGCTTGCCCAAGGTCACACAGCTAGTAAGTGTGTCAAGTGTCTAAAGTCGAATTTGAACTCAGGTTCTCCTGACTCCAGGGCCGGTGCTCTTTTCATTGCATCACCTAGCTGCCCCTTAAGTCCATTTTTTAATGATTATCCATCTCTAATGAAGTCCCTACTCTTACTGGTCTATAATATTTTTCTTCAGAAAGTCAATTCCCTACCAATTCTCTGGGAATAATTTATTTTTTAAAAAACTATTAAACTCTAGGAAATCCTAAAATCTATACATATAAAATCTCACAGCTTCTATAGCTGTAAGAGATCCTCATTATTATCAGCCTTGTATAATAGCCTTATATTGCACAAAGGGAAAGGTCATTTTGGAATATGTTTCTACTCTCTGACTCAGAATTCTAGGGAAATCTTTGCACTGTATAGACTAATTGCCTTTGCAAAAAAAAAAAACAAAAAAGGGGCGGCCAGGTAGCACATCGAGTAAGAGCAATGGCTTCAGTGTTAGGATGACCTGGGGATCGAATCCGAGCTCCAACACTTAGCACCTGCCCAGAAACAACTGGCCATGTAACCTTGAGCAAATTACTTAACCCAGATTGCTTAAAAAAACAAACAAAAACCCTGCTAATCACAAAGTATGAGAAGTAGGATCCTTAGCTGAATGCCCTCAAAAGTCCTGATCTCAACCCAATTCAATGCCACAAACACTGAACAGATGATTAGTAAGCACAAAATACTAGGCTAGGCAGTGGGGATACGACAAAAAACAAAATAACCTCCAAGGAGTTTATCTTCATTTAGAAAAACCCAACACAAATAAATTCATATGAGGAAAGAAAGAATACTTCCTGGGTACAAGGTACGAGAGAGGCTCATGGAAGGTTTCCTACAGGAACTAGAACTCTAGCTGAACTATAAAGAATTTGTAGGCCTTTCCTCCAAGATGATGCCAAAGGCATAGAAGGAAACAGCTGTCCCTCTAAGATAGAGCCAAGTCCAAGGCCCTGAAGACCAAGAAGGCAGTGTTGAAGGGTGTCCACAGCCACAAAAAAGAAGATCCAAATGTTTCCCACCTTCCAGCAAGCCAAGACACTAAGACTTAGAAGGCAGCTCAAATACCCTCGGAAAAGTGCCCCTCGGAGAAACAAGCTTGATCACTATACCATCATTAAGCCTCCCTTGACCACTGAGTCTGCTATGAAGAAGAATGAGGACAATAACACCCTTATCTTCGTTGTGGACATCAAGGCCAACAAGCATCAGACCAAGCTGGTGGTAAAGAAGTTGTATGACATCAGTGTGGCCAAGGTCAACACATTGATATGTTCTGATGGAGAGAAGAAACCTATGTCCAACTTGCTCCATACTATAATACCATAGACACTGCCAACAAAACTGGAATCATCTAAACTGTGTCCAGCTATCCCACTCCACCTACAATAAAAAAGTTTTCCCATATAAAAAAGAATCTGTAGGATCATAAGTGAGGAGAGAGTACATTCTGACTATCTAAAGATGAAGAAATCAAAGATATATTGGATCCAAGAAACAGCTAGAAAACCAGTTTGTCTGGAACTGCAGTAGATGGAAGAATAATAACACGAAATAAAACTGGAAAGGTAGGTGAAAACAAGATCATAGAGAGTTTCAAATGCCAGGCTGAAGAGTTTGCCTTTTTATCCTAGAGGCAACTGGAAAGCCCTGAAAATCTCTCAGGAGGCCAGTTGTTACAGTCAGATCTGTATCTTAAGAATATTAATTTGGGAACTATGTAGAAGACAAAGAGATCAGTTAGGAGGCTATTGCAATAGTCCTGTAGAGAATGCCTGAACTAAGGTTGTGATCATATGGGTAGAGAGAAGGGGAGGGATGCCAGTTGCCCACTTTTCACAGACAGCTTCTCCCAGGAGACAGCACATCCAAATTTGCTGGGCTCCAAGCAAGCTTCCCACATGCTTCTCCCATACTGGACGTGGTCTTGAAGCTCTCTTCACCTGGCACCAATCTCTTCTCTGGCCGTAATTCACCTCATAATTTTTCTTCTTCTAATCCTGGGGAGCTCTTTTGCTCACTAGGCCTACTCTTTAGCTTCTCCCTGTAGAAAGTTTCTTTTTGCTTTGCCTTCTTTAACTCTTATTTGTGAGCCCAACCTTTTGTTGGCAAGGGTTGCCCCATATCTTTAGTGACAATGGGAAGTTGAAGATTCCTTACTCAATGACTTTATCACAGGTAAGGTTTTGACAGAAGAAAGAAATGGCAAACTATTTCTGTCTTTGACAAGAAAACCCCAAATGGGCTCATCAAGAGTTGGACACAACTGGAAAATGACTAAACAACAATAAAAGTTCTGACCCACCCATTCCTGGAATATTATTAATATATGATATACAGAAATTCTCCCCAGCACATATACTACTCATGCCTATTTGAAAGAAGATCTATTGTGAACTGAGAACCAACTCTTAGGGCAGAAACACAGCACCCTAGAAATTGCCCAGGTCCAGAATAGAAGGATGAGTGTGATTAGGTGGCCATGGTCAGCTCCTTACTCCCTTCTTACAAATCCCATACAAACTCCCTAACAAAAGTGGTATAGGACAACAGACTTCAAACCCTTATTTATAACCAGATGAGACAGTCAGAAAGAGCTTAGTCTCCTCACTCTCCCCACAGAAACTTTTCTTTTATCACTGGCTTTTTCCCTAAGACTAAAAAACAGACTCAATCTTTAAAAAAAATATTCATTTGGAAGAAAGTAGAACTAAATGAACAATATTCACATGAACCACGATAATGTAAATGAAAAGAATATTAAAATGAAACCAAAAGCTAAGTAATTGTAATGACCAATCTTGGCTCCCCAGAAGAGATGAGGAAAGACTTCCTTTCTTTCAAGAGAGAAGTGGGGGAAATACAGATACGGAATTTTACAAAAACTGTCAGATGAGGTCATTGCATCAGTTGGTTTTGCCTAACGGTTTTCTTTACTGCAATGAAGACCTAATGGACAGAGCTGGGGTGGGGGTGGGGGGGTGGGGAAGGAAGGATCTTATATGTTGTTAAAAAAAAAGTATCAAAACTTTTTTTCCTAAACAAAATTCACTAGATCTTGCCATTCCTTTGAGTTATCAAACTATATGTCTTCAGCAGATGACACAGTGGATAGAATACTGAGCCTAGGGTTGGAAAGACCTTCACTCTAATCTAGCCTCAGAAACAGCTAGCTGTGTGACCCTGGGCAAGTCACTTAATTTTTGTTTGCCTCAGTTTCCCCAACAGTAAAATGCGAATAAGAACAGAACCTATCTCACAAAGTTCTTATGAGGATCAAATGAGAATATTTGTCAAAATGCTTAGCACAGTACCCAGCACATAGTAGGTATTAAATACCTGTTGCCTTCTCTTCCCCCTTCTTCTCTTCTTCACAATCAAACTGCAATTTTAAAAAAGCAATCTACACTTGTTGGCTACGTTTCCATACCTCCCACTCACTTCTCAACCACTTGCAATCTGGCTTCAGACCAGAACACTTGACTGAAGTTGCTCTCTCCAATATTATCAACAATCTCTCAACTGCTACATCCAACAACCTTTCCTCATTCCTCTATTTCACTTCCCCACAGCTGCTGATACTAATGAACACCTCTTACTCCTGGATTTCTTCTTCCTTGGCATCTGTAACACTCATTTCTCCAGATTCTCCTCCAATATTTCCAACTATTTCCCCAATTTTCTTTGCTGGATCATCCTCCATACAGACTCCTAAAAGTAGATATAACATAAGGCTCTATCTTCTCTGGCTCAGTGCTCTTCTGTCAACATACTCTCTCAGGGATACTGTTAGTTCTCATGAGTTCAACTGTCAGCTCTACACAGATGACTTACAATTCTATATAACCTATTATAATCTCTCTCCTGAACTTCAGGCCCATATTTCTGACTTTCTGCTGCACATGTCTGACACCTGAATGCCCCACTGGCATCTCAAATTAAACATGTTCGAAACAGAACACATCACACTCACCTATAAAATGGCCTCTCCTCGAAACCTCCCTGTATCGATTCAGGGTAACCCACACCTTTCAATCAGTGAGGTTCACAACCCCTGCAGGCACCATTCATTATGCTTTATTCTCTTTCACTCTCAACATCTAGGCAGTTGACAAGTCTTCTCAAATCTACCCCCAGTACATCTCTTACACCTGTTCTTTTCTCTCCATCCACATGACCAACACCCTAATTTAGACCTTTATCACCTCTACCCCTACTCTATTGCACTAGCTTCCTAATTGATCTCTGTTTCCAATCTCTATCCTCTCTGATTCTCCCTACACAGAGCTTCCAAAATAATTCCTATTCTAATGCATACATAGCCTGATGATTTCTCTCTCCTTGTTAAAAACCTTCAGTGCTGTCTTATTGATTTCAGGATAAAACATAGACTACTCAGTCTTCCATAATCTTGCTTCCCACCTTCCTTTCCAGTTATTGGCATGACTCTTTTTCACAAATTCTCTGTTCTAGCCCAGACAGCTTGCTTCCTTGAACTAAGCCTTCCATCTCCCATCTCTGTGCCCTTCCATGAGGTGTCACCCATTCACTCCTTCCTCAACTCTACCTCTAAAAACTCTAGTTTCTTTCATGACACAGTTCAGGTACTACCTCCTATGCAAAGCCCTTCCTGATTCTCCCTAGATACTGGTGCTTCTTTTCCCTTTAAATGATACTGGATTTATTTATTCCATAATTCAAAAAATTTAGAGCTGGACGGAATCTTATCTATGGAATCAACTAGTCTAATATCATTTTACAGATGAGGAAACTGAGACCCAGAGAGAAGTAACTTGCCCATGGTCACAACTGAATTTAATGTCTTTTATTTAATAATTAACATTTGTCTAACAGTTTATAACTTTCTCTGCCTTCAAGAGTTACAATCTCCCTAGAATACTAATATTTAAGGTACAAGGCCATTTTTATTATCTTACTATTTCATGGTTTCACAGGTCTTAAAATTGTTTTTGTCCTTTTGGACAAGACTTCAACTCCTTTGAGTATCTCCTTGAAGAAAAGATCATCTCCCAGTCTTTTTAGCTACACTTCTCTGGACTTCAGTAAAGTTGTTGCATATTTCTCCTAAGGTACAGGGACTAGAATTAATCAATAAACTTTATTAAATGTCTTTTATGTGCCAGCACTGTATCAAGTGCTAGAAATAGAGAAACAAAAATTAAATAGTCCCAGCCTGCTAGAATTTTGCATTCTACTAAAAACCAAATATAGCAGGTACTTGCATTGTGGGCAAGATCAAGATGTTTGTCACTTTCTTTCTAAAATACCCTTCCTGATAAAATGTAGTATCTTGATTTAACTCTGAGCATACTGCATCGATGTCTTTTGGAAATAATACAGTGATTCCAATCTCTGTCCTAAAATAGCCTGGAGCCAATTATCTTATCAACAGTTTGTATTATTTTTCTAAAGATATTTTTTACCTTAACTCATGCTTATACCAAAGGTAATCTTCCAATTTTCTGTCTCTTTTTAGTTATCTCTGTGCAGATAGGGTTTAATATTTCTGAGAATACTTGGGAAGAGACAAGACACTCATTCTAGGAGCTTTAATCTAGAACATAAAATCTAAGAAAAGAAAGTAAAATGTTGGCTCACTCTCAGTTAATTATATGTGTTTTCCTCATCTTAGATTAAGGACATCTCACTCAAATCAGCAAATCTGTCACTCATTCTCAATGGACTAATATAGCACTTACATTATTTTGGAGGAATCAAAGAAAATAGATTATTCTCATCCTCAACTATAAAAGTGATCTAGACTAGACCATATATTCTTAGGGCAGATGGCAAGGAGAAGATTTACAAAGTAAGATATCAAAATAAGTAACATTGCACACAAATCAAAGAGGCAGTGTCAGTCAATGGGAAGAACATTGGGAATTTGAAGAAGTGGATTAAAGTCCAAGCTCTTCTCCATCCTGACTTGGGAAAATCATTTAATTTCATTGGGCCTTTTGCTTTCCTTATCTATAAAATGAGAGGATTTAGCCTCGTTGATCTCCAAGTATGGTTCTAGATCTGATTTGATATCTGTATTCTCTGATTATAAAAAGGGCATATACATCTTTAATATGTGTTATGGTTCCACAACAATAAAATTCAAAGCTTCCTGACATTTAAATCAATCAACCTAAAAACAAAAATCAAGTGCCTACTATACTCGATGTGCTGAAGACACACACAAAAAAAGTCCCTGCCCTCAAGAAAATTCTATTTTCCCCAACTGATAAATGGTCAAAGGATATGAACAGGCAGTTTTCAGACAAAGAAATTGACGCTCTCTATAGTCATATGAAAAAATGCTCTAAATCACTATTGATTAGAGAAATGAAAATCAAAACAACTCTGAGATTCCACATCACACCTATCAGATAAGCAAAGATGATAAAACAGGAAAATGATAAATGTTGGAGAAGATGTGAGAAAATTAGAACACTAATGAATGCATTGTTGGTGAAGATGTGAAATTATCCAACCATTCTGAAGAGCAATTTGGAACTATGCCCAAAGGGCTATAAACATGTGCATATTATTTGACCAGCAATACCACTTCTAGGTCTGTATTCCAAAGAGATCATACAAATGGGAAAAGGACTCACGTGTATAAAAATATTTATAGCAGCTCTCTTTGTGGTGGCAAAGAATTGGAAATTGAAGGGAAGCCCATCAGTTGGGGAAGGGCTGAACAAGTTGTGGTATATGAATGTAATGGAATACTATATTGTGCTATAAGAAATGATGAGCAGGAGCAGCTAGGTGATTAGAACACCGATCTTGAAGTCAGGAGGACCTGAGTTCAAATCCGGCCTCAGATACTTAACACTTGCTAGCCATGTAACCTTGGGCAAGTCACTTAACCCCAATTGCCCTGCCTTCCCCACGCCAAAAAAGCAAAAAGGAATGAAGGAACTAAGGAATGAAGAAATGATGAGCAGTTAGACTTCAGAAAAAAAACCTGTAAAGATCTGAATGAACTGATGCTGAGTAAAATGAGCAGAACAAGGAGAACAGTACACAGTAACAGCCACATTGTGTGATGACTAACTTTGATAGACAATCTCTTCTTTGCTATGCAAGGATATAAGACAGCTCAAAAAGGCTCATGATGGAAAATGCTGTCCACATCCAGAAAAAGAACTATGGAGTCTGAATGCATATTGAAGCATATTATTTACTCTGTTTGTTTGTTTCTTCTTTCTCACGGTTTCTCCCATTGGTTGTAATTCTTCTTTACAACATGACTAATGTGAAAATAGATTTCATAGGAATGTATATGTAGAGCCTATATAAAATTACACGCTATCTTGGGGTGGGGAGAGTAGAGAGATGGGATGAATATGTGTAACTCAAAATCTTATGGAAGTAAATATTGAAAAATAAATATTAAAAAGGAAAATTATATTTTATCTGATAAAACAACAATGTATACATAGAAATATAAACAACATAAATAAAAGGTAATTGGAGTGAGGTGCAGGCATTAGCAGCTAAGGTGGACTAAGTGCCCTTTTTTTGCAGAAGACAGTACTTGTACTAAGCTCTGAAAGAAGCTCATAATCATAAGAGGAGGATTTGACAGAAAATATGACATTCAAGCCACCATAACTGGACATGTGCCATTAACTATCAAGTTAACTGTAAAACCTTATAATCCAATGACCAACAATATAAATTTCAATACTTTGCTATGCAAATGTGTGAAACTACCATCTATAATTTTTTTTATATTATTTCTTTCAATACTATCTGTTGTTGTTCAGGAATTCAGTAATGTACAACTTTTGTGACCCCATTTGGGGTTTTCTTAGCAAAAATACTGGTTTCCCATTTCCTTCTTCAGCTCATTTTACAGATGAGGAAACTGAGGCAAACAGGGCTAGCGGGGTCACATAGCTAGAAAGTGGACACATTTGAACTCAAGAAGATGAGTCTTCCTGAACCCAGACTCAATTCGCTTTGCCTCCTCACTACCCCCTATGTTGTACTTTCATTTAAACCTATTTTATAGTCCTCCTAGTAAGCCTGGCTTTCATGTCTCCCCACTGAAGATGTATATAATGTCAACAAGAAACAAAGATCACCCTTCCACAAGTATTTAATAGAATTTTTATCAAGATACTTAAAAACAAACAATAATCTCTCAAAAATATAGTATAGCTGGATATTCTGGCACTAGATAGGATACACAAAGAGTATACTTTGTAAAACAAAAGAAAACTGAATAGTGAGTTGAGGATACAAACATCAAGAGAAGACTAGATAATGACTTGCCAGGGTCACTGCAAAGGGATCCCTGTTCATACAAGGGTTAGCCTACGAGGCCCTCTGAAGTCCAACAAAAGACAGCCTGGCATAGTAGATAATATGCTTAACTTGGGGTTAAAATCCCATCTCTGTCACTTTCTGTAGACCATGGGCAAGTCACTGAACCTTTCAGTTTCCTTATCTTTGAAATGGACTCGATGACCTCTAAGTTCCCTTCTATCTTGATCCCATCCTAACTCAGATTCTGTGATCACACGAAAAGATACAAAGATTGTCTGTAGCTGGACATCTGAACAGAGAAGCATATAGAAAAATGAACATGCACAAAGATAGGAGAATTTTGTCAAATATTTAAAATGAAAGTTTCATCCCTTTATACCTCCTGACCCAACCTTGCAAAACACACTCAAAATAATGCCCTTGGAGTAAAAGCAGTAGCACAAAAAAGGATTAGGGTCCAATTCTTTGAAAAATGAAAATCTTTAGTTCTCAAAAGGATTCTAAAACTTTTCTTAAAGCAAAAGACCAGTGTGGAAGGACAATTTATCTTTCACCTTATCATTTACACTTAAAATCTCTTTATCCAACATTTATCTTGCATCTCCACACATCCTTCATAGTCATCATTGGAATGATCAGGTTTTAAGAGCTGCTTTCTAGCCCTAAATGCCAAAATGCAAAAGGAAGGGGCTTATCTATTGCTATTTGTAACATACTATTATTTACAGTCAGTTTAGACATATGTTACAAGGTTATAAAGAGGACAGGAGCTTGTGGTTATAAGTCTGTTAAAAATCAACATAGCTGACAAGATTTAGTCTGACTAAAAAGGAAACCAGGCATTGTTCAATCTATGCCTGCTCTTAATAGTTTCTACAATTGTTTGTGAGGTATCTTATCATCAGTAAGAGATAATAACAAAAAATACAATGATGTTGAATATTTTGCCCAGCTACTTCCCACCTATATTCTCAGGGGAGAAGGAACATGGGGAGTTTTTAGTTTGGGGTTGCTTAAATAAACAAAAGTTCACTTTATTCCTTTACCTTTAAGAGTAAAGTGAGCACCACAAAAACATTCCCACACAGGTCACTATTAATATTAGAAATAAATTTACATTTTGCACCTAGCATTGCTAAGATAAATAAAAACATCTTTCAATTTAAAAATACTGACTGTAAGTATCAAAAAGAGAAATTTAAATTCAGAAACACTTTCAGAGTATTAGAAAACTGTTCAGTTTTGTTACCCTAGGAAATGTGGAAATCCCTATAACAGTGATTCAGCAACACTATATTCTCCAGGATTTCTATAATCACCTAAGTTAAGGGACTATTTTAACACAGTCTCCTATTTGTGTACCTCCACCTACCAATTTTCTATGAATTACATGCTTGACCAAAGAAACATAAAGGCAATAGAGAAATATACCAACAAGGAGCCATAACTCTATCACTTGTAATAGAAACACACACTGACCATCATATATTACTTCTACTTCTCACACAAACTCCCTAAGGAATTAGCCATCTCTGCTGAATTGTAAAGAGAATTAATCATTCTGTTTAAACAAGGCACTCCCTAGATTAGAAGGGCTTTCTTTTCTGATGCAGAGAGTTCAGGAAAGAACTTCGGCATGTTAAGTGATGTTTGACTACATTTGAAGTATTAAAGTTTAAAATTTAACTGTCAAATTGAGTCAACTTCCACTCAGAAGAAAA
This sequence comes from Petaurus breviceps papuanus, assembly GCF_028583685.1. Taxonomy (NCBI): domain Eukaryota; kingdom Metazoa; phylum Chordata; class Mammalia; order Diprotodontia; family Petauridae; genus Petaurus; species Petaurus breviceps. Next base: position 2,382,977 of record NW_027187345.1, read on the forward strand.
CAGGCATGATATGACGTTAATAACTGACAAATAAAAAATATACACTAGTTTTCTTTCACATTCTAACCATCTTGAATATATCAGAAAAAATAAAATTTAGAAAAATTTTAATGTATACATAAAGAATACCTTAAGTGTCCAGGTTGTGAAATAAATGCTACATCACCAGTATATTATACTCAACAAATCAGGAGAGTCAGCTTTTGCCAGAAGTAATTGGAAAACTGAAGCAAGTAACAATACAGGACATTTATAGATAAGAGTTTTGGGAGATAAAGTTGACAATTGTCACTCAAATCTGAAGGTAATAAATTCACGTATCTACAACGAAGTACACTATATGTGTCAGAAAGTTACACTATGTAAGTTAGAAAGTTACACTACATAAGTTAGAAAAAAAGAAAGCGAGCATAAAACTTAAAAATAATGAACATTATAGCTTATTATTATAAAGTCATTTGGGGCTGACATTCATAGTTTATAAACATAGACAAGCTGAAATTCCAAACCATTTCCTCCCAGACTTTAGCCACGAACAACCTTACCTTCACCAAAACTTCTATTTTAGCCAGTTTTTCTCATGGTTCTGTGTGTCAGGAACAATCTCACAAAGAGGCAGAGTATATCCACACATATACACACTCTTTTCTTTTCTGCCCATGGTAAGCCAGGAAACTGTGTCTAACACTTGAAAATGTTCGGCCGTTAGGAGCTAAAAACAGATCCTGTGCAATGCTGGATGTATTTTTGTCTGCAAGCTACACACCCTCATCATGTTCAATTTTTTTCCATTGGTGGAACAGGATGATGCAGACTTAACCAGAAAGTGGTTTTCCATGGACCGCTTGAAATGATTAGCCTGGACAGCGTGCCATAATGCCTCAGAGCCACCAGGGAATAATTTATGACTGGGCTGTTGTTTGACCCTGCATTCCAGAATTACCACGAAAGTTCCATAGGAAAACTATTCGAAAGTTTGCTGAATAAAGGTTTACTCACTTGAAACTAGCCTCAGTTTCTTTTTTAAGCATTCTCATAGAGAACATACACACCTAACGCCCTTTGTATGGAGCTTCAGTAAACATATATTCTCCAAAACCACAGCTGGAATGTTAGTCATGAAAACTCCTCTCTCGAGAGCAGCCCTTAAAAAATAATTTTGCAAAATGATACCATGTATAAGCAAACTCTGTGTTCATTTCAAAGTTATTTCAGTTTTAAGTTAGCTTGAGCTGCAGTGCCCTACACTGGAAGCTCTTGTTACAACTAGACAACAATTCTTCTACTTAATGAAAACAAATTAAAGCACAAATTGTTTTACAGAAACATATAATTCAGCTATTTCAGGTTTTCTGACTTTCTTCTAATTAAAACTGTTTAACTTAATAAAATCCAAAAATTAAGAATTTTTCAACCAAAGTGACTCAGTGATGACACATTGTTGCAAATATTATAACACCAAGTTTCTGAAGAATCAAAAATATGGATGAATCAAAAGGCAATGGAGAGGTACATGTTAGGTGCAAGTAGGCTATAAAGACGCTCAGCAATAACCTTACACAAAAAGTATAGTAACGGATTTTTTGTTTTGTTTTTGTGTTGCTTCTGAAATCTTACTGGAACCAAATTCTCATAGAAGAAATGCTCTCTACCACTTTAAATTAACACTTGTTTTACAACTGTCTTGATGTAGTTCTGGCCTCTGAATATGTAAACTATATCCTACTAAGCCTTCAAAATTCAAGAGTGCTCATTGTTGTGAGCTATTGCCAACATACTTGATACGTTGAGGTTTGTTTTCATTATTTAGCTTCCATCAACAAAGTCACACAAATCAAAGATCAGCTAATATGGTGAACCGAGATCTGTTCAAGTTCTCAAGGCTTCAGAGCAGACTAGAGTAGAACATTCTCAGTATTCTTCCTTAACTGACAGGGATTGCTACTTGCCCCATTCATAAAACTGGGTTCATTCCAAGATAATACTATAAGAGGACATGTGAGATAACCCCTTTCTAAAGTTAAACTCCCTAGGGAAAAAAATCCCAGAGAACTGCTTTGATTTTGGCCTCAAATAACTACTTAAAGCTCCTGAATCTCAGAGGCATACAATGCTTAATCATTTCTTCAAAAACTGCATTTGAGTATTAATATCACTACTATAAGACACATTTTAAGAGTCAAATCATCCCACAGATAAATCTGTGCCTGGCCATCCTAATTTTCCCTAACATTTTATATGTCCTGTACCCCAAATTCTCATCCTGCTTCTTTTTATTTTAAGAGATGGGGGGGGCTTGTATGGTGGGAGGTGAGAATGGGCTAGAGGTATAGGGAAAATTAAGGGGGGAAAGAATAGTAATATATCCCATATATAATGAAGAAGTTTTGAGGACTACTTTCCTAGATCCATCTACAAGGTAGAACTTGTCTTAAAAATGACAAGAAAAGGCCTAAGAAATGAGCTAATTTTGAAACAATATGTATTATTGTTTAAATGAGAGGAATCAGGATGATTCAAATGTATTTTACTTAGCATAAAAATCCCTCATTCAAGAAAACCTGACAACCATTATTAGAATCCGATGTTAGTCACTTCAGGTTTTCAAAAAAGGGCAATAGTATAAAAAAACAGTCTATCAAACATTCCTTTTAATCAACAGACAATAGCCTAATCAAATTGCTTTCCAGGAGGAAAAAAGACAAAAAGAATAAACCATTGTCAGTGAAGCAAAATTCCAAGAGATATAATATCCCATAAATGTAATAAAACTATTCTGATACACTCACACAAATGAAAGATTTAATGATAAGCAGCAAAATGTAAAAATATATTAATGGAAATGAGATCCTTATCTTATACTTAGTGATTTTTTAAAAATAGTCCAAATAGTAGGACTGCTGTAGGCTGAAAGAAGGTAAAACTCGGGAGACAATACCACAGAATACTCCCCAAATGAAAGCAAGACAATACTGGAAGGATATTAAGAACACTGACATTTCATCTGAGCAAATGATAATAGTCTCAGAAAATTTATTCTTAATGGGAAAAAAAAAACATTTTTTAAAAATTCTGTTCACAAGGGCCAAAGCCAATCAGCCTTTTTCTGAAATCAAATACTTCCAATAGATCCTCCTTTCATGTTCAAATATGATACTGTTGGAAGATTTAATTATCCATGTGCATAAGTATTATTTAAAATTCCAACACTATTGGTGCTACCATCTGTTCTGAACAGAGTACAGGTATAATCAATACTTCAGTCTACCTTATTTATGAGATCACTCTACATCTTTGTGTCTTGGACTATTCCATACCTTTGCTGGTGCTATGCTACCCGTCTTTCATCACTATATATCAACAAGATCTGCCAGTGATTAGAATCTATGATGAAAAGCTTAGAATTCTTGTCAGTCTTCAATGGTGTTTCCTCTGCCTCTGTTGTCACCATCAACTCACAGTGACTTGTCTAAAAAGATTTGCTTAGGAGTCATACTTGCCATTACTTTTCATTTCATATTTAAAATTCAATACTACTGATTTACAGTCAGGACAACTTTAATGTCAATGTGTTAGTTATAGTTTGGGGTTTAGGTACTGTCGGTAGTGGTAGCAATAGTACTAACAACAATAACAGTAATAGCTAGCATTTACAGAGTGACTTTTCCAGATTAAAAGTGCCATAAGTATACCAAAGTCTCAAATCAACCTTCTAGGGTAGGGACTATAGATACTATTAGCCCCATTTTAGGAACCAAGGTTCTGAGAGATGTTGACAAAGTCTGACTTCTGGTGTTGAGCAGCATGAAGAGAAACTTTAGTGTTTATGTTTGAGAAAACTCCAACTATCATGAGTGACATTTTATCAGTCATAACAAGTTGGACACAACTTCTGCTGTTGTATGCTTTTAGCCTATTCTAGGGCTTGTTAACATTAATCACTTATTTGACAGGCATTTATTAAATGCTGAGCATTGAACTGGGCATCAAGAATACAAATGCAAAATATAAGTCCCTGCCCTCAAGGAGCTTACAATCTATTGGGAGAAATAACATGTATACATATAAGTAAATACAAAATAAATAATCCAGTAAATACAAAGTAATTCGGGATCAAGATCAGCTGGGGGAGAATGTAGAGTGTGTGAAGTGGAGTAATGTAAAATGAGGTGGGAAACATGGGCTGGAGATAGATTTTGAAGAGAATGTTATTTGATCTTAAGAGTCAATAAGGAGCCAATGGATCTTACTAAATAGGAAATGATGTGCACTTCAGGAATATAATTCGCAATTCTATAGACTACGGATTGGGAAAGACAGGACCTAGAAGATATGTCTCTTTTTTTAAGATAATAAGGCTCTTATTCATGAGATTTTCATGTCAAAGACAGGAATGCTTAATTAAATAAAATGTCATTGTAACATGACTTGTATTATGCAGCTTTGGGGATAGATTAGATTACATGAATTCAGAGACTCCTTACAATTCTGAGATTCTCTGATTTAACCTATGTCTTGGGCTTGCCATACTTATTGCTTCATGCCTTGGTAGCACTCAGAGGTAATCTCTAATCTAACTGGTGACATGAAATCTACGGGAAAAATGGGGAGAATGATAAGGCAAGATGAATGAAATCCAGGTTAAGCCTAAACATAGAACTGTTATCACTGTGCCAATTTAGCACATCTTAATCAATGTTTGGAAGAACAGACAATTATTTTCTATATCTCAGAAGGATTAAACAAGAGTAAATATACTTAAAATAAAGCAGGAAATTATAGGATCATAGATTTATAATTGGAAGTGATGTTGGAGGTCATCTAGTTTAGTTCTTTCATTTTTATGGATGACGAAACTGAGACCAAGAGAGATTAAGTTATTAGCCCAAAATCACACAGAGCCAAAATGTGAATATAATAGCTCCTCCAATATTCAATCCAACACTCTTTCCACTGCATAATAAGATGGAGATATTTTTACAGTCAAGATGAAAAAACACTAAAATAAGATACCAAAGGAAGCTATCAAGATAAAATTCCCTAAAAAATATTCATGAATAAAATATACAACACCAATCCTAAATGACTAGTTTAACCTCCCCAAATATGAGAGAATGGATCAAATTATTTTCCCAGATTCCTTACTGTAATGTTAATGGAACTGAAGATTCTCCTCACCCTTTAATAGGTCTCATGTGGAGCCCATTAAGAGAAACTTGCTTAGGGGAAGAGACTTATTTGTAGGAAGGCTTTCACACCTTTTGCTAATTTCTTTTTTTTTTTTTTTTGCTTTTTGGAGGGCAACTGGAGTTAAATAACTTGCCCAAGGTCACACGGCTAGGTTGTGTGTTTGTGTGTGTGTGTGTGTGTGTGTGTGTGTGTGTGTGTGTGAAGTGTCTGAGGCTGGATCTGAACTCAGGTCCTCCTGACTCTGGGGCTGGCACTCTACTCACTGCGTCACCTAGCCGCCCCTTGCTAATTTCTTATTAGCCACTGAGTCATGATGGTTGGGATGCCTTCTGGCTCTGAGAAGTATATATATACACACACACACACACACACACACATACTGTGAGATGGTATTTTGCTTTGGGGGCTCCCTTATGAAAAGGATCTTGTGATTCCCTGGTCAAGATTCTGAGTGGCCATACATTCAGAGCTCCCTGACTGCTCAGATGTAAAGGCTCTCTCAATCCAGGGATGTATGTAAACTGTGTAGCTGATTCAGACAGTCAGAGCCCTTTCCATTGGTCTTTTTTATTTCTTTGCTTGGATTTTCTCTGTTTGTATTTTCTCTGAAGTTCAGGGTGCTGACGTTTCTCCTGAACGAATGGATTAATTAAAAAAAGATTGTTGACACCTTAAACACCCATCTTTCCTAGTAAAGCAGATCTAAGAACCTGTGCTAGTAGACATCCTGGGTGTGCCAGTGTGGTTGCTGCTTTACTTAGAGATCTATTACATGCTGAAGATAACCAAAAGGACTCTAGTTTTTGGTATAAAACATATGAACTTAAAATAAAATGAAATAGATGACAAAAATAAGAATAGTCATGCCATGATCCAGTTCAGAGTCCAACCTCCCACCAAGTGCAGGAATCAGTATTACAATATATCCAACAAGTGGCATGTGCTCCTTTAATACCACTGGTAACAGGGAGCTTACTCCATCAGCTGGTATAAGTTTATTTTTTTTACATCTCCATTAGAAAGTTGTTATATTGAATTAAAAACCTGTAACTTTATAACTCCTTTCCACTAGTCATGGTTCTGCACTCAAGAGTAACATAGACCCCATCTGCAACATCTAAATATCTAAAACCAGTTAATAGGCTATCCCCAATCTACTCAACCTCTACTCCCCCCCAAAAAAAGTCTCCTCCTTCCCAGACTAAGTATTCTCTCCCTTCAACTTGCTAACATGACCTAGTTTCTTGGTTCCTCACCATCCTGGTTTGTGTTTGTCTGGATGTCCTAATGGAGTAATAAAAATAGTGCTGGACAGAAGTAAAAAGAGACATAGGTTCAAATTCCACCTCTGAGACTTACTAGTTGTGCCACCATGGGTCATTTAATTTCTGTAAGTCTCATTTTCCCCATCTGTAAAATTCAATTCAACAAACACCTGTTAAGTGACTACTTTGCATAAGACACTGTGTGCTAGACTCTGGTAACACAAAGAGAAAAAACTAAACCAGGTACTTGCCCTTGAATCTGTAGTCACCAGCTTATGGGGTTATTGTGAAGATCAGATGAAATTATATATTTCAGCATTTTGCAAACCTCAAAGTACCATATAATGTCAGCTATTAATAATATTATTACTCCAATTCGCCAACATCACTTTTAAAACTTGGCACCCAGAACTGAAAACAATACTCAAAATTTGTTCTGATCACAGTGCAAAATACAGTACAATTATCACATTCCTTGTTTTGGAAATTATTATATATTCACATACATACATATATTACACACAAACCCAGAAGGAAGGGCATGTGGTTTCACCGTCATGGGGAACACAGTGTGAGAGAACTCCTTCTGCCTCAGGTTAAGTCCTGAGGAATTGCCTGAGGCATTCAAAGGGAAAGTAACTTGGCTAAGTTGACAGATCAAGGGTCCCAGGCAGGTTTTGAACAGAGGCTTTCCTGACTCGAAACCCAGCAGTCTTTCCACTCTGCCACTCTTTGTTGACACACTGAGGACATCATTCCTCCCTCCACCAACTTCACATACATACGTAAAACTTACACAATAATAGCGTCTCTCTAGAACATATGGGTTCAGGGTTCTCTAACTTGATACTTGAGATCAAAGTCTCTTTTTATGCCTGGTTTTAGATTTTTTTTCACTAGTTGAGTTAGTTGAGATCTAACCTGTGCAAAAATAAATATAATTAATATAATAAGTGTAATTAATTATTCCTTCAGGTTATCTATAGAACCTCCTTTGGGTTATTTTAATTCATATAGCCCATGTGCTGAGATGGCATAATGGAAAGAGTACCAGATTTGGAGATGGAAGATCCATATTCAAATTTTTCCATTACTTGGTAGCTGTGTGACCTTGTACAAGGCACTTTAATCTTTCTAAGTCCCAATTTCCTCATATTTAAAACTAGTATAAAACAATTTGCATTACTACCACCACTAGATTGCTATAAGGGCAAAAAAAGACAATATAGAATGTATAAAAAAATTTGTGATCATAAAACATCATATAAATGTGAGCCATTAATGTTATTACCTATAAAGCCTCACCAGAGTGAGAACAAGAGGTGATTAATATCATATCATAGCATATCATTAACAGAAACTTCAGTGCAAAATAGAAGTACATACAAGTTTTAAAAAGCAGACTGATCCTTTCAAATATCCTGAGAGTAAAGCTGAGGGTCAGTTATTTCATACATAATCCCAGTCTTTAAAATATAGAGATTAATGCTTGCTCACAGATAGGTAGTAGCAAGCAATATTAGGCACTTATGAGAAGAGTCACAGCTGCTAATGCCTTCCTGGGAAACTTTCTTCTATTTCTTGCCATCACAAGGAAGATGGCAAGAGAAGTGAATGAAATTCAGTGGGAGTTATTTAGGATCAAAAGGAGAATCATTTTCTGATCTCCAATACTAAGATTCGTCACTACAATAATAGTTTGGTTTCTCTTTAGTGTTTTTTTTAAATTTTCTTATCAATTTAGTTGTGCAAATTATTTTCTTTGTTTATTTCATTCTACACTCATTTATTTAAAGCTTCCTGTATTTCTTGCAATTCTTCATATTTTTCATTTCTTTCTGTATAGTAATATTCCATTCCACTCATCTAACAGTTTGTTCAGCCATTCCCCAATCAGTGGGGACCTACTTTGTTTCCAATACTTTTATTATCACAAAAAGTGCATCACTGACCCTTTTCTGTCTTTGACATCCTCAGAATAGATTCCTAGTAAAAGGATTATCACATCAAAAGGCACTAGAAGCTTAGTGAATTTTGCTTCATAACTTCAAAATCTGTTTTCCAGAAAGGATGGATCAATTCACAGCTTGGTCAACAATTTATCAATGTGCCTGTCACCATACAGCCTCTCCAACACTATTTCAATTATTTATCATTCTTTGCCAATTTGACAGGGGCAGGGTTAAATTTCAAAGTTGTTTAAATTTTAAATTCTCTTAATAACATAAATCACTCTGCTTTGCAATTTTTCTTTTGAAATGCTGATTCCCAATATTTAATCACTTATCCACTACAGAGTGACTCTTGGTTTTATATGCCACCATCAATGCCCTACATAGCCCTGATATCATATTTTTTCAAAGATATTCAAAGGAAATGTTTCCCTCACTCAACAATTTATCTTAATAGTCTGGTGAACTGATTTTTTAAATTGGAAAACCTTGTTAATTTTATATAACAGAAATTGTCTATTTTGTCTTTTGTGATCTTTGGAATCTCTAGTTTGGTTATAAAAGCTACTCTTAACCATAATTATGAAAACTATCTTCTTCCATTTTCTATTTTTAAAGTAATGCAAAAAATTTCATATTTAGGCCATGTATATTTTTGGAGTTTATTGTAAATTTATGGTTATTATTGATAGTTGTTTGTGTATATAATCCTGGGGAAAAAAAAGAAAGAAAAAACTGTCCTATATGTAATATAAAATAACGAGTTTGGTTAAGAATAATTGGGTCTGGGGCGGCTAGGTGGCGCAGTGAGTGAAGTGCCAGCCCTGGAGTCAGGAGGACCCAAGTTTGGTTCCGGCCTCAGACACTTAACACACACAAAAAACTAGTCATGTAACCCTGGTCAAGTTACTTAACCCCAATTGCCTTCCAAAAGGCAAAAAAAAAAAAAAAAAGAATAATTGGGTCTAGGGGCGGCTAGGTGGCACAGTGAATAGAGCACCAGCCTTGGAGTCAGGAGGATTTGAGTTCAAATCCGGCCTCAGACACTTAACACAAAAACTAGCCATGTGACCTTGGGCAAGTCACTTAACCCCAATTGTCCTATCTCTCCCCCTCCAAAACAAACAAACAAATAAAGAATAATTGGGTCTGTTTAAAAAAGAAAAACTCATCAAAAGCATATAACCAATGCTAAGAAAATACACAATTGAGGTCATAGACCCTTTTCTAAGCATGTGTTTTATTATGTACTCAACACTGTGGACCTTATTAAACAGTCAAATGATGTATGTAGATATAGATGTGTACATGTGTAAACACACACAAAGAGAAATTACATAAAATTTATCTGTATACACATACACATGTGTATATGTGTGTTCTGTGTATAAAATGGCCTCAAATGTTGGCCTCCCAAACTTTTGAGAGTGATATTTCAATGTACCTAAATCCCCTCAGTTTATCTCCACTTATAATTATAATTAGAAATGAAACTCTTTCTACTCTGAAAAAGAGTTCTGGTTTGATTCTGGAAGGTTTAAATGTTCACTGTCAGTCTTTGGCAACTGAAAGTCTTGAATTTAAAACTTGCCATGATGGATCCTCTCCACTTAAGGTCCCACTTGGAATTCCTAGAGCATTTTCCACATTTGATGGGATCACATGGCACACATCAAATTTAAGTGAATTTGTAAAAAGCTACTTAGAAAAGAGGAGAAGGATTTGAAGTCTCTTTCTCTACAGTAACTTCAATTATCTGCACTCAGAGAGGGTGGGAAGGAGATGGGTCTGACTTTTTAACTCATATCATTTGCACAAACATCAGTTAACAAAGCTTATTTGGGGATAAAGTAATTAAGGGACTAAATACTGACTAATATGGTATATACTCGTTAAGCTTTTGAAACATATGGATAGGCTCAACCTTACCCAAAGAGGAAGTGCAGAAGAATACTGATTAATCATCCATTCATCCAGAATATATCTCTTGAAAAGGTGGCAGGTGATCAAGTGACACAGTTCTGGGAAAGAAAGAAAACAAAAGGACGGAGGGAGGGAGGGAAGGAAGGAAGGAAGGAAGGAAGGAAGGAAGGAAGGAAGGAAGGAAGGAAGGAAGGAAGGAAGGAAGGAAGGAAGGAAGGAAGGAAAGAAGGAAAGAAGGAAAGAAGGAAAGAAGGAAGGAAGGGAGG
>NW_027187345.1:2393672-2596626 GCF_028583685.1 Petaurus breviceps papuanus
GGGAGGGAAGGAAGGGAGGGAGGGAGGGAGGGAAAGAGGGAGAAGAGAGGGAGGGAGAAGGAAGGGAAGAAGGAAGGGAGGGAGGAGGGATGGAGGCAGGAAGTGAGGGAGGGAGGAAGGAAGGGAGGAGAGAGGGAGGCAGGAAGGGAAGGAGGGAGGGAGGAAGGAAAAAAGGAAGCAGGGGGAGGGAGGAAGGGAAGGAGGAAGGAAGGAAGGAGAGAAAGAAGGAAAAAGGGAAAGTTAAAAATTTAAGGAATACATTTTTTTAAAAGCTGGAATCTTCTAACAAATTTATTTCATTAATAATCAATAAAAAAATTTTCAATTCTATTTTGAAAAGAAATTCTAAAAGAGTAATGAAAGGAACTAAAAGTTAATTACTAAATCACAGGCCATTCACTAATTGGACAAACATAACACTAGGCTACCAACGACAAAATGGCACAAATTAGCATTATTTGAAAATAGTCACTTGGACTTCCTTTGGTACAAAAAGAATTGCACCTGAAAGTTTTGGATTAACTTTTATCAGTTATAGCTAAACTCATGAGTCCAAAATGTATTGGTGGTAGCATATTTTATGATAGATATTTATACATATCCATTAATACACACATGAAAATATTTGAAATTGACTATAAGTTGCTATCTACCTACCCACAGACTATATGGCTGTAACCAATAATGCTTAAACTAAAGTCATATACCCTATAGAAACAAATCAATTGACTAATCTTGAAGGGTTGTCTTTATACATCAACCTAGTTGTATAACCTTAGGCAAGTAACTTAACCTGTCTGGGGACCAATTTCCTTATCCATAAAAGGAGCTTCAGTTACATGGAACTCTAAAGTTTCTTCCAGTTCAAATAGTCTAAAGTTATATCATGATTTTGTCTTCAACCTACTGGATACTTTTAGAGCTATATATTACTAGAAACATTTCTTTGCATTAACCAATGAAATTATAGTTCAAACACAGATCAAAGAATAAGTGTTCTAGAAATTATTGTAGATGATGCTCTGTTTTAAATTAAGCCTTCTTAATTTATGTGACTAATTGTGTGGACCAATCAAATTCTAGCTCTCTAAGTCAAAATATCAAGGTGTAATCCCTTTACTTTTTACAAAATGAATATTCATCAGAAAGGTTCATTCTTTTCATGGTGCCCCTATCATACAAAGATTGCTTGAATTTTATAAAAATGTGAATATTATTGAAAGGTACTTAGTTCATTTAAGGATAAACTTTATCTTTAAGTAAGGAAAGAGCACTACATGAAAAAAATTTAAAAGATCCATATACATTTCTATTCTTAAACTCTAAACATTATTGATATTTCATATTTGAACTGTCTCTGATTTGCCACAAAAGGATATAAAAATAGCACTGAACAAAATAAAGACAGGAAGAGAAACTGGAATAGACCAAACAGATAGATGAAGCAATAGACAAGCAGTGGTTTGTGCTAAAAATGGCATGATCTGGGGGAATGAGACAATAAACATCAATTCTCAAGATCTTTGAAAAAGGAGAAGATATCAAAAACTTTTTCAGGGAAAATATGAACCAAAAAAGTTGACGGAAAAAAATAGAGAAAATATTCCTAATGATCGAGATATATTATTTTTCTATATCTCCAGATTCTTTATGAAAACAGTCTACACACACATGAAAGTGTCTTTGATGTTGATAAGAAAACAGGCTTTCACAAATTATATTTTACAATAAATTATATCTTTACAGTTTTTCAAGTTACTAAAAGGTATAGAGATGGCAAGATCCCCACAATGTATATTATCTTTGTTGAATATCAAAAAATCATTTGATTCAGCAGAGTAAAATACCCACTTTATTTTTTTTGAGGGGGAAGGTAGGACAATTGGGGTTAAGTGACTTGCCCAAGGTCACACAGCTAGTTTTTTTTGTGTTAAGTGTCTGAGGTTTGATTTGAACTCAGGTCCTCCTGACTTCAGGGCTAGTGCTCTATTCACTGTGCCACCTAGCCGCCCCCTAAAATACCCACTTTAACAATTTTCCTAGGCATCTTCCTCACATATTAAAATTATTAAAGACCCCTTGAAAGACGTAAGATAATTTTGTTCAATAATCCTTATTAATATCAAGTAGGCATAAAAAGAAAGAGGTATACTTCCCAAGGATCACTAGGTGGCACAGAGGATAGAATTCTGGGCCTAGAGTCAGGAAGATTCATCTTCCCAAGTTCAAATCTGGCCTCTGACACTTACTAGCTGTGTGACCTTAGGCAAGTCACTTAACTCCGTTTGACTCAGTTTCCTCATCTGTAAAACGGGCTGGAGAAGGACATGGCAAACCACTCCCATATCTTTGCCAAGAAGTCCCTAAATGGGCTCATGAAGTGTTGGACACAAATGTAATAACCAAACAACAAACGTTAGCCAAAGGTATTGGCTACTGTCATGTTGGATGTTTAGGATAGAATCCAAATGGAAGGATTCCCAGTAGATGGTGAATAAACACTAATTCTATAAAGATTTTCAATTGTCCAGATCATGATATATAGTTGTGTGGATGGTCAACAATGCTTTCAAATCAAAAGCAAGAGTATGAAAGGGGAGTAACACTATGGAAACCATGCAAAAGATTATATGTGTCTGTGTGTGTGGATGGATAGACAGACAGACAGACAGACAGACAGACAGACAGACAGACAGACAGACAGATAGATAGATAGATAGATAGATAGATAGATAGATAGATAGATAGATAGATAGATCGGGGTAGGAAACCTGCAGATTTGAGGCCACATATGGCCCTCTAGGTCCTCAACTGGGACCCTAAGGGGCCCCTATTCTAGATAGATAGATAAATAGATAGATAGATAGATAGAAAGATAGATAGATAGATAGATAGATAGATAGAATGTGAGAGTTCTAACTTTCATACATACAGATGATGGTGGTTTTGACATTCCATTGACAAGAAATCTTATTTCCCTTTTTCAAAGAAGAAACATTGCAGATAAAAAAAATACATCATTAATTAGGGATAGAAAGAGAAAGAGGAGGAAGGGAAAGAGAAACAGGGAGAAGGGAAGAATATGAATGCACTTCCCAAATAAGTAAATTCCCCAAACACCAAACTTTTCATATCTTTCATCAAAATATTTTTAAAAATCGGGTGCAGTGAATAGAGCACTGGCCCTGGAGTCAGGAGGACCTGAGTTCAAATCCCGCCTCAGACACTTAACACCAGCCATGTGACCTTGGGCAAGTCACTTAACTCCAATTGTCCTACCTTCCCCCTCCAAGAAAAATATAAAAAAATCATTGCAGAGCACTATATGACCTAGAGGTTCGTTTTTTTTTTTTGTCTTTTTGGAGAGGGGAAGGCAGGGCAATTGGGGTTAAGTGACTTGTCCAAGGTCACACAGCTAATGCCTGTTAAGTGTATGAGGCGGGATTTGAACTGAGGTTCTCCTGACTTCAGGGCCAATGCTCTATTCACTGCACCACCTAACTGCCCTGGGTTTCTTTTTTATTTTTCATTTTTCCTGCTTTGTTAAAGAAATTATTGCTGTGCTCCCACCTAAATTAAGAGTCCCATACAGTGAACTCAGACCCTTAACACACAGAAGCAGTCTGAGGCACATTAAATCCATCTTCAACAAAGCAAAAGAAATAAATATCCATCAAACTGGTCAAAGTCAGTGAAGAAGATCTGATTCTGACAGACTGGAATTTTTAATACCAATATAATTTAAATTCAGTCCTAGCTTGCATTTGTATCACCACTGTGAGCTGGATGAACAACAGATGGTAAAACTTGGCTTCTTTGATTACTGATTATTTGGGATTTAAACACTTGTACTGTGAATGCTTAGAACAACAAAAATTTAAAGTTAAATAAGAGCTTAGACACTATCTAATCTAACCCCTCAATTTTACCAACATTGAAACTGAGGCCCAGAGAAGGATAAGTGCCTTACCTGAGAAGATACAGACCTGTGATTGCAATATAGATCTCTTGACTCTCATTCCAATGTTCTTCCACTATGCCACATTAAAAGATAGCAGGAGCTAATTCCCCAACTCTTCCCCTATTTTGTTATAGTTGCTTTTTCTACTTTCATGAAGATCTAACTAATTCACATTTAAGTAGTTAGATGACTGATTTACAACAAATGGGTAGCTTTTGCAAATTTCAGTTTCTGGGCATCCAATATCCCTAGAGTCAAAAGCTGCCTACCCCAAGATTTTTAGCAACCCAACATTTCACTTAGCCCAGAAAAAACCAACAGGACATAATCACTTGCCCCCTGCTACCCTAGTGCAAAATATTGACCTTCAATGCTAGCCAACTAGTAATTATCAATGTGGGTGAATGCAATTAACTATGTCATTAAATTATCATTTAGCAAAATAAATAATACATTTAATTTTAATTAAATTAGTTGAGAATATACCTATTTCTGATCACATGTTCTACTATTTAAAAATTTTTCCCAAAGATGATTTGGATGAAGTAACTCTTTACTGCATTAAAAAAAAAAAAATTTTTTTTTTAAGCAATCAGGGTTAAGTAACTTGCTCAAGGTTACACGGCCAGTTATTTCTGGGTGTGGTGCTGAGTACATTCAAAAAATTTTAAGGAGATTTATGGATTGCAGCTAAAATTCTGCAGGTGCACCTTGTTGAATTAGTATGATGAGTAAGTATCACCAGACTGCTTCATCCTCTAAATTCTTAAATCCTGCAGGGACTGCTTTGGCAGTAGCTACACATATCTAAATTTAAAGTACTTGGATTTTTTTTTTTTTGCTAGTAAAGACATAAATGGTGATTTTTAAAAATTCATAGGTGAATAGAATTTTCAAAAGATTTCATTGATGGCTCTGTCTGATATTAAAATAGTTGCAACCAGGAGCTGTAAAAAATGGGATGAGGAGTAGGAGAAAGGGAAAATGTCTCCAAACATCTACAATATTACCATGATTTAAAAGGAATATATCTTATTTTTCTCCCTCAGTTTTGAAGATTTCTTTTTTTAACAAAGCTGAAAGGTTTCTCTTCCCCAGCCAACTCTCACCCTCAATCTTAAACCCAAAGCTGTAATCTAGGAATTTTGATTTCTCACAAAGGAAGGCCCAAGAGGAAATCCACACCTAATGTAACATTGTAACATCCATCAATTTGTAAGGCTATTGTCAAGGTCTGGTAGACTCACTGATTTCCCTCTCAGTATTTATAAAACTTTCACTACCCAGTGGCTGCAGACTGTCAAGGATCTAGAACACACTTAGCACAACAATCCTTTCACTTAGGGCAAGTCTTTTGGGGAAAAGCAAGCTGAAGTTACTACTTAACCTATGCCCTTAAAAAACACATCTTTTCTCTTCCCCACTCCCCTCTGACCCCCACTTATCTCCTAGATGTTTCTTTAGCTACCTTCCTTTGAAATTCATTTGTTTTTCAAATCTTGTTTCCACTTTCTCTCTGGGGGAATGGGGTAGGAGTGGGGAGCGACAGTTTACTGTCCCAGATTTTCTTTAACCTCACCCACAATGAGTGCTGCTTATCCAGATACTGTTTGCTATGAAACAAACCAGTAAGTGGGAAGGGGAACATTTTTCCAGGGGGCAATCTCCAACCTATCATTTGAACTCTTTGTGAGTCACTGACCAGTAGAACTTGACTCATTTTCATCTCTAGGCTTCAGTTCAGACAGATCATTTATTATTACAACCTGCCTCAAGTATTCAGTGAAAGGCTTAAGAAACATAACGAATAACTCAACCAAAGTCATTGATTCAGACTACATCATTATGTACTATAACACTGCTGACTGACAGGCACACTGCACAGAACTAAAGTCATAAATGCTAATCATAACAAAGCAAGGGTGTATAGTCCTTCAGCAGACCATAAAAATTTTAAAAAAACATTCCATCCATATCAAAAGGGTAACTAATTATGATGAAAAAGGAAATTATAGCAGTCTACTCAGTGTCAGAATTCTAGATATATGGAGCAAAGCCTTTTTCCTCCATATGATAAATCAAAGTTCTTATCATTTATAAAAATCTATCACATGTGAGTACACCCCCCAAAATAATATAATAATAAAACAAAGAAAGCAAGGATAAATGAATGGCTGGAAAGATCAAAAAGAATTTCATCCCAGAAAGTGATATAACTGTCCAGCATTGCATTCCCAAGGTTGGTATACTTTCAGCTAGACTGGATTCAGGCTGGAATTAGTCTGGCCAGCACTTCAGTGGCAGGCATTGGAAGGTTTACTGTTGCTCTAAATTCTTCCTCTGACAAACAGATACACCCTATGATGAGGCCAGTGACATTGACCTCACTGTTCCATACACGAAACATTCCAATACCCAACTTAGTGCATCCTCACTGGCTGTCCCCCATGTCTGAAATTTTCTCTTCATCTCTGTCTCCTAGACTTTCTGGCTTCCTTAAAGCATCAACTAAAATCCCACTTTCTATAAGAAGCCTCTCCTTATTGCACTTAATTCCAGAGCCTTCCTTCTGTGATTACCCATTTCTCCTGTATATATCTCATGTACACATAGTTTACATGTTGTCTTCCCCACTGGACCAGGAAGACTGATATTTGCACTTAGAATAGTGCCTGGCACATAGTAGGTGCTTAATAAACTTACTGACTTGATATGTGGTCACTAGAAATACTAGTGAAAAGGATCTAGTTTGTAACACAGGACATACAAAGATAATACAAAAAGAGGAAAAGGCTGAAAGTGTCAGCAAAGTGATGCTATGGCTCAGAGGAAGTCACTTCATCACCAAAGGCCAGGACCCCCACTGGAGCTACCATAAGGGTGTTATCTCTCCGGTTCCTAAAACAAAGCATGACACATGGAAGATGTTGAATAAATGCTTATCAGTCGATTGATAAGCCTCAAAGAAGGGAGAGGAGTTATACAAATGGACAGATATGGGAAGGGAAGTTTAATCAGAGAGACTAACACAAACAGAAGGGCAACTAAAGTGATGGGCCTGAAGTCAGGAAGGTTCATCTTTGTGAGTTCAAATCTGGCCCCAGACACTTATTAACTGTGTGACCCTGGGCAAGTCATTTAATCATTTGCCTTGGTCAAATGAGCTGGAGAAGGAAATGGTAAACCACTCCAGTATCTTTGCCAGGAAAAACCCCAATGACTGAACAATAAAAGCCTACACCACAGAAAAAAGAAGACGTGAAGGTGACAAAGAACATGGTAGTGAGGGGAAATAATAAATAAACCAGTCTGACTGCACTGAATGGTTTATGCAAGTATATATACAAACAAGGGTAGAAATACTGGTTGAGGCAAGACTAAAGAGGTTTTTGAATGCTAAGATAAGGGATTTGAACTTTATCCTGAATGCACTGGGAGAGTCACTAAAACTTAAGGGCTAGGGGCATACAAAAAGTATTTTAGTCTTGAGGACTCATAGGACGATAAATTTAGAATGTAAAGAACCATTAAGAGTTCATCCAGTTCAATCTTCCCATTTTACAGATGAGAAACTGAGACCAGGAGAAGTTAAAGGGCTTGTTTTACAAAACTTACCAAAAAAACTTAGAAAAAAGTCCATTACAAACTTTTCTGGCTTTCAAAGCCCTTCATAAGCTACCCCTCACCACCATCACCATATTTTAAGTATTTTCTTATATCCTAATCCCTACCACATCCTTTTCAATCCAGTGACACTGGCCTCCTTGCTGTTCCAAGAACAAGACTCTCCTGGCATTTCCTCTTTCTGTTCCCATGACTAGAAGGCTCTCCCTCCTCAGCTCTACCTCTTGGTTTTCCAGACTTCCTTCAAATCCCAACTAAAATTCCACCCTCTACAGGAATCCTACAGTCTTCCCTCTGTTAATCATTTCCTATATAGCTGGTTTACACTTATCACGTTTGCTTTTTGTCTCCCCCATTAGACTATAAACTCATTAAGGCCAGGGATTATCTTTTGCCTCTTTTGTATCCACATCACTTAGCAAAGTTCCAGGTACTAACTAGTAGGAGCTTAATAAATACTTATTGGCTGGTCCAAAGTCACACAGGTAAGTGACAAAGACAAAATATGAAAAACCTAGTCCTCTGATTTCAAATTCAGTACTTTGTTGTTGTTTTTTTTCTAAAAAAAAAAAAAAGAGCCAAAACCAGTTTTGAGGCAATTGCCGGAAGTTCAGGAAGCTGAACAAGCTATGCATAATGGTCTTAACTTATGCATAAAGTCTTAACCAAACTCAATGCCCAGGCTTACTAAGGATTCAGTGCATTCTGGGTCTTTCAGGGCCTCTCTCAAAGGAAATAGGGGCAGGTAGGTGGCACAGTGAATACAGCACTGGCCCTGGAGTCAACAGGAACCTGAGTCCTTTTCTAGATTAATGATCCTGTGATCTCTGTGTCAGTATCAAAGACAGAGATAAAGCTGTGGGATGGGAGATTATTCTTCCTTTCCATTCTTACATTATTGCATTTACCGTTTTAAGGTCTTAAGGCTTCATTTTATTGTATGTGAGATAAGGGATGCATATATTTATATACACGTGTGTGTATACATATTGTTGCTCGGTTGTTTTATTTGTGTCTGACTCTGTGGCCCCATTTAGATTTTTCTTGGCAAAGATACTGGAGTGGTTTGCCATCTCCTTTTCTAGCTCATTTTACAATGAGAAAACTAAGGCAAACATGGTTAAGTGAATTTCCCAAGGTCACACAGCCAGTAAGTATCTGAGGTCAAATTTGAACTCAGGTCTTACTTGACTCCAGGTCTGGCACTCTATATACTATGCCACCTAATTGCCCTTACATATACATATACATACACATATGTACTTCAGAAGTAGAAGACTGGATGATGTGAACAAGAAGTGTTAACCTTCTTTCTATCATCTCTAAAACAAGTACCATGCCAACATTCAATCAATCATTCAAATATTTAGGTGATTATCATAATCCAAATAATGTGTTAAATACTGGGAAGAAACAAAAAGCAGTAATAAGCTCTGCTTTCAAGAAGTTTACACTCCAATGGGGGAAACAACATGTATGTAAATAGATACATTTATACTTTACATTTATCATACATATGAGGCAAAAGGAAGAGAAAGGAAAGGAAGAAGAGAAAATGAAGAAAAGTATACATGAAAATATCATCTGGAATTCTTTTCAGATGCTAAAAAGAGGCATAATAGAAATAAGGCTATCAAAAGAAACAAGAGATCTTAACCAACACTCTCTCTCTTTTCCTTTCATCACCTTGCTAATATAAGCCCGGGGCATGCTATAATCTTTTCTTTATATCAGAAATGAGGGAAAGATATGCATTTCTAAAATACCCAATTAAGTCTATGAGTCAAAGAAAATAAACCTAGTGCACAAAAATTAGAGTTGTAATGCAGAATTGCATCTTTCAAACAGCATAAAAAGCTACTGTTGAAAATTCATATTTCTTACTCATATGATTTTAAATATTCAGAGTAGCTTACTCAAGTCTTTAGATATGAAAAATGTGACTGGTTTGGCTTTCCTTTAGGTTAAAAGGATAATTCATTTCAATTCTGAACTATAACACACTAGAATAAGATTTATAAGTCTTTGATCCCATCACTCCCTCAACTGTTCCCTGTTCCCTTCTTTCCACATCTATTTCCTACCATGCTAAACCAGGAAATTACCAAAAATCATTCCTGGATTTAGTGTAAAAGTCTCAAAACTGGTTTCACTGACTCCTCTTCCCAGCTACAACTCATCTGACATTTAAACACTAAGTTCACGTCATTCTCTTGTGTACAGGATGAAGTATAAGCATCCTAGAATTAAAAATCCTCCACAATTTAACCCTATGCTACATATAATTTGACTTCTCCACAAAGCATGGTCTCTTTTTCATCTTCTCCAAGTTCAATTCCATTCAACAAGCATTTATAAAGTACCTACTATGTGTTGGTGCCCTGGGCTAGGTCCTGCAGTCACAAAGCCCAAAATCAGATAGCTCTTAATCCCTAGAAACTTATATTTCTACTAGGAAGATACCATGCATACACAATACAAAACAAATTGCTCTAACTGGGGGAGGGGAGAGGAAGAAGGTTTGAAACAATCTCATGTGGGTGATAACACCTGAATTGTACTTGGAAGAAAACAAGGGTTTCTTCCAGGCAGAAGGGAAGAGGAAATATATGGTGGAACCATGTGTCCCAAGGCATGGAGGCAAGAGACAGAATATCCTGTGTAAAGGTGAGAGGCAGAATATCAATGATATTCTTGAACATGACATACTAATCTTCCAGTGAACGTTTACGTTTCTGCTACTGCTTGATCCAAATCCATTATCTGGAAAATGTTTCCTTTTTCCTTCTCCTATTCAGAACCTATCTAACTCATCCAATAATAAGGCAAGTATCCCATAGCGGCACAAGTACTCTATTTTCAATCAAATGACCCCAGGTTGGGTTCTACCACTGAAAATTTGTGTGAACCTGACCAAAACTCTCAACCTCTCTGGGCCGCAGATTCCTTATCTGTAATCTGAGATTATTTTACAATACTTATTTGTAAAATTGAGTAGTTGAACAAGATTACCTCTCAGATCCTTTCAACCCCTAAGTCTATGACAATGTTAATAATATGTCTATATAGTTTGCAAAACGCTTTCTTCATCACACTCTATCTCATAGTGTTATGGTACTTTGAGAACCTTAAGGTACAGATATGAGTTGCTATTATCATGAAAATGGGACTCATCAAGGTTAAATGATTTGCCTAAGGTCACAAATTATGCATTATCAGAGTAGTGACTGGAAACCAGGTCTCCTGAGTCCTAAAACCGATTGTTCTTTCTATTATGCTATTATATTATTTATATTATATTATATTTATATTTATATTATATTATATTATATTATATTATATTTATATTATATTATGCCTTAGTGAATTACTACAGTTGTTGTTCCTTCCCAGTTCACA
The DNA here is from genome assembly GCF_028583685.1 of Petaurus breviceps papuanus. NCBI lineage: Eukaryota > Metazoa > Chordata > Mammalia > Diprotodontia > Petauridae > Petaurus > Petaurus breviceps. The sequence continues at coordinate 2,404,657 of NW_027187345.1, forward strand.
AAGAAGACCAATGATGTAATGAGGGTGATGTCTTGACTTGTCTGTGAATTGGATTAAGCAAGGCAAACCTACACAGTCATCAGCCTCACTCTCTTCTCCAGAGTCAACAGAGTTCGGTGACAAGACAAAAAGTCAAGACTGGCGATGATCCAGACTAAACAGCAAGTACTGCTACTTACTGTTTCAGTTCTGCATGTCTTGTCTCCCAGATTATACTATAAATTTCTGGAGAGAAAATGGAATCTCCTTTAGTATCATCTTCAGCACTTAGCTAAAAGTACAATACAGAGTAAATAATTGATATTTGCTGAATAAATGATCATTTTCAATATACAAGCAATAGTGTGACATGAATCAAATGTTCTTTCAAGTAGGCAGTTTTAGAACAAAATAGTCTGAATAGTCTGAAGACCTGCAGATAGGATAAAAATGAGATGTATTATTTTTATAAAAGCCAAATTATATAAGAGAAAATTATTATATGGCATAGCAAATAGAGTACTGGTCCTGGGGTCAGGAAAACCTGAGTTCAAATCCAGACTCAGACTAGCTGTGTGACCCTGGGCAATCACTAAATCCTATTTGACTCAGTTTTTTCCTCTGTAAAATGAGCTAGAGAAGGAAATGGCAAACCACTCCAGTATTCTTGCCAAACAAAATTGTCTTATTTCATTAAGTTTCAGTCATGTGCACTGCACTTTGCTACATACTGGCAATACATACATAGATAAAATAAGACAGTCCTTTCCCTCTAGGAGTTTACAACCTATTTGGAGCTGTGAGACAGAGATAAGAAAAAAAGACACAAACATGGTACTGAACCTTAAAGGAAGAGAAGAATTTCAAGATGTGCAAAACGTCAGTTCCAGGCATGAAGAACAGATAAAAAGATCGATTCTATTTTTCTAAGTCTATAGTGATTTCACAGAATTGAAATTTTAGTGAGAAAAGGTTCCATGTAATGTCTAAGAAAATTCTGGGTTCTTTATTACAATAGCAGAGATGTTTATGGGAGACTAGAGTTCAGTCCTAGAAGTTCACTATTCTAGGATTGTAAGATTTCTGTAAGATTTCTCCTCTACTATAAACTCCATTTTCTCTGAGAATATAGTCATTTGTCCTGCTCCTAGGGCATCATCTGAACACCCACAACTTTGAGAAACTTCTCCTCTTCCTAAGTGAGGAGTTATGTTGTACAGTGGGTTTAGAATCTAATATCAAACACTGTCAGTGTGATCTCTTCACGTAAGGAGTTTCTTGAAACAGAAAATTCCTTGAGTTTGAAGATTCAATTGAACTGAAGCAAATTGACCTACTTTATCAATTTCGATAGCTAGTCCTAATATACCAACATACCAATCAAACCTGACTCAAATTCTTTCATTGCTAGACTTTTATTAAAAAATTACAGCACTGCTAAACACACAATAACAACTGTCAAGAATTGACACTGAGGTTTGACATAGTCAAAAAATGATCAAAGGAGGAGAAAACAGACCTCAAGAAGAAGAAAAGAGTGATTATACAAATAATTTTTTCTCTACTTCATCCCTACTTTAAGCAGTCATTAATTTGACTGACTCTAAATCTGTCATTAGTTTGGAAATTAAGGCAGTTTTTACTGATGTGGCTCTGTGATAGTAATGGCAATTAAAGATTCCCCTGTATTGGCTTGGTTTTCAAATTGATTGTATTAAAACCCAGAGTTTGTTAATCCCACCTGTGGGATGGGCTTGTTGATGTGAAAAGAAAGTCCTGAACTGGGAGGAGCTGGTGACGTAGATTTGGAGAGACACTGGAGAGAGGCGGAAGATCTTTTTTTTTTGGAAGCAGCACCTCGTGGAGAGAGAGAGAGACTAAGAGGATTGCTGGTGGCCGCTTTGAATTGCCCTGGACTTTTGAGACCTGCCCCCTGAGCTGCCAAGGACTGAGGAGACATGGCTGTTTTGCTGGTACTTTGTCTGTCTGTTTTGATGTTATTTTGCCAGATTTGTCCACTGGTGAAAGACTGTCCTGTTGAAGAAGTCCTGGAACCTGGCATTTGGTTAAGAAGGCCTGAGACTGTCCTGCAGACAGAGAGTGAATACTGTCCACTGGTGAGGGACAGTACTGTTGTTGCAGGGGTCTGGAGACTGTCCTGCAGACAGAATGAATACTGTCCACTGGTGAGGGACAGTACTGTTGTTGCAGGGGTCTGGGAGCCTTTCTGTTGGTTCAGAAGCCCTGAAGAAGGATTTTCTTGTTGTATGTTTACAGAAATCCTGGGAGAGGGCTTTGCTAATGTGTTCAGGGGTTCTAGGGCTGTTCTACAGACAGAGGATAAATTCATGAAGGGACTGGCAATGTATCTTATGGCCTTGCTAAGCCTTGTCTCTCCAGGAACTAAGATTGCTGAGAACTTGCCTCCTGTCAAGATGAAGAAAAGACCTCCATTTGGGTATTAAGTGCTGTGTTTAAACTTGATGTAACTCTGGGGTAGATTCAATTGTGATCCAGGGGTGGGGAACTTTTGACCTTTTTGTGTTCTATGGTTGAGCAAATGAATGTATTTTACTTATGTTTGGAAACTAATCTCCATTTGAGAAGAGGGGCTTTGTGGTGGACTTAATTAAGGTATAGCCTAGGGGTGGAGAAGTATTTGGAACAGAGACTTTGTAATTGATTGAATGATTGGAAAGTCCTGGGGTGGGGTAGGCCTTGGAGATTATTTAATCACACTTAGTAAATGCTGTATTTTGAATGATGTCATGTTTTGATCTTCTCTGTTCTGAGTTTGTTACTGAATAAAATAGAGAGCACCTATGCTGGTATTTTGAACCTGGGAAGTTGCCTTCTTTTGGCATTACATTACAGGCTCCCAGTGACATCTGAGGATGGGATAAGCAAAGAAATTCACAGGTAGCTGAATCATACTGATGGAAGAGAAAAAGAGTCATGATGTGCCAAAGGGGCAAGAGCAATGCTATACCCACACTGGTATTCTCTACTTGTACAATGAATATTCCTGCTGTTGACTTTCCAAATCACAATTTGTTTTTCACTAAGGAGGTTCTTAAAGTATTTTTTAAAAATGTCAATGTCACCTACTATCTCCTCTACATTAAATAACAAGTCAGTATTTTCATTTAACTTGAGAAATGGATTCTAACACTCATATTCTTTGTCTGTCAAGTTGTTTTTTTAAAAATATTTCTTGAATGTGATGTCTGGATGATGATGATGGGCTGGAGTTGTTGTTGTTTGGTCATGGTGTTCAAGTAGGTAGTCCAATGATTCTAATTTTTTCTCACCTTGATCTGTTTTCCAGGTCAGTTGTTTTTTGCTGTGATATCTTACATTTTCTTCAATTTTTCTCAATCTTTCAACTTTTTGGTAATATTTCTTATTTTCTCAAAGTCATTAGCTTCTATTTGGTCCATTCAGATTTTCGGGTGCTTGTTGGTTGGGCAATGTTTTGTACCTCTGTTCCAAGCTGTTCATTCCCATTGCAATTCTTTCTTCCATAGTTTTCATTTTTCTCCATTTTTTCCTCTAGCTCTCTCATTTCACTTATAAAAACATGTGCTGCTGCTTGCTTCTGAATTTGCTCACTATTTTGTGCCCATACCAAGATTAGGCACAAGTCCATGCATCATCAGTCCTCCCTGTATCTGTGATTTGTTACCAGATGCCAAGTATTCCTACAGCTTTCATAAATGGTGCCAGGGTAGGAGTTTGGGATAGCTCTTAAGCACAGCCTCTCCCTGGAGTGCTCTATGTATGATGTTGTCCTGGCCAAACCACCCTACTCAGTGTTTACAATCCTAACCAATACAAATTCTAAGCAAGTGCAAAAACACTTATAACTCCTTTTGAGGTGACAAAGAATGGAAATCTGAAGGACTGTCCATCAATCGGGGAATGGCTGGACAAGTTATGGCATATCAGTGTGACAAGATAACATTTTGCTGTAAGAAATGATGAAGAGGATAGGTTCAGAGAAACCCTGCAAAGACTTACATGAACTGATACAAAATGAAGGAACCAAGGGAACAGTTTATACAACAATAATATTATAAAGATGAACAATTCTGAAAGACTTAGGAACTCTTTATCAACAACAACGATCAACCACAATGCCAGAGGACTCATGATAGAACATTCTATTCACTTCCAGATAGGTGATGACCTCAAAGTCCAGCAAATCTGAAGCTTCTGTTTTGTTTTGTTTTGTTTTGTTTTTGGACATGGTCAGTTTTTCTTGACTGTTTACCTTTATAAAAGGTCTAGGTTTTTTTTTTTTTCTCAAGATGGATAAAAGGAGGAAGAAGAGAATTTGGACCTGAAAATAAAATTAGTTTTAAATGAATTTATTATGTACTCTACCACATGTCAGAGATGATATGCTAGGTTGGGGTGAGGTGGAATGCAGAGGCAAAAAAAGAAAGAAAGAATCCTTGCCATCAAGGAGCTTACGTTCAAATTTCAATTAGTAAAATTTAAATTAACTTCTAAAGAAACTACACTTTTTAATTAAACAATACAGGCAACTGATAAAGACTATGCCTATAAAATTAAATTCCTTTAAAAGAAAAAAATTCACAGCTATACAATGAAATATGACACCACTTATGGTTGCATTCAATTTTTATACAAGTTAGCTTTGGGGAGAAAATATGACCTATGTTTAGATCAGAATGAAGCTAGTGATTTAAAAAAATGTGTCAGCTTGGTATCACAATGGATAGAATGTTGGACCAGGAGTCAGGAAGACTCATTTTCCTGAGTTCAAATCTGGCTTCTGGCAGTGTGACCCTGGGTAAGTCACTTAACCCTGTTTACCTCGGTTCCTCATCTATAAAATGAGCTGGAAAAAGAAATGGCAAACCACTCCAGTATCTTCACCAAGAAAATTCCAAATGGGATCACAAAGAGTTGAACACGACTGAAATGATTGAACAACAAAAATTGAAAAGATATGTATTCTCTAGGCCTTATTGTACATAAGCACTAGGAATTTTTACCAGGAATTTCTTAACAGTAAGTGCATACTGCAGCAAATGCAGTGCAAACTTTAATATATTTGTACATTTTGACTCAAACTGGATATGACATACGAAACTACGAATTTTTTTAATAGAAATTCCAATGATGCAACTGAGGAGTTTAATTGTTATTATATCTTCAGGTTCTTTCTCCTCTTTGCAGCAGTTTATTCTTTGGATCCCTACCCTCTCTAACTAAGAATAGAAAGTCCACACAAGTTGGCATCAAATTACAATTACTAGATCTAAATTACTTGCATTTCCCTAAAGAACCATAATCACAGGTTTTCATTAAAGTGCAAGGATTGTGGGTCTTTTAATTTTAATTATTTTAGCATGAAATTGGCAACATATCTCCCATTGGTCTTCTATTTCATGTTATTTCATGAGAGTGAATAACAAATCTCAATTAGAAAATTCTTTTATACAATCTTTTAAAGACATAATTTTATTTATTTTTTTAAATAAAGCATGCATTATAAGAGAAGAGTTTAGAAAAAGATTTCAATGACCTTCATTCATTCTTGTGCTAATGACCATCACTGCATGTTACAACCCCAGACCAAAGGGTTTATTTTCTCTAAGAATGGGCACATCATCCCCTCTGAAGAACCTGAAACCTAATTTCTTTGTCCACTTCAGCCTCTGTGCCCTCTATCTACAGCATCACTAACTCTGGATTAGGACAACTACTTCTATTGTGAAGTGAGAGGACTGAAACTAGATGATGTCTAAAATATCTTTCAGCTCCAAATCCTACGAACTAACTAACCACCCTGGTTTCTCCACCTTTTCACTCTGCATCGCTCTGGGACCTAAGTATTTTCTTCCAAATTAAGTCTGAAGATTAAAACTCCATCATATCTACCAGCCTATAAGCAGATAGCACTTTAGTTTCCACAGTATTTATTCTTTATGTTTAAGTTCTATTGATATATTTGTTTTAACATCATCATGTTTCTCCCTGGTGATCTTTAGCATTGATTGCATGAAACAAATTATACCAACCAAGGTCCTTTCCACCTGGTGATCTTATAACAAAACTATTCATATTCTGGAAAGAAAATGTCAACTGATTGTCCTATGACTCCATTAACTATTCCTGTAACTTCCTAGACCCAAAAAGTGTTCCATAGCCACCACTCATAGAGAAGGAAATGGCAAACCACCTCCATTATCTTGCCAAGAAAACCCCAAAAGGAGATCATGAAGAGTAACACAGAACATGAAAATGACTAAATAACAAGGTACCACTCCCCAGTATGTGTTGTTGGATTGGATATAAGCCCCTAGAGGACAAAGATTGTACTTAATTAATTTTTAATTCATTCATTAAGTATATTCCCATGAACCATTTCTTTTTTTTTTTGGAGGGGGGAAGGTAGGGCAATTGGGGTTAAATGACTTGCCCAAGGTCACATGGCTAGTTTTGCGCTGTCTGAGGCCGGATTTGAACTCAGGTCCTCCTGACTCCAGGGCCAGTGCTCTATATTCACTGTGCCACCTAGCCACCCCTGAACTATTTCTTATAACTAATATTTTGAAAGCATCTCAGCAAAACTAATCAACACAACGAAATCTAATAGATGCGTAATGTTCCATACCCATAATCTCCAATTTCTACAAAGAAGAGACTTTAAAAAAAATAAATAAAACTTTAAAGAATATCCAAAGGAAAAAATACTGAAAATTTTACAGGTATTTGTAAAATTACTGTACTTAAAATTATGAGGTTTTAATTTTTTTGTAAATAGTATTTTATTTTTTTAATTACCTGTAAAGATAGTTTTCAACATTCATTTTTATAAGACTTTAATTTCTTATTTTTTTCTCCCTTCCTCATATCCCCCTTCCCAAAGACAGGAAGCAATATGATACAGGCTATGCTGTGGCAATCATGGAAACTTATTTCCACATTAGTCTGTTGTAAAAGAAGAAATGGAACAAAAGGGAAAAATTATGAAGAATAAAAAACAAAAAAAAAGTGAAAATAGTATGGTTCAATCTACATTCAAACTCCATAGTCCTTTCTCTGAATATGGACATTTCCCATCACAAGTCTTTTGGAACTGTCTTGGATCATTATATTGCTGAGAAGAGCTAAGGCAATCATAGTTGATCATTGCACAGTGTTACTGTTACTGTGTACAATGTTCTCCTGGTTCTGCTCACTTCACTCAGCATTAGCTCATGCAAGCCTTTCCAGGTTTTTCTGAAATCTACCTGCTCATCATTTGTTATAGCACAAACCACAACTTGTTCAGCCATTTCTCAACTGATGAACATTTTCTCAATTTCCAATTTTTCTGCCTCCACAAAAGAGCTGTTATAAATATTTTGGAACATGTAGGACCTTTTCCCTTTTTTATGATCTCATTAAGATACAGACTCAGTAGTGATACTGCTGGATCAAAGCATATGCGCAGTATCAGTTTGATTGCCCTTTGGCCATAGTTCCAAATTGGTCTCCAAAAAGGTTATATCAGTTCACAATTCCACCAACAATGCATTAGTGACCCACTTTTCACATATCATCTCCAACATTTATGATTTTCCTTCCTGTCATATTAGCCAATCTGATAGATATGAGCTGGTACCTCAGAGTTGTTTTAATTTGCATTTCTCTAATAAATACTGATTTACAGCATTTTTTCATATGACCATAAATAGATTTAATTTCTTCATCTGAAAACTTCCTGTTTATATCCTTTGACCTAGCTTTAATTTCTTCATCTGAAAACTTCCTGTTCATATCTTTTGACCATTTATCAATTGGGGAATGATTTGTATTCTCATAAATTTGACTCAGTTCTGTATATATTTGAAAACTGAGGCCTTTAGCAGAAATACTAGTTGTAAACATCGTTTCCCTTCTTTCTGCTTTCCTTCTAATTTTTATTGCATTTGTTTTGTTTGTGCAAAACCTTTGTCATTTAACATAATCAAAATTATCCATTTTGCATTCCATAATTTTCTTTATCTCTTGTTTGGTCATCAATTCTTGTCTTCTCCATAGATCTGACAGGTAAACTATTCCATGCCCTCCTAATTTGCTGATAGAATCACTCTTTATGTCTAAATTATATACCCATTTTGACCTTATCTTGGTATATGGTATGAGATGTTGGTCTATGCCTAGTTTCTGCCTTACTATTTTCCAGTTTTCCCAATAGTTTTTGCCAAATAGTGAGTTCTTATACCAGAGGCTGGAGTCTTTGGGTTTATCAGATTATTATAGTCACTGACTACTGTGTCTTGTGTAACTAATCTATTCCACTGATCCACCACTCTTTTTCTTAGCCAGTACCAAATACTTTTGATGACTGCTGCTTTATAATATAACTTTAGATCTGGTATGGCTAGGCTACCTTCCTTTCTGATTCTTTCATTCATTCCCTTGATATTCTTGATCTTTTGTTCTTCCAGATGAATTTTGTTACTATTTTTTCTAGCTCTATAAAATAAATTTTTGGTAAATTTAATAAATTAAATAGATTAATTTAGGTAGAATTGTCATTTTTATTATATTAGTTCAGCCTGCCCATGAGCAATTTATATTTCTCCAATAGTTTAGATCTCACCTTATTTGTGTGAAAAATGTTTTGCAATTCTGTTCATACAGCTCCTGATTTTGTCTTGGCAAGTAGATTCTCAAATATTTTATATTGCCCATGGTTATTTTAGAATTTCTAGATAGAATTTCTCTATCTCTTGCTGCTGGGCTTTGTTGGTGATACATAGAAATGTTGGTGATTTATTTGGGTTTATTTTATAACCTGTGACTTTGCTAAAGTTGTTAATTATTTAAAGTAGTTTTTTAGTTGATTCTGTAAGTTAAAATTGTGTTGTTGCACACCATGCTGTAGATCACCCAAAGAGCAACAAGGAAGTTCATGATAGCCATGAATAGGCCATAAAACACATTACCCAAAAAGAACTACACCAGGAAAGAGGTGGAGAGAAGGTCAGCAGTGATCTAACATTAGAAAAGTAAATGGTCATGCAGCAGGAACAAAGAATAGCTAACTGAATGACAACCCATGTGCTCCATCTATATCCATGCAACTTCAAGATCTAGAAAAATTACACGCATGTGCACACACACACAAACAGAGCCAACATATTATGTACACTGTGAAGGATTCATGGGAAGATATGGGTAAGAATCAGAGGATGAGTAACAATATATGTATTGCAATCTACTCTATGGAAGGAGTACCCACAATAAGGAAATCACAGATCCATCAAAGTATCACCATAAATAATAATAATAATAATAATAATAATAATAATAAGACATCTTTGTTAAGAATACTAATTGAACAGAAAGTTGTGAATGTTTATTATATGGATTGGGTTTTTTTTTAACTTAACAGAATTCCTCATATCCACATCACCAAAGCTGTCTTGATGTTGGTCAGGATATAAAAGCATTCAGTATTAAGCATTAATTTGATCATGGGATTGATGATCATTAAAATGAAATTAACTTGTTTGGCTCAGATGATTAAAACCAACATCCTTAGTTCAACTGGCTCATAAACTGACAATCTGACCCTGGGGAAGTTGTGCTTTATTCAACTGGTGGGTTAATTTTACTTTTCCCATTTATTCACTTAAAAGGGTGAAAGTTAATCATCTTCAAAGGCATTTGATCTTCAATGAAAGGTGTTAATAAGTATTTTGTTATGTTTCGATCATACTTTTTGCCTTAGGGGAGGTTCAGAATTTATTTAGGATTATACATTATAGATAGGAAATGATCTGTTTGAAGTGAAATTTTTGATGCTTAATTACAGGAAAAGCAGATGGCTTACTACTTAATTAGTGGCTATGAGTTCTAATTCCATCTCTAATGTGGTGGTGTGTAAACACACAACCCTGTGCCTCAATTTCCTCATCAGAAAAATGAAGATTAGATGCATAAAATCTATCTGATAAGTTAGTGATATGATGGCAATTCACAGTTTCACATTTAACTTCCTTTTTTGTTCTTTGAAAACTTAAATGTTCATATTTGCTGACTACTTTGATAACCAAAAAAAAAATTTTTTAACTATCTTTTAAACTTTCAAAAATATTCATCTAAGTGCTTGAGATGACAAGAAGAAAAAGAAAAGATCAAGCAGCATGATTTGTCTACTGTTTCAATAAGACAAGTTAGGAAATGAGATACTGTCAGGCCCTCTTGATAAGAGGCAAGATCATAGCTATCTGGAACTACAAGGATGGTTATTGTTGTACAGTCGTTTTTCAGTTGGATCCAAATCTTTGTGACCCTTTTTATGGTTTTCTTGGCAAAGACACTGGAATAATTTGCCATTTCCTTCTCCAGCTCATTTTACAGATGAGGAAACTGAGGCAAGCAGGGTGAAGTGATTTGCCCAGAGTCACACAGCTGATAAGTATCTGAGGCTGGATTTGAATTCATGAAGATGAGTTTCTGACTCCAGACTCAGCACTCTTTCCTCTGTGCCACCTGGCTGGCCTAGGAAGGATCAGCAGCAGAGCCAGGATTTCAAACCCATGTCCTCTGACTCCAAATCTGGTACTTTTTTTTCCACTTTATCATACTCAACAATATCCTGTCTTAGCTAACCTACTTTGGGCTCTGCTGAGATGTAACTATACTTATAAATGATACTTTCCTTTAATCTGAAATATTCTTCAGAGGAAAAAGGAGTGTGAGCACTTGGCATCCAACATAGTAGGTGCTTTAAAGTTGCCTGTTGACTGATTGCTGAGTGAAATCAGAAGTGGATAATAAACATTCTAACACAGGGTCTTTTCATAAAGACCTGTTGTAGTTTTTAAGGACAGAGATAGGAGTTGCTGGTTGTTACCTTATCTGCATCTCATAGTCCTACAGGGTTGCCTAGGGCACTGAGTAGTTAATTAACTTATTCAGGGTCACACATCCAGGAAGCATATAAGGGGAGGACTAAACCTAGGTCTTCCCAGATCTGAAGCTGGCTCTCCATCCACAATGCCATGAGGCATTTTTCAAGCTTTTACATTTTAATCATAAAAAAACTCAGGTTGTAAATAGGACAGAAACAGAGCAGTAAAAGGTATTTAAAGGGAAATTTAATGGTCTTCTCAAAGCTGATACTGACTTCGACTCTATTAACCACATAAAACAACCTGCCCTGGGGTCTAAAGTAACCACCTTTGCATGAGTTCTCAACATAACTATATTAAAATTTAATAAATCTGCTTTGAAATCTTATTTCCAGGCTGTTTTTTATCATACCTGAATGATTATAGCAAAAATAATTGCATTGTTATAATCCAAATGTTTCTCCAATATCCACAAAATATGAAAAGACCCAGTAAGGAAGCTTCCACCATATTAGCAGTGCTCTACGAGGATTAATAGAATCACAGAGACACAAATCCCAAAGAAGAAGAAGACATGTATAGGTCACAATCTGCATCAGGGAACAAATATCTATGCCAAGGAGCTCTACCATGGACCTCTGAAAGCTACCAAGTTAAAGCTGATTTTTCCCATAGTAAGTGTTCGATAAATATGCGTATTATATTCCTTTTTTTTTAAATGTGTTGACTCGTCATTCTCTAGATCTTTCTTACAAATCCACTTCCCAGACAATAACATATTTAAACTCACTAGATGTAGTGATGCAAACATGATAAAAAAAAAAAAAGCAGCATCTTTGTAAGTAAGGTCAGTCTCCACTTAGGCCTCTGGGAAGACTCATCTTTACAAAAATTATCCCATAAAAGACAAATGCAATCAATTAAGCTCACTGCTTAGAATGGCCTTTGCCCCCACATTATTTATCACTGCCTTTTAAAAAATTTATCATAAAGAAATTCGCGGGGCGGCCAGGTAGCACAGCGAGTAAGAGCACCGGCTCCAGTGTTGAGAAGACCTGGAGATCGAATCCCGGGCTCAGACACTTAGCACCCACCCAGAAACACCTGGCCATGTAATCTTGAGCAAGTTACTTAACCCCAATTGCTTAGGGGCGGCCGGCCAGGTGGCTAAGCGAGAAAGAGCACCGGCTCCAGTGTCGGGATGACCTGGATCAAATCCGGGCTCAGATACTCAGCACCACACCCAGAAATAATAACTGGCCGTGTAACCTTGAGCAAGTTACTTAACCCCAATTGATTTAAAAAAAAAAGAAATTCGCTTAAAATCAGAAAGGATATAAGAAAAAATAACAAAAGCAAATGAACACTGATTTGACAGAAATTAGTTTGCTTAAGCAGCTCTTTTTCTCATAGAGCTAGCTAGAGAAAACCAAGGAACCAAAAGCTAAGTAAATAAACCTTCAATGTTTTTTGTGCGTTTTGTATAATAACCCTCAGAGAGCACATTTTTGAACTAGACAATACTGAGGGTGCAGCTCTAGGCTCCATACAGTTAAAGAATAATGATGTTCTTTGTTCATGTTACTAGTTAAGAAAAATGACTGTTTCATTTTCTTTGCAAAAGTATACAGTAACTCATGTCTTTCCCAGCATAATTTGCTTTCTGAACACATTTGCATTTCTGTTCTTCTAATATGTTTCTCCTACTATACAAAACATTTAATTAGATAATAATATGGACAAGCTTTCCCTGTGACTTTTAAAAAACTGACTACCTTGCTTTTATTCCTTCTTCATATTCCTTTGATCTCTTAGTTCAAATAACTATTTACTTTGCATGTGAGTGAACATTAATCCTGCAATTGTAGCATGTATACTTTTAGACAGGGATTATGTATTGATAACTGCTTTGCCAAGGAAAGGAACTCTCTTCCAAAGACTGAGACAGTCAACCTCTGTAAGTCAGAGCCAAATAATGGAAAAATCAAGGACCAGTAAGTAAGTGCCAATCTGTCTTGGAAGTGTTGTAAGGTACCAAAATAGGTTTTCTTACCTCTCCATTTTTCCAATGCAGGGGAATAAATCACTCATACAGTTTATAATTTATTGGAACATAGTAAAAGCAAAGATTTTCCCATTTTCTTGGGCACCAAAACTTGAATTGACTCACCCTATAAGACTCATAGCTTTCCTCTCAGCAGCTCTTGCAAGGTTTGAAGACCAAGAGATAAAAGTAGCCCAAAGAAACCAACCAGAAAATCATAATCCTAGGTTCCCAGATCTATTCCAGAAACACTGCTGATTTATTAGAGGACATTTCTAGAATAAATAAAACTCAGAGACATCGCCTTACTGACAAAGGTCCATATAGTCAAAGCTATATTTTCCAATAATAATGTATAGTGAGAGTTGGACTATAAAGCTGAACGTCACAGAATTGACAATTTCCAATTACGGTGCTAGAGTAGACTTTTGAGATTTTTGGACAGCAAGGAGATCAAATCAGTCAATACTTAAAGAAACTAATTCAGACTATTCAATGGAGGGACAAATACTAAAGCTGAACTTTAAATACTTTGCCCACACAATGAAAAGACGGGATTCATTGGAAAAGACCCTGGTGTTAGGAAAGATTGAAGGCAAAAGGAGAAGGGGACAGCAGAGGATGAGATGGATGGATAGTATCAAAGAAGCAAGGACCATGAGTTTGGTCAGACTTTGGGAGATAGTGGAGGATAGAACAGCCTGGCTTGCTATGATCCAGGGGGTCACAAAGAGTCGGTAATGGCTGAATGACTGAATAACAAAACTTATGGAATGTGATCAGACAATTAGAGACTCACAGTCCAACCCCCTTCATCTTACTCATAAGTAAATAGAGGTCCAAGGAGGGGAAACAGAGGTCAAGGAGGGAAAATCACTTTCCAAAAATGGATGTTAAGTAGTAGATACCTGGAGATACTATCCCAAAACTTTTCTCATCACAAGGTCTCAGTTGAACACCCAAACCTCATATTAGAGCAGATGATTTAGAATCCTACTTTATTAAAAATGCCTTTAGCTATCTGGCAATGAGAATTCAATTCTCTTCCTACATTCCTGAAAGCTTCTCAACATCATCACCCATTCTCCTAGGTCTCAGGTCTGGTCACAAAGTATTGTAGTCCCATTCCCCAATGACAGTAACTTCTGTCTTCCTACATCCTCAATTTCATTGCTTTCCACCTCCATCAGGCTCTTGCTTCTGTAATCATTACTCCTTTCTCTTTTATTTTCAGTCTCTCTCTTTAATGCCTTCTTCCTAACTGCCTGAAAATATTCTTTTGTTTTCTCAATCCTAAAAAAGCTTTCCTTTGATCCATATATGCCAACTGAACTACCATCCCAAGTCTCACATCTTCTTTAAATATATAATTGGGGGGAAGAATGAAACCTAGTTGAGCAGAAAAGGAACAGATCATAAATAGAATACATTCAAGTCCATCTTTTGTTTGGCCTTATCCTGAAATTTCATGTCCCGATAGATAAAAAAATTATTTGAATTCCATTAATTACATGTTATACTACATAAACAAAGCTACACAGATATAATTTCTACCCTCTAAGAGTTTCTAAGCTCAAATAAAAAAGACAGAAACAAACATTATGGTAGAAGAAATATTAATCTAGAGGTCATGGGACTTAGTCATTTTCTACAGATCTCTTCAATACTCTGAATCTCCAACAAAGGATTTGTCAGGTGTTATGCGTCAGTTAATCTATTAATTACAGTTAAATCCACAGATGAGAGAACCTCCAAGAAGACAAAATCCTTATGACAACACAAGAGAACTCTAATATTTAGAGGGCTTCCTAGGCTCCCCTCTACCCACCAGCCTTTACATTTCTACAGCAGCAAGCACTAGCAAACTGAGACAAGCTCGTGCCTGGCACCTGCCTTAGAACCCCCTACTTCTACAGTGCCTACTTTCCTTCAAAAAAGCATAGTTTTTGAAGTGGCGTATAACTGTTTTGAAATACCACTGCACAATAAGAAATGATGAGCTCGGTGATTTTAGAACAACATGGAAAGATTTACACGAAATGGTGAAAAGCCAAGTGAGCAGAACCAAGAGAACATTGTATACAGTAACAGCAATATTTTTTTAAGAACAACTTTGAACAAGTAAGTCATTTTAACTGTTATAAATACACAAATTAAAAATAAAGGACATATGAACAAAGATGTTATCTGAGAGGGAAATTTAATATCACCTTCTAACATGAAGCCTTTCTTAATTATACCAGCCCCAAGTTACTAATGCTTTACCAAAAATAAATATATATTTTTTAAAAATATGTATGAATTGGGGCAGCTAGGTGGCACAGTGAATAGAGTACTGGCCCTGGAGTCAAGAGGATCTGAGTTCAAATCCGGCCTCAGACACAACACAAAAACTAGCCATGTGACCTTGGGCAAGTCGCTTAACCCCAATTGCCCTCCAAAAAAGCAAAAAACCAAAAATTTAAAAAATATATGTATGACTTTTGCATGTGTTTACATATGTATATACTATTTCCCTGTAAAGAATATAAATCCTTTAAAGACAGCAACTGTTCTTTCTTTTTTCTTTATATCTCCAATGCTTAGCACTTACTAAAAGTTAGTTGATTCATTGATTCAAGCATGAAAAAAGTATAACTGCATAATGGGACTACAATTTAAAGGAAAGTTCTACATCCATTTTGAAAGGAAGTAGTCTGCTCTGATCAGTCAGGGAAGGTTTGCAAAAGTATTTGGGATATAAAGAGCTTAATTACCCACTCTAAAACTGAACTCCAGATTTTCAAATTATAAAACTGACATGCTAAGGCAAGGCTCACCATAGATTGCCAATACCAACCAGGGATGCTCTATGATGTTCCCTTATACAAAAATATGACTGTTGCTACCACATAATCTTCAGTGGCTAATTTGGATTTTATGTTCTTTCTTGGCCAACATACTTTCATCAAAAAACACAATGCCAAAAGGGTGCCATGCCTCCTTTTGTACTCATATGAAACCATTTTCATTCATTCAAACATAAAAGCTAACCTTAAACTACAGAAAGGAAGTGGTAGTTGGGGAAAAAGCATAATAATTTCCATCAATTTCTGTTTGGCCCATTCTGGTTGTTATTAAGCTACATTCCTGGAATATGAGCACAAACGGAAATCTCAACCGTCTACATCCATGTGACTGGCACCTTTATAAACTGAACTTTGCTCACCCATTGTTTTATTAACTCTCACCAAAAAAAAAAAAAGAAGAATGAAGATAATCTTCAGTCAGTATAGAGCTGGGAATAAATCTGCAACTTCAAAGAACAACTTGTTTATTTTTAATGCATTTATTCAAGCTTATTAATCAAGTTCTCAATCCAGTACAGTATTATACAATTGAATTCTAATGTTAAAACCTCTCAAACTTCCACTGGAAGTTGCTGAAAAGGTTTTCGCCCCTGTGAAAGTCCAAAGAAAAGAAAAAAAAACCTCATAACTATAGTAGTTAATGAAAAAAAGAGAAAAAAAAAAGCTTGGGTGAGACACCTCTCCCCACCCCCCACCTGGGCCCACATATTGCCAAATCTGTGTACAATTGGCACAAGCCCAAACCAAAAGTTCTGAGAAGGTCTGATACTCATGTTCTCGCTTTAAAGGCATCTATAATTCACATCTGAGTTTCAGCTCTTTTGGACACAGTATCTAAATAAAGGTTTATTTTAAGGCTTATTCTCTGCTCCCCCTCTTCCACCAGCAATTTTTTTTTCTTTTAATGTGCATTTCAGCTTCTGACATTTCAGCATCCTGGACAAACTTCCAATACTAGAAATTATCCCTCCAAAAGTTGCAGATTTGCATTGGTAGAGAGAGTTTCCTTCCTAGGAGTCCCTATGGCAATGGAATGACAGGTCAGTTTAAAAATGTCATTGGATAAATGTGAGCTATTGCAACTAGAAATTTCAGGTCTTAGTAGTATAAAAAGCTATACCATACCTTTCAGTTGTTAGTCTCAACAGAGCATGACAGTAAATTTCACACAACAGTACTCTACAATGCCAAATTCACTCCCCCAAACAAGTTTGAAAACTTGTTTTTAAATAAAAGAGATTTATTACAAGTTAAAAGATCCCTCTTTTTTCTATACAATCTTTTTATTTCATTCTGTTCAGTTCAATAAACATGCTCCTATTATATGCAAAGTATTACTAGCTGGGTACTGAGTATACAAAAATAAAAGTAAATATAGTTCTTTCTCTCAAGTAAATAGTAATAATAATGCCCACCATTATTTGGCACTTTAAAGTCTGGAAAGTATTCCGTATTTCTTACTTCTGTGAAGAAGATGCTATTATAAGACTCATTTTACAAATAAGGATATTGAGGAAGATAGAGTTTAAGTGACTTGCCAAGAGTCACAGAGCTAGTAAGTGTCTAAGGCAGGATTCAAATTCAGATCTTTGTGACTTGAAATCCAACACCCCAGCAACTAGGCTCCTTAGCTGTTACAACATGATATGGGGTTTTACGTGGCTTAAATATAATAATTATGATAAAAGTCAGACTACAATAAATGCAAAGGAGAGACAAAGGCAAAATGTGACAGATCTGAATATGAAATTTGGCAGCTGGGGGATCAGAGAAGGCTTCATGGAAGTGTTATTTCTTGGGCTAAATCTCTAAGTAAGAGAAAGATTTCAGGAGGTGCAGATGGGTCAGGAATGGTGTAGGAGGTGGGAGGGGGGAAATATTCCCCCAGACAAAATGCAAAAGGACAACTTAGTGCAATAACCAACCATGGTTCTAGACAGATTAAGACTAAGCACACTGACTAAACCTACTGACAAGAGAGGTGATGCACTCCAAAGTGGAATATGACAACATTTTCTGACATGGAAAATGAAGGAAATTTGCTTCCCCTGAGTGTCCATATTTGTTACAAGGGTTTTCTTTCTCTGTTTTTGTGTTATTCACTTGGGGATGGAGGAGAGGAAGAGAATAGAAGGATGGAAAAGCAATACTAATTTAATTATAAAAATAACAAAAATTAAATTTTAAAAATGCAGCTTGCACTGATTCTCTTGGCAGCATTAGAAATTATGAAGTGTGACATCTGAATGCCCCATTCCCTTATATGATAGAATCAAAGCAAATGAATGGAGCATTCCACTTTGGTGATGACATTACAGCTATAGGATCAACACTAAGGCAACAGTTGGACCACCAGGCAATCACATCCATAAAATGGTCTTGTAACATATTTACTGAACAAAAATTAAAGTATTTAAATCATTATCATACGGTTGATACAGAGATTGCATTCCTGAATTTGACATTTGAAACCATCACTGTCATTATTATCAAATTAATAAAGTTTTGTTATAAACTTTAGCCATTACTTTTCTTTTTCAAAAAGCTGAACAGTAAAAACTCTTCCTTTTATAATAAAGTTGAAATACAATAGTAACCAGATTAAGATCTACTGACACATAAATTTGGAAAGATATGTAAAAAATTAAGCATATTTAATTCAGTAAAATCCTATTCTAAAACTAGATCAGAAAAAGAGAAAAGTGACAGTAAGTGAATAAAATAATAAAAAGCATTTATTAACTGCTCAATGTGTATAAAGCACTGTGCTAAACAACATGGATACAAATAGAAAAGTATGGTGGACCCTGCTATCAAAGGGTTTCAACTAATAAGCTCTTTTGGACCCAAATCCATAGGTAGATATCAATTTTTAGACTCCTTCAACTTGAATTGCTTCTGTGCCTGAATTTACTCATTTAGAAAATGAGGCTAATACAGGTCTAACTCTCCTAATTATCTTCCCATTTCCACATTCTACATCTAGCCTATAATGACCTCCTTTAATGGCATATACTTATTATCTATACCACTCAACTTGATATGTTACTTTGCTCTCTAACATCACTCAGACTTGTTTTAATTCTTAATTTTGTTGCTTAGTTTTTCAAGAGTATATAGGAGAAAGCATGTTGGATCTGGAGTCAATATATACCTGGGTTCTAATTCTTGTTTCAGTACTTACTAGCTGTGTGCTCTTGGTTAAATCACTTAACAATTCTATGACTCAGCTTCCTCAGCTATAAAATGGAGGTGATATTTATACTAGCTACTCAAAAGAGCTATTGCAAAAAAAAAATGTTTAGCAAAGTGCCTAATATATAATAAGCACTATATAAATATTGGTTATTGTTAAATATGAACTATTGTTACTATTGTAGTTATTCTCATTTTCATCTTTTTCAGTGGAATTAAGATTAAAATATTCTGTGGACAAGTTGCTATTTTGCTATTTAGAAAAAATTAATATACTATGGACTACTGCACAGATGGATCATTGCCTTTTTTTAACTGAGTAAAAGTATTGAGATATAAACTCACTTTCTGTAGACTAGTCACTGAATGTATCTTTGAGATAATTCCACTAGTGGAAAAGATGACAAGGATGATATAAACCTCATTCTGTTCCCACTTGATTTTAATTTCTTCCACAAGGTCTCTATATTTTAAAAGTTTTTCATTCCATGTAGATTAGTGATTAAGAGTATTGTAGGGCAGTGACTAATAAAAATGTCGTTCTTAAATTTTTTTTCTGGATCAGTGTGGTATCAGTCCAGGAAGCTGGAAGCCATGCAAGTTCCATTTGTAATATACCACTTCCAGTATAGTTTCACTGCTATTGTTGTTGGTAAGTCTTTTTAGTCATGTGCTGCTCTCCCTGACCCCACTTGGGGTTTTCTTGGTAAAGATATTGTATTGGTTTGCCAGTTTCTTCTCCAGCTCATTTTACAGATGAGGAAACTGAAGGAAACAGAGTGAAGCGACTTGCCCAGGATCACCCGGCTAGTAAGCATCTGAGGCCAGATTAGAACTCAAAGTCTTCCTGACTCCCAAGACCGGTGTTCTATCCCCTGCGCCTCCTAAATGCTCATTATAGTTTAACTACAGAATCCTTAAGGACATTTGGGATTTATATTTGTAGCATGGAGATTTGTTGTCTGTTGATTTATAGAATGTAGCAAATTCCTAGTGCATAATGATCCCTTGATTCTATCTTTCAAGGTAAGAGTAAATGATATTTTTTTTACAATAATATGTCGCACGATGATATACTGCACATTTTCCACCATTTCATTACATAACTTGCATCCATGGATAAGTCCAGGTTCTTTAAGGAGAAATAGAGGTAAATCACTTTCAGTTTCATCTGATAAATCCTTTTATTACTGTTGTTATGTCACTCTCATATTTTCGATGGAGTCATTTTATTACTGTAATGACACGGCCTCTTTCCCACTAACCTGCAGACTCTCTAAGGGCAGTGGATGGGTATTATGACTCCTAACATCTCCCACAGTGCTTATTATAATGTTCTTCTCCGAGTAAATACTGGATAGAAAAATGTCTGCTGCAAACATGTGAATGAGTGAGATTCCAAGAAGACACCAAATGAGGAAGCATTGTTTACACGGAAAATTAATGTGAAGGTAAAGAAGACATACCAAAGACAGCCGTCAGCTCAATAATTCCACTAGCAGAAAAGATGACAAGTTTAACCACTGGAAGAGGTCAAAAATCCACCCTGGATGGAAACTCCATTTTCAGAACCAAAGGCACAAAGCAACAGCGTTAGGGAGCATATGGAGGAAATGCTGCACTCAAGAGTCTGCTAATTTAAGACTAAATCCCTGCCTATGAAGATCTTCAATATTACAAGGCAGATTAAACTATTTATATAAATGGCTACTATATAAAAGTAGAATGTGATGAGTACATATATGTATGGTAGTTCACTGGAGGGAGAAATCATTTCTGGCTGAGAGAACGTGGACAGTTTCATGGAGAAGGCACCATTAAATTAATTAATTAGACTTGCCACATCCTCTGTAAACTGAAGAGGATGTAGACTGATAATGTCAGCTATTTTCCCTGCATATCTACTGGCTCATCAATCCTCCTTGTTCCTTTTTAAGATGCATTTAACTTCTTTCTCTTTCTTTACCTTATTCATAGGATGCTAGGATTGGAAGGCTTTCTAGGGGAGTTTCTAGATGTCAGATTAGGACTGAGAACAGAAAGATGGAGAACACCCACAACAGCACAGGAGACAAAGATTGATTAGGTGACTGGTTTCAATAGAATTGGGACAGAAGCCAGTAAGGAAGTGAAACACTGCTTCAGGAAGCATGGCAGAGATAAGACAGTAGCTAGATGGGGTAAAAAGGCAAAGAAAGATTTAAAAAAAATAAAGATATGTGAGTATGTTAAAAGCAGACAGGAAAAATCCAATGCAATAGAAAAGCCTGAATATGTGTGAAAGAATAATTTAGTGTAGTAAGAGCCTGGAGAAGATGGCAATGCATGAAATCCAAGGCACCGACAGAAGAACTAGCCTTATCTTAAAACAGGAAGAAAGAAATGGATGACATTGCTGAGAAGGGTTTAGGAGTAAAAAAAGACAGTTGATAGCAGTTCCAGGAGTCAAATCTTCCCAATCTTCTCTATGTCAAAAAAGATCTGATGCATTTATTTTTTAGTGGGGAAGTGATGGCAGAGGTGTTGTTGGGAGCCTGCTGAGAAAGAAGAGCTTCAGAACACCTCATTTAGGAAATAAAATAGGAAGAAAATAAGAGAATAGAAGAAGCACTGCCAGGTGGAAATTAAGGCCATCAACTTATAGTGGCTAAAATCAGCACAATTATGTGGTTTGTTTGTTTTTTTTTTTTCTGGTAATTCTCATCAGTCTAAGTTAAGGAGTGGAAAAATTTTATGGCAGGAATTGTGTAGGGTTGAAATTTACCTGGTCAAGAATAGGGGAAGGGATCTCATGTGGCAACCAATTAAGTGTGAAAGTGGCAGGATTCAATTTCAATGTTAGATATGGAAGCAAGTGAAGCCAGAGTGGGTAAGATGAGAAGAGAAAAGGGTCAAGGTACTAGAGGTCATGAGAAGGGTAAACAGTCAAGTGCTGAAGTCACAAAAAAAGGCATGAATGACCTGGACATCAAGAGAAGATGGAAACAAGAACATTAACAGGACATCACACTGTACTAGGTACAATGAGAAATCATGAAATCGGAAACTTTATTCCTCATCTCAGAGAGTTCAGGGGGCACAAGATAATAAGAAAATATTAAACACCTTACAAATTGAATAAGTTCTGGGGAAATTTCCAATTAAGAGGGAAGAGAATTAGGTAGCATTAATCACAGCAAGTTTCTTAAAGGAATTAAGTTTTAAGGATTTCCAGTGTTGAAACCAAGATGGCATGGTAGATAAAGTACTCAACTAAGCTCTCCCCATGTTCCCCTCAAAACAACTTTAAAATAATGCCTCAAAACTAATTCTAGATGGCAGAGACAACAAAAGGTCAGAGTTATATATTTGTCCAGTCTTAGACAAGTAAGGAAGTAGGAAAGAGAGATCTAAGATATTAGGGTAGAAGCTGATTTAAAGCCCACATGGATTAAACACCAGTGGTGGGACCAGATGGTGCCAACAGAAGCAGCAACAGTTTTGGGAGCTCTCAAGCCAAACACGGTAAGGGGTCCTGGCAACCAGTCATAAAGGGATTACAGGAGACCCCTGTGCTAACACCAAACACAGAACCAGGACCAGATGCTGTTTAGCAACTCTACTGCTTATCTCTACTTCTTGGTCATGGTTCAAGGGCAGAGAGGAGTGCTTTCTGTCAAGAAAGGGCAGAAGCCCTGAGGGACAGTGTTGATTTGTTCACAAGGGTTCAAGGACCTTGAGGAGCAGTATCACTTCTGGTCCCAAGGGAGCAGGGACTCTGAGGAATAATACTGATTGTAATCCCGAGAGATCAAGGGTAATTCTTGTGTAAAGACCAGAGCACAGACCAAGAGAGCAGTGACCACATCTCTCCCCAAATCACACCACCTTGAAAGAAACATAAACTAACAGATACCAAAAACTAGCTCTAAAAAGCAGAAAAAGATTGAAGCCCAAGACAACATAACTCATTCCAATGCTGGGAACTGAGTCCAACTTTAACATAAATTTCAAAATCATGAAATATGGCAGAAAAATGAGCAAACAAAAAAAAGGAATCTGACATAAAAAGCTACTGTTGGTGATAGATCAAGACAAACTCAGAAAACAATAAAGTCAAAATGGGGTAAGAGAAAGGGGGAGGAAGTAATAATAAAAAGAGGACAGATAAAAGAAGGCAGTGGTCAGAAACAAAACAGACTTCAGAGAAGAGACAAGGTAAAAAAGAAAGAAGGATAAACAGAAGAAAATAGAATGGAGGGAAATGTATAGTTAGTAATCATAACTGTGAATGTGAATGGGATGAACTTACTCCATAAAATGGAAGAGCATAGCAGAATGGATTGTAAACCAGTATCCAATAGTATATTGTTTACATGAAACACATCTGAAACAGACAGACACACATAGAGTTAAAATAAGTGGCTGGAGCAAAATCTATTATGCCTCAGTCAAAGTAAAAAAGGCAGAGGTAGCATCATGATCTCAGACAAAGCAAAAGCAAAAATGGACCTAATTAAAGGAGATTAAGGAGGGAAACTACATCTTGCTAAAAAGTACCATAGACAATGAAGTATTATCAATACTAAACATATATGTATTAAATGGCATAGAATTCAAATTCTTAAAAGGAAAAGTTAAATTAATTACAGGAGGAAATAGAGAGTAAAACTATACTAAGAGGTGACCTCAATTCCCCTCTCAGAATTAGATAAATCTAACCATTTGTCAGGCATGTTGTAGTGAGGATTTTTTTTTCAGGTATGGGTTGATGAGGGAGCCATTGAGGTCTCTTCCAACTCTATAACTCTGTGATTCTCCCTTTAAAGGTACTATACAAATTCCCATAGGCAGTCTTTCCCTTACTAAATGTTTTCCCTATTGGGGCAGCTAAGTGGTGCAGTGAGTATAGCACCAGCACAGGAGTCTGAAGGACCTGAGTTCAAAACTGATCTCAGACACTTACTAGCTGTGTGACCTTGGGCAAGTCACTTAACCCCAATTGCCCTGCCTTCTCCCCTCCAAAAAGACCAAAAAAATAAAATAAATAAATAAATGTTTTCCTTATGGAGCTACATAACATGATACCAAGACTGGGTTGGTCTGGATCTGTGGTGTCACTGGTATAGGAAGGCAGAGAAATTCCTTTCAGTCATTCTAAGCAACCTCTCATATGTGACTCAGTCATTAAAGAGTTGCCTGTGTCACTAAGCATATGCTCACAGAGCTAGTATGTTTCAGAAGAAGGATTGAACCCAGATTTTTCTAACTCTGAGACTGACCCCTCTGCCCTTCCAAGACTCAATGCCATACTGTAGCCTCAATGTCAAGGACATTTATGTCATCCTATGCAATCACTTTCTAGGTGGCACAGCGGATAGAGCACGAGCCTAAAGTCAGGAAAATCTGAATTCAAATCTGCCCTTGGAGACTTACAAGCTGTGTGACTCTGAGCAAGTCATTTAACCCTATTTGCCTCTGTTTTCTCATCTGTAAAATGAGCTGGAGAAGGAAATGGCAAACCACTCCAGGATCTTTACCAAGAAAACTCCAAATGGAGTCACAAAGAGTCAGGTATGACTGAACAACAATAACAATAAAGCACACTTTCCACAACTGAATGTCACAACAGCTACATAGAGAACTTTCAGAAACCACTTTTCTAGATAATGAGTCTTTCTTAGTTTACTTTGAACAACGGCTGTTATAAAAACACTGATATTTTCTGACATGTTAAGAGCATCTCTGATTCTTGAAGCTTCTGTTGAAAGCATGTTAACTACTTCTTCAGAATAAGCACTCTCCCTCAAGAATAAGCATAAACCTTAGTGTACGCACATACTGAGAAGACACACCTCTCTCACATTATAATGTGGTATATCTTGTTACAGTCAGTCCATGATCCAGACAATCCTTTCCAACAAAAAACACACCCAAACAATGATTCCCCAAGTGGAGGAAATGGTGTGGTCCAGGGATGTCAGCCAACATTCATACCGTGGAGTTTCCTGAAACTGAAAGAGATTCTAAGCCATTCTTTTTTTTTTTCCAAATTATTAACTCAGGAGAAACAAAAATCAAATTTAACTCATTTCCTTAATTAAAGAGGGACCCACTATTAGATACTAAGACTAAATCCTTCGACTCATTTATACAAACCCCCTGAGAGTTGTTCGATTGAGATAAAATACTCTTTGGCATCCTCTGAGGGTAGCCAAAACCTTTCTAGGGAGGCCATGTTACCATTGAATTATTAGATCAGATGAATGCCTAAGAAGCACAATAACCCAGGATGCTTTTGTCATCCTAATCCAGGTATTGTATAACAACAAAATACTTTGTTCTTACTTAACTAGAGGGCAAGAACTAGGCACCCAAGAATTTCTGATAGCACTCTTCCAAGAAATGGAATCCCTACCTTCATCTTACTTTACCCTACTGATTACTTTACAGATGAAGAAATCGAGGCAGAGAGAATTAAACTTTCTCATTGTCACAAAGCTAGCAAGTATTAAGAGCAAAGGCTTAAATCTAGATCTCGTGCTTCTAAGGGTAGTGTTCTTTCCATCATGCAGTGAACGATGGCATCCATATGCCTAGCACTATGCTCTATACATAATAGTTACTTAAGATTTATATGCTTATTAATTTTTAATTGAATAAAATATTTCTTGGAGTATTTTTAAAAGTCTTATTGAACTCTATTATGCCACAGTTATTTCCCAATAACACAACACACACACACACACACATGCACACACTAAACTTTCCCTTTTCATAAAGAAAAAACAGGTAAGTAAAAACCAACTGACCTTGTAGCCACATCCAGCAGCATATGCAATATTTTAAAATCATAATCTTCTACCTGTACTGAGATAGTGAGGATAAAGATGTTATCATCTATTCTCTGTAACTACTATTAGTCATTGTCTTTAATATGAGTTCATTTGCCTTTCTTGCTGTTTTCCCCTACATGATTAGGTTCAGTATAACATCCTTTCTCCCAAAAAATTTTCAGATGTGATCATATAAATCTTCTCAATACCCCTTTAATATAAGCAATAACACACACACACACACACACACACACAAATTCTCATTTGATTCATAAATGCATTAAAAAACAAAAGCTTTCCCCAAGGTTGTACTCAAGGAAGAGCTATAAATACAGAGAATTCTTGACTTCAAATCCAGCCATCTCTTAAAGGCACTGCCTTCAAAAACTAGTCTCTGATAATTATTAAAATTATAGATTGTAATGAGCTTTCAGTGTCTTCTATGGCATATTATTAGAGGCATACTCCAAAATTTCCAAAAATCTGTGATTAGTGATTGGTATGGGCTCTTCTCTCAACGCATTGGGCAACCCATCCATGCTTTGGAATATCATCTTCATGAAATGCTATGAGAGTTTCTTTTATGGGTTGCAAACCTTGCTGGAGTGACCTACACAGCAGCCATGTCCATGGAACTAACTGTCAAGTGTCTGTACAAGATGAGCACAAAGGTTCCTTCTAACTCCTGATTCAATGGTTTTTTTTATTCTTCCGTTATCTTTACTTTTTTGTCCTTTTCTGGATATCACTTAGTTCCACTGCTGTCACCAATAGTTCAATTATTTCTGAGTACCGTTATACTGAATTTTCCCTAATGCAAGTACTTATAAGCATCCTGATTCCCAAAAGACAGACATATCACATTACAGTAAAACTTATATATGTAAATCCAGCTTTGTACAAACAATAATAATTAGATGATCATTCATTCCCCCCTCCCATCCTCTCCACAGTATTCTTTTATAATAGCAAAATTCCTAGTCCATTCAAAATATACTTTGGTTTGGGATTTTTTTAAAAAGAATTTATACCTAATTCTTTAGGAATCTATCTACAGCATAAAGTATGATTTGGCATATGAATATGAAAATGAGATTTGTTATCTAAAATATGAAGAATCTATGACAGATTATTTACTCTCTATTATGCAATAATTGTTACTTGCTAGCCATAAGGGAATATTCAGATATTATATTAGGAAGCTGGGCAGCTAGACAGAGGGTAGAGCCTGGAATCAGGAAGACCTGAGTTCAAATCTAGCCTCAGACACTATCTAAACTGTGACCTTAAGCAAATAACATAACCCTGTTTGCCTCAGTTCCCTCATCTGTCAAATGAGCTGGAGAAAGAAACAGCAAACCACTGCAGGATCTCTGCCAAGAAAACACCAAACAGGGTCACCAAAAATCAGACATGACTGGAATATTAGGAAGCAGAATCCTAGAAACTTATGGATAGAAAGTACATTTGAGATCATTTAGTCCAACCCTCTCCTTTGATGTAGGCCCACAGAGATGGTTTACCAAGGGGCCCCCAGCTAGTTGTGGCTGAGCTGGGTCTGGAGTCAAGCTTTCCTGATTCACACTTTGTTGTACTTGTCCCAAAATCACAGTTGTAGTTTTATGGCTACCAACAAGACTGACTAGAAACGATGAAGACACTGATTCTAAAACATTATGGAGGCAGACTTCTAAGTCATGTTGTAATTTTTTTTTAATTTAATGAGATTGCAATGAGGCTATGGTTAAAAGTTTATTATTACTCCTTTAATAAGGACAAAAAGACAAAAAGGAAAATTTCAATAAAACAGTGTGTTTAGTGAGAGAGAATGTTTATTTAATTTTCTAAATACAATAATTTTCTAAATTTTTAGATAAAAGGAAGCTTTTATCTGAACAGCATCATATAGTATCCATGATATAAGGTTCTGATTTTCATCTTTAATGTTCATGCTATAACATACTGTAAATGTAAACAGTATAGGAAATTATGCTGAATCTATAATTATCTTTTTGCATCAGTGACTAATATCAACCCTTGTCTCATCATTTACTTCTTATTAAAGTAGAACACAGAAAATATGCCAGTCAACAGTATTGAGGTAAATAAATTATAGCTTTTATAAGGTTTAGAAATCATCATCTCAACTCCCAGACACTCTAGTGAGTCACAGCCCTTTGAATAAGGCTGGCTACCCTCCCTCAGGACCCGAAAGATATTCTTGAGGGGGTTGAGAGTGTCTTTCTCCAAATCTATCCCTCTGAGGCCTCATCCTAAATGTTCTCCCAAATTTTAACTTTCACTGATTAATGCCCAGGTACATTTAGCCAATTAACATCAATTAACTTGTACAAAGAAATATTTATTGTGAGAACAGAAGTACAATTATTTTCCACCCCTCCCCCAAAACACTTGGGGTCCTGCTCTCCCTTATACTATCTCAGTCCCAGGGAAGAGAGGGTAGGCTCAAACCTAAAGCCATTTCTACATAGCATTTGACTCCTACAAGTTCTCATCCAAGGTCAATGTAACCACTGGAAGAGCCAATACCTCGGCTACTGCTGGCCTTGGGTCAAACAGGTCATCGTCCTCAAAGCCTTTTTTTACCACTTCACCATTGTTCAACTGATGGCAAATCCTGGCATGAATCCCAGCTCCTACATTTCTGGAACACATTATTCCCACCTTCCTAAACTCACAAGACCATACCCATTTCCAACACTCCACCTAAAATCAGGAAAGAATACACACAACAGAAACAGAAGTAACAAAAGGGGCATGTATTCATGCAAGATGAAGATTCTTTCCCTTCCAAGGGTTTAAAGCAATCCTTGCCGCCTTATTTAAGGCAGGAAGAAGAAATCTTTTCAAATACATTCTCAATTACACTTTTACACTTATGCAGCCAAACGAATTTTTCTTCTTTTTACTTTTTCTTCTATCAAAAGGACCAGAAACAGGATACCTATGCAAGCCTGGAATCAGGGAGCAGAACCCTTCCATTATACCTCATCATACCTTTCTGCAAGCAGGGCCCCATTTTACAGGCAAGGAACTGAAGCAAATAGGGGTTTAAGCTACTTGCCCCGGATCACACAAGTAGTATCTGCAGGCACATTTGAACTCAGATCTTTCTGACTACAAGCCAAGTGCTCTATCCATTACACCACCTAGCTACCTCACTCTATAACTAGTTTCCTTCTAATTCTCTTTCCCAAACACTCCTGATTCCATTATTAATGTTACTCAAATTGGAACATATAAAAAGGTACTATATGTAACTATTACCTCAAATAATCTGCATACCACTTAAAATTATATCTAAAAGGGAAACAACATTCACCATCTGAAACATAAAGAAATCATTAATGCTCAAGAATATCTTCAAGATGGAGAAGTTAAATACTCTACAGCAGTACAAATGAAAGACCACATTCGATGGCAGGGATTATCACCATGTGAGACTGGTTTTTTTGCTATTTCCTCAAACACACATAAACATCACATACTCACATGGTCTT
The DNA here is from genome assembly GCF_028583685.1 of Petaurus breviceps papuanus. Classification (NCBI taxonomy): domain Eukaryota; kingdom Metazoa; phylum Chordata; class Mammalia; order Diprotodontia; family Petauridae; genus Petaurus; species Petaurus breviceps. Next base: position 2,433,946 of record NW_027187345.1, read on the forward strand.
TTAACTTCTTCCATGGAACACAAGTCAAAAAGTAAATGCATTCTATGGGTTGGTGATTAGGAGAGTCTCAGGAGTTACATTTTAAAAAAAAAAGAATAATGATGGGGCGGCTAGGTGGCGTAGTGAATAGACCCTGGAGTCAGGAGGCCCTGAGTTCAAATCCAGCCTCAGACACTTAACACAAAAAACTAGCTGTGTGACCTTGGGTAAGTCGCTTAACCCCAACTGCCCCTACCCAAAAGAATAATGAGGTCTTAACTCAGGAAGTCCTGGAAAGCATCTTTCATAAGATTCACATCTTAACCAATTTTCTCAACATCTCCCTACTCATCACCCTAAGAAGGAATAGCAGCATCACATCTTGGATTAATCCAAAACACTGGCCTAAATAGAACTCTACTTTCTCTCCATTTCATGTCTGTGCTTTTCACCATCCTAAGAGAAGATAATGATTTAGTGTTTTGAGGTTCCATGTCATTTGTTTGTTTCTTTAAGGGCAGTGTTTCATGATGAACAGACAGCCAATCTCAGAGTAAAAAAGACCCAGATCAAAGTCCTATCTGTATGCATACAGGCTATGTGACCCTAAGCAATGGATTCTCTCAGCCCCTTAAGTGGTAGACATCTACCAATCTACATGGGTAAAAGAGTTTCCCCACATCAATGAAATAACAGGTCCAGACAAAAATCAAAATTCAAACCTCAAACCTCATTACAGGTTGTGGCTAAAATATGCAGACGTTGATAACATCTCAACAAGAGTTGAGGCAGCAGATAGAGAAAGCCATACAGAATTCAAATTACAGTGTCCTTTGAAAACACAACTCTTCAAAAGAAAAAATCAAACCGTCATCTGAGGGCTGCTCTTTTAATCCTTCAAAAGATTCATGATTTAATCAGCCAGGGCACTGTTTCCATTGATTTGGAGACATCTTCATGAGTTACCGGGCAGCCACACTTCTTGTGAGGAGTCTCACTGAGATAAGAATTGGTTGGTCCTCAGATGACCAATATTCAGTCCATTGCTGCACCCCTACTTAGAAGCCTTTCATTTTGATAGAGCCTACCAAACCCCAGGTTCCTCTAATTTAGCCTTTATAACACTCTAATCACCTGCCAAGCCTGATAAGGCATCAAGGTAGCAGATTGGTAGCATTACTACTAAATCATTTATCTGATTTTTAAACGGCATTAGAAAAAGGGGCAATTAGCTTTAAGATTAAAAAAACAAGAATTAATTGAATAACTGAATACAATCCAAAGACTAAAGTAAAAACCAATTCTCACTGTTAAAAAAAAATCTTCAAATTTGAATTCTCTTTCACTTGTGGGTTACAGGAATCAACATTGTTTAATGATCAGAGATTTTACCACACTGATGCCTCATAGAATAGAAATAATGAAGTTACCATTTTATATCAAATTTTGTTGTTAATTCAATTAGTTGTGTCTGACTCTTCATGACCCCATCTGCAGTTTTCTTGGCAGAGATACTGGAGTGGTTTGCCATGTTCTTCTCCAGCTCATTTTACAGATGAGGAAATGAGGCAAACAGAGTTGAGTGACTTGCTCAGCGTCATACCACTAGTAAGTGCCTGAGGCTGGATTTAAACTCAGGTCTTCCTGACTCCAGGGCTGGCACTCTATCTACTGTACCACCTAGATGCCCTTTATATCAGACTTTACACATTGCAAATCACTTTCTTTACAACCCCCCTGAAGTCATATAAAATTCCTTCATGCTATAGATGGCGGTGGCATACAGGAGTTTCACTCAAATTGATTCTCAGTGACATTTCTTAAATTTTTGGAGTCACCATTTAATACATCAGAAATCAACAAATGTACAACTCAAGGCTTGATTTATTATTTTGTTGATTGTCTAAAGAAAGTGATGAAAAAGACATGCTGATTATGCAGACTGAACTTAAAAGTGTCACTTGTATACCATTTCCCCCAGAGCTGACTGTTAAACATTTACCAACACATTGATGCATGAGGCTCTTACTATGTACAAATACAAAAAAGATGGGGCAGCAACTATCAAGGGACTTGCAATTTAGGAAAAGGAAGAGGGAAACATGGGAAACATGAAAATAACTGTAATTTTAGATAGATCAGGTTAAGTGCTACTTTTGTTGTTCAGTCATACCCAACTCTCCAGGACTCCATTTGTAGATTTCTTGTCAAAGATGCTGGAGTTGTTTGTCATTTCCTTCCCCAGCTCATTTTACAGATGAAGAACTGAGGTAAACAGGGTTAAGTGACTTGCCCAGGATCACAAAGCCCATAAATATCTGAGGCCACATTTGAATTCAGGACAATGATTCTTCCTGGTTCCCAGCCCAATACTCTAGCCACTCTAGATACCCCAAAGTGCTCCTAGAGAAAGGCATATTGAATAATCGATTTGGATCTAGCAGGAATCTTAGAGGCCAAAACGTTCAGCATTTCATTTAAGAATCTGAGGCCCAGAGAATTTAATTGATTTACTCAGGGCCACACAGCTGGCAAGTATCTGGGGTAGGGTTTGAATTCCACATCCCTGGCTGAGCCTAAAACTCGGTCCATTCTTCACCCACTTAGGTGGGTGAATAAGTTCAGGAGACAAGACTATATGTCCTGTTAGGAAAATTAGAAAAGCTTCATGGAAGAGATGATAATTGATCAGGCTTCAAACTACAGGGCACAATAGAACAGGAAGGTCTGAGTTTGCATCCTAATCTATATAACATTGGTCAAGTCAGTATTTCTGGGCCTCCATTTTCTTCTTCATAAAACATGAGGGCTGAACTAGATTAAGGGTCTTTAACCTTGTTTGTGTCAAAGACTCCTCTCATGTTCGGATAAAACCTATGGAGCCCTTCTTAGAATGATGATTTTAAATATATAATACTGAAACCTAGTTATCAAAAAAAAATTTTTTTAAGTTCACTCCAGGTGAAGAACCCCTGGACCAGGCAAGTTCCTTCCAACCTTAAATCCCACGATCTCTACAAAATTGAGCTTTAGCTTCAAACCCTGGAACGCAAAAGCCTATTTAGATTGTATGTTACTTTTCCTAAGAGGAACATACAAAGTATTATGTGCAGTACAATGTAACAACTACAGTGCTGGATGTGGAGTCAGCAAGAACTGAGTTCAAATCCCCGTTAGATTCTAGCAGGGTAATCATCTCTCCTTTCTGAGTCTCAGTTTCCCCATCTGCAGGATGGGGACAACAGAAGGACTTCACAGGATGGTCTTTACTATCAAATGCAATAATATAGAAGAGTCTGCAAACCTTATGGATGTTTATAAAAACCAGCTATTTTAATTATTAATGGGCAATATCTGTTGAGAAAGATCTAGAGCTAATTATATCAAGAACTCCTCTTCTGTAGAGAATAATTATTACAACTACTCATACTGAGCAACTTTTCCAAATTGTTCATTCATAGGGCATATTAATGTTGTATTTTTCCTTACATAATTCTTTTTTTAAATAAAATTTCATTTATTTTTATAAAAAAATTAAAAATAGTCCTTTTTTTTTACCAGCTGTACCTTTAGATTGAAGAAAAAAAAGGGGAAAAAATAAAAAAGAACCAGCCTGACTTGTAGTTAACTTTTTTCTTTTCCTTTTCTTTTTTTTGAGGGCATTTGGGGTTAAGTGACTTGCCTAAGGTCACACAGCTAGTTTTTGTGTTAAGTCTCTGAGTCCAGATTTGAACTCAGGTCCTCCTGACTCCAGGGCCAGTGCTCTAGTCACTGCACCACCTAGCCACCCCTTCTTTTCCTTTTCTATTAAAAAAAAAAAACCTAAGCAAATAGAGGACCAGCCCTGGAGATAGGAGGTCCTGAGTTCAAATTTGGCCTCAGACATTTAACAGTAGGCTTGTGACCTTGGGCAAGTCACTTAATCCCAACTGCCCTGTCCTACCCCCTCCAAAAAATAAAAAGGCAAAAAAAAAACCTAAAACAAAACAAACCTTAGGAAAAGGTTCTTTTAAATATTTATGATGTTTCCCTTAAAGTAATACTATTATTTCATATATCAAAATTATGCTGATGAGTGATAATGAAAACTGAGCACTGGAAAAGATTCTTCAGAGCAAAATGATATTTCAAACAAGGTCAGGCAATGCTTAAGGCATTCGACATGCCACGACTTAGTTGAAAGTTGTATCAGACAAACTCTGGCAACATACAAATCTCCTGATTACTGTAGCATTAATGACCTGCTGCAAATGAATAAACTTGGCAAGAAAATAAGAAGGAAAGGGGAAAAGGGAAAAAAAGGAAAAAAAGAGGAAGGGAAAAGAAAAACAGAGACCCAAGTTGAAGTAAACTATGTTATCTTAAGAAAAATAAGAACTTCAGTGGAGCCCAGAGTGGGTTCTCACTGTACAATCAGCATATCCCACCTAGCATCAGCATTAGTCATCATCTACTGTTAATTACAGCTACTTTTCTCCATGGGGTAGCAGTAACTTACCATCACTATTTTATGGGAGGAGAAGCTGGAGATCAGGGAAATGGAGTGCCTCAGTTCCAAGATTACACAATGAATTAGTAGCTAGAGCAAGACCTCCCAAGTCTGTGCCTAGCCATAGCATCTATACTCCTTTTTTAATGGGTCCTTCTTTCTCAAATATGCCCTAACAAGTTCTATTTATTGTTCCATCACCCAAGCTATAAAATATTGTGGAGCTTCGTCACCAAAAAGCTCTCACGCTTTCTGCTGCATTCTCATCATAGATCTTCCTGATACCCTTTTACTCTTTTTGTCTCCTAGTTCTACACTTTGTTGTTGTTGTGCCATTTCAGTCATATCTGACTCTCCATGACCCCATATGGGGTTTTCTTGGCAGAGATACTGGAGTGGTTTGCCATTTCCTTCTCTAGCTTATTTTACAATTGAAGAAACTGAGGCAAACAGAGTTGAGTGACTTGACCAGGGTCACACTGCTCTTAAGTGTCAGAGGCCACATTTGAACTCAAGTTCCCAGGCCCAGTGCTTTATCCAATGTACCACCTAGCCCTACTCTATAACTAGCTTCCTTCTAATTCTCTTCCCCAAACACTCTGACTTCCCATTCCCTCTTTTCTTACTACCTCTTAGAAGTAGCATGTTATGTAAGGAAAAGATCTACACTTGGAGTCAGAGGACCTGTATTCAAATCCCAGTCCTCCTATTTAAAACCTTTGTTTGTGTCTCTAGGTAGGTCAGTTAACATCCCTGGACTCTCAAATTCCTCTGTAAAAATTAAGGAACTAGACTGTATGATCTCCAAGGTGTCCCTTGTAACTCAGGGGCAAGTCACTTAACATCTGAGTCTCATATTTCATCATCTGTAAAGTAAAGGTATCCAGCTAGATCAGGTATTGCTAATTTGGGAATCACAGGAGTCTGTGGACTTGGATACAAAAAATATATAACTTTCTTTTCAATAACCTCTAACTGAAATTTAGCATTTTCTTTTATTATGAATTTTGGTAACAAATCACAGTAGTATTAGCAGGACTTGTGACTGTCAATAACAGAAATCTCAGATATATTCACATCATATTACAGCTGTTAAAAATATCTCAAAATATCCTTTATAGCTAGTCACTACTCCAAAATTAATGTAGTTATTAGATCACTGCTAGACTGCATGTGACCTCAATCTTTCTTTCAATAGATTCTATTTCAATTGAAGGTTTCCTTGGCAATCCTATGTATTTTCTTAAAATACTTAAAAAAAGAAAGAAGTCCATCCACAGACTTCATTCAGGTACCAGAGGGATCCATGACATTTTTTTTAAAAACCTCAGACTAGATGATCTCTATGATGCCTCCCAACTCCAAATTCCAATGATTAATTTTTTTATTGTTTTTTTTTTGTTTTGGTTTTACTGCCTAAACATTTCCTTATTCATTTAACACTTAATTCATTTTATAAGATTCTCCAAAACTTTTTTGTTTCTAAAACTGTAGTAGGAAAATGAACAAATTAAGCTTTTAAAATTAATCAGTCTTAGGCACCCTCATGCCATGAACTGAAATAACCCAGAATGGTGAGCTGTCTCTACATTGTATGAAAAATGAAAGTGATTTTTTCTAACAAAAGGAATGGCACCTATCATACTTTTTCTGTTTCATGCTATTACTCTTTTTTTATCTTTATGATGCCAGATAGGTTGGTTATTATCATGTGTGTTGCTGTTATAGTACCTACAACTATATTTATTCACATTTTTTATCTGTTGTTTTACCCAAATATTCTCCATTCTAAAATGGCGAAGGAAAGGTAGATAAATCAAGGGAACATGTAGATTATTATCTGTTTCTCCCTTTGGCTTATAAAGAAGAAAGGAATTAAGAGCTGCCTTTCAGCTTTAATCAAAAGGTATTCATATATATGCTAACAAACTTACTAAAAGAGAGACTCAGAAAAGGAAGGTAGAGAAAGGACAAAGTGATACAGGGACTTACCAAAAGGTTGCTGTTTTTAGTTTTTGTCTTTTCTCCCTCAACTTTCAGATTTAGAATTTAAGACCAGAAAATTCTGAGAGCCCCAGATCACTGATGAATGATTTTCCAAAAACATCAGAAGTACCTTGCTTTCCCAAAGGGTTCTTTCCTGGCTAAGACCCCAGCAGCTTCAACAATTTACTTCTTGCCAAGTAACAGACTGGAGGAGTCAAGACGGGAGAGATAAGAATGAAGAATAGAAAAAAGCAGCTGGACAAGAATAGAGGAATGGATAATGACTCCCTTCCCCTAACCTTATTCAGTGGGATGAAACCCATGCTGCTCATTGCTCCTGCTGATAACAAAGCACAATCTGCTTTATGTTCAAAGTATTCCCGAAAGAAAGTCCTTTGCCTCCAGCTGTGAAAATAATTGATGTCTTTAATGTTCCTAAAGAAACAAGCCTCTGATGGAAGCATGGTTATATTTTTCAATAAGTGAAAAATTATAGATGGGGACAATTATGAGGGATAAGCATTATTTTTCTTCTTAAAATTAATATGGGGAGAAAATATAAATATAGTATTTCTTGTGATAAATCTTATTCGTAGAAGTTTAACTAACCTTTTAGTATCTAAAGAGTTGGATATGATGAGTAATAAAGTTATACAGATCAACACCCTTGGTACAGTTCCATAATATAAATTATCATATGTAATATAACACTACATAGACAAACTTGGGATTTTATAGGAAAACACTTGTAATTACTGAATTAGACCGAATATAGACCATACTTATCCCCAGAAAATCATAAACCTAAGTGGGGCTTGACATCAAGAGGTAGCTAGGTGGTCAGTGGATGCTAGAGTTGGAATCACTAAGACCTGAGTTTGAATCCTTCCTCACGCACTTACCAGCTTGGCAAATTACCTAACCTTCCAGCCTCAGTTTCCTTATTTGTAAAATAGATAGTAAGAGCACCTGCATTTCTGGGTTGTTCTGAGGATTAAGTGTGATATCACAATAAAGTATGTACTGAAAACCTAAATTGCTTAAACTAATGCTACTTATAACAACAATAATCATTAATATTATCATCAATATATATCTGAACTTTTTAAAGGAGATCTATTGCAAGCTTTTATGGGTGTAGTTTAGTTTCAAAGAACCCTATTCAAGGCAATATGGTACTAGAGACTTACTATTGTGCAAGAGTTTCTTCAATACCTGAGATTTTAAGACTATTTCTTTGTACTTAAAATGTCAAAGCATCCTTTAAAAAATATTCAGTTACACACACTAGAAGTAGAGGAAAGATAATGCCCAAGTTCTCATTTTTAAAGTCTCAAGTCTTCACAAAATAAAGAGATAAACAAAAACACATTCAATGCAAAGTACTTAGTCCATAGGTCTGTGTAACAAAGTCCATCATATTATTGGCAAATTAGTTTGTACTTCTTATGCTACCATTGAAATGTCTCTAATACTTTGGAAATTCTTTGAATCAAAACTCACAGCTTGATATTCTAGGAACCGACTCATTCTGAGCACTGGTGTTGTTCCATTTGAGCTTACTAATCAATAGATAAAAAGAAAAAAGTTAGGTACAAATGATCTCCCTAACCAGAAAAAGCAGATTTGCCATGACATCATCTTTTGCTTATATGCAACCTTCCCCTGACTTCATGATTACCCTTGATTGCTTCACTCTCAAACACCTTTACATGTAGTGGATAGAGTACTGGACCTGGAATCAGGAAGATTTAAGTCTGCATCCCACCTGGGACATTAACTAGTTATGTAACCACAGACAAGTCACATCTCTGAACTCAGTTTCCACTGTTGTATAATGGGATTAAGAACACTAACTTCACTTGGTTGTCTGAAGGACCAAATGAGATAACAGGTAAAGTGCTTTGCAAATCTTAACGTGCCATTTTATTATTATTATTACTAATAATAGCTGCTATCAATATTACTCAGACACTGAATCAAAAGTATTATTTCTGCATTAGAAAAGAATGTATGTGTATGTATATATATAAATACATATACAGTTACTATAGATAGCATATGCTATCTTGCATACGCATATGTTCTTTTCTAATGCTGAAATAATGAGATATATACACACATATGTAAACATGCCAAATAGTAGTAGTTCAAAGAGGAATTTAACTTGGCTCCAAGATGAATTCTGTTCCATAAGAAACAGAGAACAGGGGTGGCTAGGTGGCACAGTGACTAGAGCACTGGCCTTGGAGTCAGGAGGATCTGAGTTCAAATCCAGCCTCACACACTTAACACAAAAACTAGCTGTGTGACCTTGGGCAAGTCACTCAACCCCAACTGCCCTCCAAAAAGCAAAAAAAAAAAAAACCCATTCATTTAGAATTTAGTTTGCTCAGCTTTGATAACTCAATACAAAATGTAAAGTGCAGCCTTAAACAATGGAGAATATGCCCAGCTAAGAAACAGAAAGAACTCAGATCTGAAAGCAGAAAAAGATATTTTCAAGATTAATAAAGTGCCAGTGATGTAGCAGGAAAAACTTTTAAGTCATAAATTTTGAGCTTATTATATTCCAAAGGAAAATAAGTCCTACGAGAAAATATGAGCAAAAATAATTCCAACTGAGATTTCTATCGAGTACTGATTATAGCATAATTTGGTTTATAAAAATTATAATTAATGTAGCATATTGATTATGTCTAGTCAGTTTAGACATTCTCAACAGAATGCTACATGAAAAATCCACTAAGGATATTTTGCTACACTGTTCTAGGTTTCCCTATACATACAGACAGAATAAGTCTAAATACCTCTCAGTTTGAAGGTCTTTTTTTTTTTTACCATCATTCCCCAGACAAATCTAAAGCCTTAATGAGCTACTTACCAAGTTATTTAAAAAAAAAAAAAGGTTCACAGTAGGAAGGGTCTTCAAGAGCCCTCCGGTAGAGTGTCATTTTCAGATCACAGAAGAGAATGAAGGGGCTATCTAATATAACCTCATTTTATAGATGAGAAAAGCATGGTTTAGGGAGAAGACACTTGTCCTGAGTCACCCAGGTCATGAGTGGTAAAGCTGGGACTCAAATCCAGGTTTAGTGACTTAAAACCCAGTGTGCTGTTCCACCATTGGTCCTCATCCTAGGTTCACCACTAGGTTGCAGCATGACTTTGGATAAGTTATCCTCTTAGGACTCACTTTCATCATCTATAAAGTGAGAAGGTTTGAATAGTTAATCTCCAAGGTCTCTTCCAAATTAAAAAGAAAATTAATAATTCTATAGCAGAGCAATAGAGTGATGGATCTGTAATCTGAGGATGTATAGTTGTAATTCTGGGCTCTGAATCTCACTAGCTGTTGGAAAAGTCACTCTATCACTCAGGGTCTCAATTTCTATATCTGTAAAATAAAGTCAAATCAGATAATATGACAGTTCCTTTCCAGCACTAATAGTTCATAAATATGATTCTGTCACTTTTCTATTCATAAGTTTTCTGTCCTGAGGACTTTTTCTTAAAGGAGAGGAACAAGGGAGAGGAGAGAATTTGGAGAAGGAGGATGAGGAGGAGGAAGAAAAGGAAAAGGATGAGAAGCGCTTATTAAGTACCTACTATTGTGCTAAGTATTTTACAAACATCATCTCATTTTATCCTCACAACAAACCTGTAAAGTAGGTGCTTTCATTATCCCTACTTTATAGTTGAGGAAACTGATACAGAGAGAGGGTAAGTGACTTGCCCAAGGTTACTCAGACAGTAAGTATCTGAGGCTGTATTTGAACTGTGGTTGCTCCTGACTTAAGGCCCAGGACTGTATCCTCTTCATTACTTTGCCACTTTAAGGAGGCAGTGTGAGGGGCGGCCAGGTAGCACAGCGAGTAAGAGCACCGGCTCCAGTGTTGAGAAGACCTGGAGATCGAATCCCGGGCTCAGACACTTAGCACCCGCCCAGAAACACCTGGCCCGTGTAACCTTGAGCAAGTTACTTAACCCCAATTGCTTAGGGGCGGCCAGGTGGCTCAGCGAGTAAGAGTACCGGCTCCAGTGTTGGGACGACCTGGAGATCGAATCCCGGGCTCAGACACTCAGCACCACACCCAGAAATAACTGGCCGTGTAACCTTGAGCAAGTTACTTAACCCTGATTGCTTAAAAAAAAGAAAAAGGAGGCAGTGTGGTATGGAATGCTGGTTTGGGGTCAGCAGTTCTAGGTTCGAATTCTACTTGTGTCAATTTCTTCATCTGTAAAATGAGGGAGTTGACCTAGATACCTTTTTATGATCCTGTTCAGGTATATAACCATAATTCTATAAGGATGATTTGCAGAACAGTTGTAGCTCTGCACTGGTAAAGGAAATTTACTCACAAGAAGTTTGCATGTGCCAAAGAAACAGGTCTGGACCAAATATAGACATATATACATACATGTACATATATATACACATGCATACATATATAGTATGTTTGTATACATACATATGGGAATATATGTATGTGTATATGTGTGTGTGAATGGGTATATATACTTTATATGCATATAGATGATGCCATTTCAAAAGGAATTTTTGTTTACTGAAAAATTCCCATCTTGGTCAATGGTCCTGTTATAGCAAGTAATGCTCACTACTGCAAGAGCATAACAATAAGCTCAGTAACTGAGATGTTCCTTGGAGTCCATTGTAAGCCCCTTTTCTCTCCATAGCAAAGAGGGCTCCCTTTGTAACTTTTCATGACAACTGAGTACAGAATCAGGAGGAGACACAGAATCTAAGTTTCTATGGGACTGCTTCTCACCCAGCTATTTCATTACTTAATTGACAGGAAGATTTTGTTCAGAGTAATTACCATTCCTGCTGGGTTTGACAATAACACTCTCCATGAGGTCTCAGAGAACATATGGAAAGGTTATAAGACTAAAGAGTGTCAGAACATTTTCATTCTGATCAAGGCCTTTAGAAAAGTTCTTTTTTCTTTTAAACAATAAACACAAGCTTTCACAGTTCTAGCTGAAGTTGCTGAGACACCCATGTATGTATCAGCACTTTCTTTTATATCCCCCAAATATTTTAAATTGTTCAATCCTAAACTGCTGTTCTTGGCCACCTTCTTGCTTAAAAAAAAAATCACAAGCAATTATCAGAGCCTCTATAATTCCTATAGAAAATAATAAATCATTGTCTATGTGATAACAGTGTAAAGGACACTAGATATGACTAGAACTCCAGATTCTAGTTTAGACTCTAATTATATCATCATTTTTGGAAATAAGTAACTTCCCCTCTCTGGTCCTCAGTTTCCTCATCAGTAAAACTTGAGGGTTGTGTAATATGACTTCTACAGCTCCTTTACGCTTTGAAATTCTATCATCTTGCTTCCTTTATGCCATGTATTGTGTGAGATGTCAATAATATTATTCAAATTTCTCACAGATGATGAAAAATAGAAGAAAAATGAATCCCAAACTGCCAGTACAACCACCTGCTGAGTCTGCCAGAGAGGCTGACCCTGCTGGGAAGAAAAACACCACCTTCCTCAGCATGGTATCCATGCCTGAGGACAGCAAATAATAAAGATAATTATGTGATGCAACTTAATTAGAAACCTGCCCCTAGCTACATTCATTAGTTGTGATTAACCACTGCTAGCACAAAAAATTACATATTCATATTTTTATTCTAGACATGCAAAGAAGCAGAAAGATGCACTAAAGTAGACCCCCAGAATCAGGAAGAAAAAAAAACTTCTTTTTTTTAAATTTGTAGCTTTCATTCCACTCAAGTACTAGATTCAAAGTAGGGAATAATTGAGTATAAATGGATGTAAGATTATGCAAACTCAGTCTTAATCATCTAGAAGACTGTAACAGGAAGATGTATTTTAAAAGTAGTCTGTTTAATAAGAATTTTAGGAAACAATATTTATCTAACTCTATATTCTCTCTCTTCCTCTCCTCCCCACCAGTCAGTAGGATTAGGGCTATATATCCCCTAGTGATCAGTAGTGGAGATTTTGCCAATACACAGACTCCAGTGCAAGTAAGAATATGGCAAATGGCTCTTGCACAACTAGATTGGGGGAGGGGAAGAAGGGGGTATGGAATTTACATATTCAGTGTTAGAATCTCCTCACTCACAGCAGCTGCTGCTGTCCTATGTCTCAATCACAGCAGGTCTTTTTTTTTTTTCTCATGATCTTAGCATCCCTAAGCTTTTTTCTCAGCAGCTGGCAAACACTGATGCTATCCAACTTCCTTTGCCATATACCATGTCTCCTATTTCCAAGAGCCTTTCCTTCTACAACATTTGATGTCCAGGTTTCGTGGTACAATTACCTAGATCCCAGGAACACAGTCTCATGGGAAATGTAGTTCTGGGTACTTCTTTCTGGTCCATCTTCAAGGCCTTGTGGAAAACGTAGTCTTTCCCTTAGAATTGACCCTTTCAAAAATATAAGTGATCCCTAGTATTGCCATGGGCAGAGCTACTTGGGCTGTCCTGTAGCACTGGAAATGTATAGCTGGAGTATGTGGAAAACGTATTTCTAAGTGTGATGTAGTTAGTGAGAGTCTCTTGAAAAATTATATTTAGGTACTTAAAATTTATACTTAGGCCACTGTAGAATTCTTCATATAACTAAGATTAATAATTCACCTTTATATAGTTGTTTAAAGTCTACAAAGTACATTCCTCCTAACAACCCTGTGAGGTAAGTAGTATGAGTATTATTACATCTATTTTATGGGTGAAGAAACTGACTGAAGTTAAGACACTTTCCTAGTCACACAGCCAATGTCAGAGCAAGGATTTGAACTGAGGCATCTTTGAGGTCTAGCTAGCACTCTATGCAGACAAATCCTTAGTAGAGTGCTTGGGGCTATAAAGAGTAAGGAAAGATTCTGAACATTTAGGGAAATAAATGGCTGTCTGAATTCTAGTTTTATCCTTCTCATCTCTCTATTGCCTAAAAATTAAAATTCATCTCCATCATTCCTTTGGACAGCTAAAGATCCTAAAGTAAGTTTGCACTTCTAGAAAATGAGGACAAAACATGTCTGTCATAAGTTTTAATAGCCAACACACGTTATTCATGGCTTGTTCTCCCTAATATTTTCTCTTAAATGAAAATAAAGAAAATAGCTACTTATCCCACTCACCCTACCATAAATTTATACACATATTAGATAAGCAAAAATCATTATTTCCAAAACTAAAGTACATATTGACAGCCAATTATGCCTGCTTGACACTTCTTATTTTCACCCCAAGCTGAAAACAAGCTTAGAATTACAGAATGTTAATGGCAAGAAGGATTCATCCCTTTTATTTTACAAATGAGGAAACCAAGAGCTAGGTTGGGTAAGTGACTTACTCGTGTTTGGAGATGATCTGGGGCAGCCCAAGTCTCTTTTGGATCCCAGTAAAGTATTTGTTTTATGTCAATTTAGAGAAGCATTTCTCAAACTATATGCCCACAGATCCCATTAAAGCAGTCCAAAGAGTTTCTTAAAGAAAAAAATATCATGACTGACAAGTACCTCTTTAACTTTCCTGTCAATTCTGTTTGTACAGACTCATTCTCTAATGAAAGGAACCATCACTTTGATTCCAAGCAACTACACTGGCACCAAATGGCTAAGAAATGATCAAATAACGCCTTTAGGGCTGAAGAAAAACAGGTATCCCATTCTATAGATGGCAAGATGGTAACAGGTTTCTTTCTTATGATCCCAGTATGTTATATTGTCAAATTTTACAACAAGGTTCTCTGGTTCTAGCAATACAGCAAAAAGCAACGTATAGTAAGTAATCAAGTAAAATAATTCAAAGAATGCCTCCAAGTAACAAGCAAAATAAAAGTATACAAAGATAAGTCCTTTTAATCATGTTTGGGGTATGTTTTCAGGTCACAAACTAGGGTTATGAATTCAGTCTTTATACAGGAAGAATCATGTTTAAAAACATCTCGCTTTTGAGTTTGCTTTCAAGAATAGAGCCTATCCTAAGGTATATAATTATAAATGGATTATTTTGCCTATTCTAGCATAGAAAGTGTTTAATGCAGGTCTCTAAGTACTCTAAATTATGGCTCATAACAAAAAAAAAGGAAGGCACTGAATCTATGACATATTCTTGAAAAATACTCCTGTAAGTATAATACATAATGGAAATTAATGAGTGGGGAAGACAAAGGAAAAAAGTGAGTAAAATTTATACTGATAGCACTTCCATTACTATCCAGGGTTCAGGGGCACCTCTTAAAGCATCACCAGGAGAATCTTATCCAAACAAGCCTGCACATAGCTAATTTCACCCAAGGGACAACCTCTCTGGATCTACATACATACACACATACATACATACCACATACACATATGCACACATATACATATATAAAACACATATGTACGTGTGTATATAAAATATATGTATGTGTATATAAAATATATTAAAATATAACATACTGAGATCATAAGTATATATATATATATATATATATATATATATACACATACATATCCTGGATACACACACATATTAAAAATGTCACATATATTTACTGTATCTGAGGCAATATGATGTATTGATTAAACAAGAAGCATTTATTAAACCTTATTATGTGCCAGAATTTGTGCTCAGTGCTAGAGATACAAAGAAAGTTTTTTTTAAATGGTCTCTTCCCTCAAGGAGCTCACATTCTAATCCAAAGTACAAACAACTATGTACACAAAAGATATGTTCTGTAAAAATGGGAGGTAACCTGAAAGGGAAGGTGCTAACAATGGTAAGTAGGGAGAGAGGTAAAGACTTCTTGGAGAAGTTGGGATTTGAGCTGAATCTTTTAGATGAGCCAAGAGGTAGAGGTGAGAGAATTTCAGGCATAGGAGACCACTAATGAAAAGGCACAAAATTGGGCAATGGAAAAAGCAAGGAGGTCAGTGTTGCTGGATCATTGAGTGCAGAAGAGCGTAAGATATAAGAAGATGTGTAAGGTAGAAAGGGGACAGGCTAGGAAAGATTTTTAAAGTCAAACGGAAAATTCTATATTTGATCCTGGGAGTAATAGGGAGCCAGTGGAGTTTATTAGTGAGAGAGGGGGATGACATAGTCAGACATTTGGTTTACATCTATTACTTTGGTGCAGAGGAGAGGGTGGAATGGAGTGGATTAAGAGTTGAAGCAGGTAAACCTGTGATTACCAGCAGGTTATCACAATTGTTCAGGAGTGAGGGGATGAGGGTCTGTACTAGGATGGGACTGTGTGAAAGGAGAGAAGAGGAGAGAAGAGGAAATGGAGAAGAAATATTGCAAAGGTAGAAACAATGGGACTTGGAAAGAGTTTGGATATGGAAGGTTAAGGGTGAGCAGCTAAGAATTTAGTTGCAAGCCTAGGTGATTGGAAGGATGATGGCATCTTTGACAGTATTTGGAACGTTCAGAAAAGAAGAGGGTTTGGGGGGAAATCTAATAAGTTCCATTTTGGACATTCTGAGGTTGAGATGCATATAAGACATCCATTTATATCGTGGATAAAACACTAATCTTGAAGTCAAGAAAATAATGGGTTTGAATCCAGCCTCAGAAACTGCTGAGCAAGTCACTAAATCTCTCTAGGACTTAGTTTCCTACCCTGTAAAATCAGTGGGTTGAACTAAATAACCCTTTCAGCTATAAATCTAAGATCCTCTATTCTGCCAAACTGCATATGGATCAAAGAACCAATAGGGTCAGGAGACAGGGGTGAGAAGTGAAAGTATTTCAAAGAACAGTCTAACTGTGTCCATGTACATTCAGCTCAAGCTGCCTTAATAGAAATGACGGATGCAATTCATTGGGGGAAAATAGGAAAAAAAATTAGTTTTATGGACATTCCACCAATAAAAAGATTTTTTAAAGGAAAAAAAAACCTTAGCAAAGCTACTAAATTTTAGCTTTCAGCTTACCTGAAGGGGGAAGACAAATGAATGAGAGTGAGTGTGGGGAATCTCAACATGCAATACTTTCAGTTGAGGACATTGGCTAATTTACTAGAAAGCACCTGGCTGTCAGCAAACCACTTCTTTTCTCTTTTGCAAAAAATAATACAGGTTTTCTAATTTGTACCTTGCATCCAATTTCACACTGAAAATGTCATAACTTTCTTAGATGGAAAGGAGAGGGGAGGGAGCCAAGAAATGAACATTTGAAATCTTTTTTAATTAAAAAAAACATAAAGATTTTAAATGACAGGTACTGTTTACATGGCATGTTTATTTACAATAAAGTTTGTCACTTTAGAAAAATAATTTGAATATAGCTATACATGAGTAGGAAACTAAACTTGTGAACAAAATAGTTAACTATTTTGTTTTATTCTTTTACAGAATTCGTCTCTTCTTCCAGTGATCATAGACAAGGCTTCTGTATAATACTAACATTTTTACTCATTTGCATTATAGTTTTTTCCACCACACCCTCTTTGGAATGACTCTCGTCCCAGTGAAATATAACCCAGTCAAATTCACTCCACAGTAAATGACCACTACAGTGAAATTAACTGATACTAAGCAACATTGATCTCATTTCATCATTCCAAAGATGAAACCAGAGTAGGCAAGAGTTCTATTCAACACAATCAAAAACAAGTTTGAAAAGCCTTTCTCCGCCCCCACCCTTTTTTTTCCCTCAAAAAGCCTACAAAGAATCATTCTTCTTTTCTCTCCTTTTTTGTGGCATAAAACATCCTGCTTGAAAGACAGTTGAAGTTTGACAGATTTTGAGAAGCTATTCTTTCACCTCTGCAGAAATGAATGCAAATTCTGGTTTTGTCCAAGGAGTGAAAATGAGCTTGACAATTGTCTTCCAGTACCCTGTTGGCACTCAGAGCCGTTGGCAATCTGGGGCCTATGATCTACATTTAAAAATAAGAGCTTTACCCATGTTGAAAAGCTAGACTGGCATCTGTCCACACTATACTTTGCCATCCCAAGCATCTTTCTCCCTCTTGGGGTAATACATTCCCTGACAAAAGGTGAATAGGAAACCATTCAGATTCTACTGCCTACATTTTCTTCATCATGAATAAATATGCATTATGTTCCTTATGAAAATCTCATCTCTAATTAGAATTGTACTCTCTTAAGATTAAAAAATAAAGAACAGGACCCTACTCTTTCTTACACTGAATAGCTGTACCTCATTAAATTTCTTCTTCCATAACATTCAGCAAATTGTTTCCAATGACTCCATCTGGTCTCTAGGCAGAGCTCCTTACAATGACAAAGGCGGGATAACAACTCCATTAAAGTGGGGAGCTACAATGACCAATTCCCTGAGGGGATGTGATTATTCTGATCTTAGATTGATGAACTATTTATCTAAGTAAGGAAACAAATATAAAGACTCATCAGAGGAAAACAAAAAAAGATGAGAAAGTAATTATAAGTCGAAGGGAAGAAGAAAAGATTATGCATCTTCTCTGACAGGAGACTGACCCAAGGTCACAGTTATTATGGAAATTTGATAGAACTTTACAGAGAAGCCCTCTAAAAATTCTTAATTCAAAAAGGACATGAAAATAAATTCAAAGTGCACTGATTTTGGTTAAAGGTCTCTTGATAACAGAAAATTACAATATAAACTATTGCCAATACAGGGTGGGGGAAGGGGAAGAACTATAAAAAGCAGGATAAAGATAAACTAGATTAAGTACTTGTCATAACCCCACAGGCTAACTGTCTCTCTTTACAGCAGTGTCTGGTGTATACAACCTATCAGTGGCTTTATTATTGTTCCCTGAATATGTCCCATTATTTGCTGAATGACATAATTTTGTCAGAAGTTCCTATTCCCATTGTGTTGCCCTGCTTATTTAAAGATATCCAAGACTGACCCATACTGACCTACTAATGCTCCAGTCCCACTATATTTTCCACCAGTGTCCAAAGAGATAATGGTAAGAACACACACTCACTCACGTTCTTACCTTAGGGCTCTCTGTTCCAGAAGAGGCTACTCTGTAGGACCTCACGTACCTAAAAGTAGAAAAGTATTCTATTTACGAAAGAATCAAACACAATTTTGAAAAGGAAAAAAAACCAATTCTTTTAACAATATTAAAAACATTGTTAGTCAATAATCATTTCCAAATTTGGTATTTTGCTAATCTGACTTCAGATTATAAAACTGAACATAACAGAATTTGCAGCCTTCATTCATCCTGCTAAATTCCTATTCAAGTACACTTTAAAAGGGGTGTGTGTGTGTGTGTGTGTGTGTGTGTGTGTGTGTACACATGTGTATACACCACATATTTTCAAAGAACCTGGAAGTGACAGATAGGAGGCTTTCTTTCATTTTTTTAAGGTGAAATGGCTTTCTATTCCCAAGTTAAATGTCACTTGCTGTTACATTCTTAACTATTTGTTGGCTAGTCATCACAGAAATATGATGATGTTCTAAAAGTCATGGTGATTGTGCGAGGTAAGCCTAGGAAGCTGGGTTGATGCAAGATTGTGAAAGCATTCAAATGCTAGGCTAAGAAACATAGATTTTAGTAGATTTTGTGCTGGGTCACAATTCGCAAATTCTTCCAAAAGTAACCAAAATACCTTATTTTGATTTAAACCCATTCCATTTTGACAGCTAGGTGGTAAAGAAGATAGAGTGCCAGGCCTGGAGCCAGGAAAATCTGAGTTCAAATTAGCCTTGGAAATGCACTAGATATATGACTTTGGACATAAGTCACTTAGCCTGTTTGCCTCAGTTTTCTCATCTGTAAAATGGGGGCAATAGCACCTATATCACAGAGTTGTTGTGAAGGTCAGATGAGATAATAATTAATTGTAAAGCACTCAGCACAGTGCTAGCACATAGTAAGTGATATAAATGGTAGTTATTATTATTAACTCAACAAATAATATAGCATCAGAAGATTCAGAGCTAGAAAGTACCGTAAGAGATAATATAATTCAAACCCTCACTCAAGATGAAGGGTTGTGATGCCTGGAGGTGGAAAAATGACTATGCCTAAGGTTCCACAAGTAGCAAATGAAAGAGTGGGGATTCAAATTCAGTTCTAAACTCAGTGTTTTTTTCCACTACATGACATATAGAAAATGTTTGCTTACTTTCCAGCACTCAGGATACTTCAAAATAAATAGCAGAAGTCTAGCTAATTAAGATGAACTCTAAGAAACCATATCCGATGCTAAGTTGGAAGAGAGTTTTGATCTAGGCTCTAGCAAAGTTCAACAAAAGTCACTAACTTTTACTCCTTAGTCCAAAGCCCACCCATCTCCCAATATTTCCAAGGAGATACACAATCAAGGCCACATAAAGGGAGAAAAAGGAAGTTGGCATTCTGACCCTTTCCTTCCCAGTCCCAGACCCTTCAAACCATCAGTACTCTGAAGCAGAGAATACTCAGAACAAAGGGAACTGCCTCTTCACCAAAAGACTTACAATCTGAAGACAAGAAAGAATAAAGAGCAGGATGAAACACTGACCATAGAGGGCAGCTTGGCAGATGGTAAGGCAAAGGGCAACAAGGAGCTGAAATGCTCAAATTCTTCTCCCAATAACAGGTGGGCTGTGTGAAGGGAGGGGAGAGAGGGAGGCACAGTGAGAGAGAGAAGTGTATAAGGGGCTGTATAAAGTTTGCTGCCTCAAAATCCCCTTCTCAAATAAGAAATGACTGTCATTGGCATAGAAAAGAAAAACAGAATCTGGCTCTCCTTTCCACAGTTAGACAAGAGTCTGGCAAATGAAAAAGAAGAAAGAGGAGGTGATTAAGGACTTGCTAAGTGTGAAAAAAGCAGGAAGAGGAGAAGGAAAGGAGGAAGAAGAGGAAGAGAAAAGGAAAAGAAAAGATGAGGAGGAAGAGGAAATAGGAAGAAGAAAAGAGGAAGAAGAGGAGGAGGAAAAGCAGGAGAAGGTGGTGGCAGTTAGGAATTGCTATTGTTATTAATAGGAGAAAGTCTGGATCTGGGTCCCTACTCTGATGTATACTGGTTGGGGGACCCTGGGCAAGTCATTTAACTCATTGGTGATCTAGACAGCTCTTTTTTGTTTTTTGCTTTTTTTGGAGGGGGGAGGGCAGGGCAATTGGGGTTAAGTGACTTGCCCAAGGTCACATGGCTAGTAAGTGTTAAGTGTCTGAGGCCGAATTTGAACTCAGGTCCTCCTGATTCCAGGACCAGTGCTCTACTCACTGCACCACCTAGCTGCCTCCCTAGATATCTCTTTAAGTCTGTAAATTAAAGTAAAAGTCCAGCATGGGCAGTTGTTTCTTATCCATGAGTTTCCTAAACTGATGAAAACATGGGTCCAGATTATTCTGACTTCTCATATTAGTAACAATAGCAATTTATCATTATGTAGTGTTTTAAAATTTTCAAAGTATTTTCCTTGGGGTAGTTAGGTGATGCAGTGAATCACTGGCCTAGGAGTCAGGAGGACCCGAGGTTCAAATCCAGTCTATTTACTAGCTATGTGACCTTGGGCAAGTCACTTAAACACAACTGCCTTGACTTTCCCTCTCAAAAAAAAAGGGACTTTCCTCACAACAGTTCTGTAAGGTATTATATTATACTGCAAGTATTAAATTAAGTTATAGGATAGGATGGGATGGGATGGGATGGGATGGGATGGGAGGGAAGGGGAAGGAAAAGGAAGGGATGGTATGGGAATATGGATATGTAGGTATTTTATTATCCCCATTTTATGGATAAGAAAACATGGCCTCAGAAATTAAAAGCCTTGTCCATGGTCAAGGCTTTCTTGCTTGTTAGGAAAGCATAATGTTAAAAAAGAGTTCTTTCAGGGAGACATATACTCAGTGATTTGTTTTTTAAACTTAAAACCACTATATTCTTACACTTTCAAGTTTTATTGATACCTTTCAGTAAGAAGGAAGCAGACAGCTGAGCTCCTTCCTGGTTCCTATTTTGGAAGCAAATTGCCTGAGGAGGGAAGAGGGGGGGGTTGAGTGGGCTTTAGAAAATCTAACCAAGAAAGCACTAATTCTAAACGTCTGGGCTGAGATTTAACCCAGGTCAGAGCAGGGATGACTCTGTGCAATTCTGCCTCGTTTCAAAAAAACTCACATGCAAGTCATCATTGGTCCTCTTCTGACTGCTGATTCACCAGTGTCTCCACTGTTCTACACTGGAATTTTTCACCAGAAAAAAGCCCAAAGAGCCAGGATCTCTATATGAAGAATATTTCTTTCTTGAACCACAGTTATAAAAACTTTAGGGACAGCTAAAGGTACCTTCAAAAAAACTGCTTATGAGTAATTCTGAAAAAGAAGCTTTAGTATAAAGAAATTAAAATTTATTTGTAAAGGTGGAAATATTAGTGTCTCAGGATTAAATATGCACAAGTTACTATTTCAGTATCATTTCAACAATTCCTAGACTCAAATGCATTATTTACAGCACTGTATGTGTATCATGGTTTCCCAGAACCGATTATCATTAAATTAGTGACCCATTTTTATTTACTAAAGTCATGATATTTTGATTAGCCTGTTTTTCTGATGAGTCCATTTTCTCCCAGACATTATTATAGGCTCGTTTTAGAACTTTCTCAGCTTTAATTTTTCTCATTATTTATAAGAACTAACAAGCTGAGTGAGTTGTATTTAAAAATTCAATTTAATTAAATTAAAATATTAGTTAAATGGCTATTTTGTGCAAGGCACTAGGGATACTAAGATGAATAACACACAGGTCCCTATGTTTAAGGAGTGGCCATCACTTTGGGAAGATGTCAGGGACACAGAGAGCTATAAAACAAAAGAAAATATAAGATGATTAAGAACACAGAGGAAAGGTGGAAGGTAGTTTAGAGATTATCTAAATCCAACGTCCCTATTTTATTGATGAAGAAAATAAAGTCCAACAATGTCAAGTGACTTGTCCATGATCTTACAGGGTAGTAAGCAGGAGATCTGGAAATCAAATTCTAATCCTATGAATTCAAATTCAGCTTTCTTTCCATTGCACCATGCTGATTCCCCAATTAAACTTGGGTAGCTAATCCAATCCCTTGTTCACCTACCACATCTAGGATAGTGTTGATCAAAATAGACTTTAAAATTAACTATGGAATTTCAGAATTTGAGAGGATATCAGGAAACATCCCATTCAACAAATACCTGAAAAGAGATCTTCTACAATACAGCATGCTAAGTAAGGGGGAACCCACTATCTCCAAGGCAGCTAATTATACTTTTGGATAATCCTAATTATTAGGAAGCTTTTTTCCTTAATTTCTGTTTTGGAAGGAAATGGTCTACATAGGAAACAGGGAGGACAACGGGGTGACCTGAGGCTCTAGATAAGCTAACCAAGAAAGCAGTTTTTTAACTGTGAAATATCACATGCACAAGAGCATTACTCTTGTAAATAATAATGTCCTGCCATTTGCTACTTATGTGATCTTGTACAAGTCTCATAAAGTCCTTGAGACTCAGGTTCCTCATCTATAAAATGAAGGGGGTTAGACTAGATGACCTCTAAGGTACTATCCAATTCTACATCTATGATCCTAAGTCAAATATAGAAGAAATGCCACTCAGTGAAATATAATCAACTTCCAATTATCCATATGTGATTGTGTATGTGAAGTTTGCTAAGTCATTACCCTACCACCCAAATAGGGTGGACCTTTCCCCTATAATATATTTAGGTTATCATGAATATTTTTTAAAATAAGTTTTATTGATGCCTTTTTTTAATGTCAGTCATTTCTGGATCTCTGTGTCACTCCCTCCCACTTTCTTCTCCTCTCTTCTTTTTCCCCTCTCTTCCTTTGCCTCTCTCACACATACACAAAAACCCTGACATTTAACAAGAAAAACAATGATGAAAAAACAACCAACAAAATACCTAAATCTAACAGTACAGAATATTCCTCCACCTCAGAGGTGCCTGCTTATCTCTTTTCTGGAGTTAAAATTAGCAATGACAATCAGTCACAGGCTGCCTTTTAGTGTTTTCCCCCATTAACATTATCATAGTTATTATGAATACTGTTCTGATTCTGTTTAATTCATGCTGCATCAGTTCAGTCTTTCCACGTTTCTCTGACTTCTTCACATCTGTCACCTTTAAAAGCACAACAACATCCCTTTACATTCATTACCACCATTTATTCTGGTGCCTAGTCAAGGTGTACTCATTGTTTCCAGTGTTTTACTACCACAAAAGTGCTTCTATGAATATTTTGGTATACAGGTATCTGTATTTCTACTTTTGACTTCCTTGGGAAACCTGCCCAGCAGTGAGGTTTCTGGGCCAAAGAGCATAAACTTCTTAGTCACTTTTTACTCCATAATTACAAGTTGTTGTTTTTTTTTTGTTTTAAGAATAGGTAAATTCGCCAGTAGTGCATTAGTGTGCCTACCATGGCTAGCTTTGCTAGCACTACTTCCATTTCTTATCATCTTTGTCAATTTGACAAGTATAAGATAAAACCTCGGAATAACTGTAGTTTGCATCACTCCAAATCACTAATCATCTTTCATGTAGTTTTTTATAGAACGCAATTATTTGTTTTGAAAACTGTTTATCTGTATCCTTGGAAAAATTCTAAAAAACTTTGATAGTTATAACTGGGATAAACTTTCTCCTACTTTGACCTTTTAAAGAACTAAATGGGGGACTTCTCAATAACTCTTTCCGCCAGTGCAGATTGGCACCTTCTCTGAAACTGAGAGTCTTGGAGGTTGCATAGAGTACTGAGAGGTTAAGTCATTTGTTTAAGATCACATAGCCAGTATTTGTCAGAGATGGCACTTATTTCCAGGGCTTTCTAGTTCTAAAGGAAGATCTCTATAATACCAAAAATATAACAACTAACATTTATCCAATACTTTAAGCTATGTGAAGTGTTGCCCTCTCACAACCCTGAAGGTAGAGATTATAAGAATTATTATTCCTATTTTTCAATGAGGAAACCCAGACCCTGAGAGGTTAAATTATTTGCCCACAAAGACAGTAACTATTTGAACTCAGGTCTACTGACTCCAAATCTTGTGATCCACAATGTCATACTGCTTGTCAAAAATATTCTGGGCAGCATATCATACAGTTTGGAAGATATGTAGCAGTCATCTGAGCTAACTCTTCATGTAGTAATCCCATGCATTAGATCTTGCATATTCAAAATCATCTTAGGGTATGAGGGGGTGACAATGTCACTGTGCATAGTCATACTTCTCAGGTGCTCTGAGTGACAAACATACCCAACCTCAAGCCTTCAGCCTGGTTCATTATAGTTCATTTTATACTACTTAATACTAGTTCATTTTATATACACACACACACACACACACACATATATATGTATGTATATACATGTGTGTTCATGTGTGTGGACAGAATATATACTATACCTAGTATTATATATAGTATATATTATAATATATACCATACTATATTATATATGTACAGTAGTTCATAACCTTTTTTCTATATATGGTATTATGTGTACAGATATACTATATAATACTACATAGAATATTATTTTAATATATAACATAGTATATTATGTGGTATATAGCATATAAATTATATATACTCTAGAGTATACTACATGTTCTATATAGTACATATACCCCGTGTTTCCCTGATAATAAGACCTATCCCGAAAATAAGCCCTCCCCTTACTGTGTAAGATTCCTCTAAAATAAGCCCTCCCCCGAAAATAAGCCCTATTGAGATTGCTACTGTAGTGAAGGTGATCCCCTGCGCTACACGCTACATTACGGTACCCCCTCCATACCCCCCCCCCCCCCCCCCCCCGGGTGAAACGCACACCGCGCTCCGAGCTGCATCCAATCAGAGCTGCAGCAGTGAGCGTGTCATCCTGTTCTTCCCCAGTGATTTGCTTGCTGGCGCCATTGAGAGCAGTGCCACGGAGGAGAGCTGAGGCAGGACAACATAAGCCCTCCCCTGAAAATAAGCCCTCTGGTGTTTTTCTTTCCAAAAAAATTAATAAGACAGTGTCTTATTATCGGGGAAACACGGTACTATAATATACCATACATGTACTATACTATTCATAGTATAGATTAACAGCATATAATATTTACCATATAATACTACATACCATTTATGTAATATATATTATATTAGCACTGCATATACTAAACTGTAGTTTATAAAGTTGTAAAGTCTATATTATATACTACTATACTAGAGTACTGTTCCCAACTCTGTAATTCATTAACAGCAACAAGGCAAAAAGACATAGACAAATGTCTCAACAATGTATCTGCAACGAAAGTGGTCACGGTTAGACCACCTCTACTTGCCAACACCAGCCAGTGCAGATTCCTCCAGAACACTGGGACCTCTGTCCCATGCGGGTGAATGATGCTTAAAGTCTCTCAGGAATTTTCCACAGGGAATAAATCGTAAACTCAGTTCTCTCACAAATGTCTCTTCAGTCTCTCTCAGACAGAACAGCTAACTCCATCCTTCTTGTCTTTTACACTCTTCTTCCTGTAGAACTTAACTCTCCAAACTTCCTTAAGAAAGTCTTTCTCTTAGTCTTCTCTCAGAACCTCCCACAGGCTCCCAAGATGATGGCTAACTAACCTGTAATCACTAAGGTTCTACTCCCCCTCTCCTGAGTACAGTAATGATACTTAGAATCTCTTTGAGTAGGGCTATTTAAGCTGGGGTTATACATAAAATGATATAGCTATGACATTTTTAAAATGTGTGTATTTACCTTCGTGTGAGAGAGATAAAGGCATTAACTTCCTTTGGGAAAATTTCAGCAACAGAATTTTAGCACCATGCTCCTTCTTCCTTCTCCTGGGTTATTATCAAAGCTGCCTGAATAATTTTCAAATGAGCAAATACGAGAATAAGAAGCTAAGTTTGTTTGACATGGACCACAGCCAAGCCCAGAAAGAATGCTCTTATGGCTCACCTTGACACTAGGACAAGCTGGGCCCCAATAAGAATGAAGATTCCCTGACAATGAAGACAGCCAAGCAAAGCCTAGAGAGCCTGTCGTATGGGATACTAAACAAAGGGTTCTTCTTCTGGTCCACGTTGGACTTCTGCAGCCTATTCCAACCAGGAGATTTCATGATTCGAAATCAATGAACCCAAAAGTGGCCTTTCCTATGCTAAGGAAGAACACCAGAAAACCAGGAAACAAGGAAAATTCCAAAACCAGTTTGACCTGATTTGCTCTTAAGATCTATTGAAGATGACATGGCAAAACTCCAATATATATGTGATTCATGAAGACCATCTAAATGATTGGTTGGTCCTGTCATGTAAAATTTTTACAGTGTAACTTCACCCTGAGACAAAAAATATAATGAAACATGATCAATCTACAGAAAATTTCTTTAGTTTATATATATAAAAAATGATATTTTATATTTTCACAGTTCCATATCCTGCAAAATGTTGCTCAGTTATCCATCCTGTCTGCAGAGTCAAAATGGAGAAATGAACCATAAAATCGCTGAGTTTGTCAAGGACTGCAAATTAGGACTCAGTTCCTCATTACTCTCAATAACAATTTTTCATGTAAATGATCTTGGCAATTCCCTCAAGTCTCCAATTCATTTGTGTGGACAGGGCTTTAATTATTAATAGTTAATGTCACTCATGAAAAAGATCACTATAAGTATCCTTATTCTGCAATTGAGTAAGCAGATGAAGTGATCTGTTCCATGTCTCACACACACTGAGTGGGAGGCATAAATAGGGCTATGATTAAACTGCTCCTAACTCATTCCTGTGCTCAGAGATGGAGACAGGTCCATACATGAATAATGATAGACCTGCACAAGAAAAATATTCATCAGAAAACTTTACAATTAAATATTTAAGCAAAATCACATTGTTTTATGTAAAAAACAAAATTATCTTCTTCCTCAGACCTTTAGAAAGAAACCAACACATGCTTTGGTCACAAACACACATCTTTCCTTATTATTATAGATCTTTAAAATATTTTTTACCATGTTACTTTGCACCAAACCTTTAATTTCATTGATATAGGGAACTATATCTTTCTACTGTATCTTTCTACTCTTTCGTAGTCAAAGAATAAGTCTTTATCACCAAATAAGGGTGTTTTAAAAATCAGTAAAATTAACCAACATTATCAAAAATGCAATATCCCACACTAAGATTCAAACCTGCTTCTCAACAGCATTCAACTCAATAACGAGGAATGTGTGCTTCAAAGAAGCAGCAGGAATATCTTCTCATATGTCTTCTTTGGCTTGAATATTGTCATTAAACTTTTGCAGTGTTCAATTTTGATTGTTTTGTTGTTAACTGCCTTTCCATTTACATTGCTGTAGCCACTGTACATATTGGTGGTATTTTTTTTTTCTGGTTCAACTTATTTTACTTTCCATCAGTTCTATAAGTCTTATCATACTTCTCTGTATTCATCATATGCATCATTTCTTTTTTAAATTAATTAATTTATTTTTAGTTTACAACATTCATTTCCACAAGATTTTGAGTTACAGTTTTTTTCTCCCCATCTACATGCATCATTTCTTACAACAAAGTAATATTCCCTTTATGTTCCTGTACCATTCTTGTTTAGCCATTCTTCAATCAATAGACATTCCCCTCTCCCCCCCCCCCCACCCAGTTCTTTGCTACTAAAAATGCTGCTACAATTATTTTTGGTGTGTAAATGGGGACTTTATTTTTGTCATTGACTATCCCTTCCCCTTTGGGGCTTTATACCTAGACATTTTAGTCACTTCATTTGCATAATTCTAATTATTTTCCAGAATTATTGGACCAATTCATAGTTCTCCCAACAGTTCATGAGTGTATACATCCTTCCATGACTCCTCTAAAACTGACCTTTTTTTTCATCTTTCACTAATTTGCTGACTATGACATGAAACCTAAATTTGTTTCAATTTGCCTTTCTATTATTTTAAGTGATCTGGAACATTCTGTCATGTGGTTGTGTTAAAAATGTACAGTTCTTCATCTGAAAATTGTTCATATCCTTTGACCACTTCTGTGTAAGGAACTGTCTTTTGGTTTTGCATATTTCTCTTGTTCAGTTATTTTTCAGTTGTGGCTGACTTTTTGTGACCTCTTCTAAGGTTTTCTTGTCAGAGATACTAGAATGGTTTGCCATTTCCTTCTCTAGCTCATTTTACAGATGAGGAACTGAGGCAAAAGGGTTAAGTGACTTGCCTAGGGTCACACAACTACTAAGTGTCTGAGGCCATATTGACTCAGGAAGACGAGTTTTTCTGTTTGCAGGCCCAGCATTCTATCTAATGTGCTTGGTTGTTTACGTATCTTGGATATCAAACCCATCTCTCATACAAAATTTTTTCCCAGTCACCAGTTCCCTTCTCATCCTATTGCATATATTTTGTTCATACAACAAATTTTCAGTTTCATGTAGCTGAAAATATATTATCTATTGTTATCACCTATTTTCCTTGACTGACTAAGAAGTTACCTCCTAACCATAGTTGTGAAATATACTTGACCAGGTTATAATAACAACAATAACATAATAATAGCTAACATTTACATAGAGTTTACTATGTACCAGGCACTGTGCTAAGTGCTTTACAAATATTATCTCATTTGATCCTCACAACAACCTTTGGAGGCAGGTGCCATTTTACAGATGAGAAACTGAGGCTAACAGCAGGTAAGTGACTTGTCCAAGGTCAAAAAGTTACAAGTGTCTGAGGTTAGATTTTAACTCAGGTCTTCCTGATTCCACGCCCAGTATTTTATTCACTGTGCCACCTAGCTGCCCAATAATAGAATATTTGTATTATCTTTAGCATTCAGGTCCCATGTCCATTTTAAGTCTACTGTGATATATGATGTTAAGTTCATTGTCTAAACCTAACATTTCTCCAGACTGCTTTCCAGTCTTCCCAACAATTCTTATCATATAGATAATTTTTACCTGGATAATTTATGTTTTCCATTGTGCTCTCTGGAATGCCTGCTCCATAGGTAACAAACTGGTTTTCATCTTAAATCTTTTCCTTTCTTACTCCTTCTGACTTCTGGCTTTCATTGAGACTTGGTTCCCTTCTAATGACACAGCCTCTCCTTCCACCCTGGCTGTGCTTTCACTCAGTCCCCTGACTCACTGGTCAGAACACTAGAGATGAATACTCCTTACTCCCCATTGCCACTTTCAGGCTCTCCTTCTACCACCATTAATTACTCAGTTGACTCCACTCTTTTAAGGTTCATAAAGCCTATACATACCAGCAAACAAAATTTTAGTAGTTGTATATAGACCACCCAGACCCTCACCTTTTTCTTTAATGAGTTCAGTGGGTAGTTCACAATCTTCCTCTTCCCCCCCAGCTCCTGCTCTCATTCTAGGGGACTTCAACATACATACTGATATTTCCTCAAACACCTTAAACTCCCAGTTCCTCAATTGAATAAATTCCTAGGTTCTTTACCCTAATTCAGTTGCACAAAGAGCTGGTCACACCTTTAATCTTGCCCACAAATACATCACTTTCACATTCATGAATTCTGGTACTCCTTTATCTGGTAACAATCTGCTTCTTTCTACCTCCCCTTCTGCCCTACATTCCCAAAATCTGATCTTCATCTTCAACATGACCTCCATTCCCTTGAGACCTCAGTTCTTTCCCAAGTTATCACTCCTGCACTGTCTACACTTTCTTCCTTCTTCCCCATCTTGATCCTTCTGGAGAACTAGTTCAACTCTGCCCTATCTTCTTCTCTTGAGTCTCTAGGCCCCACATCCTATCAATAATCTTGACTTGCCAAGTCTCAACCTTGGATTCATGCCTTCACTCCTCCCAAATGTTGCTGGACTAAGATGAAGAAAAATCACAAAATTATATCTGATGGATCCACTACAAATTTATGTTACATAACCTCAACTGGACTCTTACAGTACCAAAATAATCCTTTTACAATTCCCTGATTGACTCACTATCACATTCAACACACATGCTCCTTCCAAACCTTGTCATGCCTCCTTACATCTCCCATGGCTCCCCTCTGCCCCTCCTCCAGCTGAGAACTTTGCCTCACTTTTCACTCAGAAAACTGAAGCCATTTGCTAAGGAGAGTTCCCTTTTGTCCCTGCTTCATTTTAAATCACTCAAATGCCTTCTGCCACCTTTTCTCCTTTCATCCCTCTCACATGACCCTTCTCCTTGTCTAGGCAAATCCCTCTACATGCACAAATGATCCTATTTCATCTCATCTTCTCCAGAAGATTATTTCTATCAT
This sequence comes from Petaurus breviceps papuanus, assembly GCF_028583685.1. Lineage (NCBI taxonomy): Eukaryota > Metazoa > Chordata > Mammalia > Diprotodontia > Petauridae > Petaurus > Petaurus breviceps. The sequence continues at coordinate 2,464,649 of NW_027187345.1, forward strand.
CTTCATTGTCTCACTGATCTTATATCTCTCCCTATCTACTGGCTACTTCCCTACTGTCTACAAACATGCCCATGTCATCCAAACTCAAAAAAACCTTCCCTTGAGACATAACCCTGCCAGCTATATATACCCCTTCTCCCATTTGTGGCTAAGTTCCTTAAGAAGGCCATCTACAATGGCAGGCTCCACTTCCCTTCACCCCTCTCTCACCTAAACTCTGGCTTTCAGACCTTCAGCCTGCTTTCTAACCTCATAATTCAACTGAAACTGCTCTCTCTAGAGTTACACAATAAACTCCTATTTGCCAAATCTAATGACATTTTCTCAGTCTTCACTCTTCATTACCTGACCTGGTCTTTCAATAACCCTCTTCTCTCTATGTTTTTGGGACTCTACTCTCTCCTAATTGTTCTCCCTTCCGGCCACTCCTCAGTCTCCTTTGCTGGAAATTCATTCAAATCAAATCCTCTATACTTTTTCAATTGGTGATCTCATCAGATTTCATGGATTCAATTATAATCTCTGTGGAGATAATTCTCAGACCTATTTGTCCAGCCCTATCCTGTCTCCTGACCTCCAGTCCCACATCTCCAAGTGTCTATTGAACATCTTAAACTGAGTATCTCATACATTTTAAATTCAAAACATCCAAAACTGAACTCATGACCTTTGATCTCACGTCTTCCTATTTTCCTACTTCCCTAGGAATGGAGGGTACAACCATCCTCCTATCAACTAGGCTTGCAACTCAGCTGTCATCCTCAATGCATCACTTTCTCTCATTCTCCCAATCAGTTTTCAATCCCTGTCATTTCTACCATCATGAAAACTCTCATAAATGTACCCTCCCCCTTCACTTCTCTGATACTGCAACTACACTGCAGCTAAGTGACATAGTGGATAGAAGATTGACCCTGGAGTCAGGAAGACCTGAATTCAAATTCAGACTCAGACAAAACTAGTTGTATAGCCCCAGAAAAATCAGATTAATTGTGAAATGAGGATAACAATAGCATCCACCTCTCACTATTGTGAGAATCCAATGAAATATTTGTGAAGCATTTAGTAGACTTCCTGGCACATAGAAGGCACTTAATAAAACCTTGTTTCCTTTCTTCCTCCTCTCTTTCCTTCTTGTTGTAGGCTTCAGGGCTGGCTGGACCATCACAGTGGCTGGCTGATAAGTCTCCATGCCCCAAGTGTCTAGTTCAGCTTCCACTCACTTGTCAAACTGATCTTCCTAAGTTTCAGGTCTGACAATGTCACTTCCCTATTCAATCATCTCTAGTGGCTCCCTATTACCTCTAAGGTCAAACAGAAAATCCTCTGCTGGACTTTTAAAACCCTTCATAATCCAGCCATTTTCTACCTTACCTTTCTTCTTACACCTTACCCCTCTCCAACTAATTTGGGATTCAGTGACATTGGATGTTCTCTCACACAACAACCCATCTCCTGACCAGGCATTTTACTGCCCATCCTCCAGGCCTCTTCATCTATGCCTCCTGGCTTCCCTGGCTTCCTTCAAATCTCCAATAAAATCCCACGTTTTACAAGAAACCTTTCCACATCCCTCTTACTCTCATTGCCTTCCCTTTGAGCTTATCTCCAATTTACCCCAAATATATCCTTTGCACATCATCTTTCTACCTCAGACTGTGAGATCCCTGAGAGCAGGTACCACTTTCTGCCTTTCTTGGTATCCTCAGCCCTTAAAGTACTTGGCACAACTAAGCACTTATTAAATGCTGATTGACTTACTTGCTACTGAACGCTTCACTGAGTTTTATTTCTGATTCTTCCTTGTCAGTCTCTGCCAGTGATCTACTTCTCTATTTTTTTCACCCAATACCAAATGGGTTTGATGACTGAATTGCTATTCCTCCTTCATCCCTTCAAGTTCTAGAATTCTATTGTTCTAAGTGAATAAAAGATCTTTTATTGCTTTCTTGAAAATTTGACGAGTTGTTATATAGAAGAGGGACTACATATATTCTACTTGTCTCCAGATAACAAAAGTGGAGATCAGCGTTTAAATAAAGGAATAAGGAATAACTTCCTAACAGAGAGCTGTTCAAAACAGAGGAAAAATTTAATTAGATGAGCTCCAAAGGTTGTTCCAACTGTAGGATTTTATGATTCTATATTCTCTTTTCTTGTCCCTGACCATCACTAAGACTCTCTCCTGGTATAACCCATTTTGTTTTACATGGAGGTTTTGTATTTTATATAGTAAGACTAGAGAGTCAAACAGAGAGATCTCCCCAGTAGAATAACACCATCATCTTCCAAAAATTTAATGAAGTACTGAGGTCATTGAAAAGAACTTAAGCTGAATTGCTAACGAGCAGAAAAATATGTTGCCCTGTTGGCTGGATTTTTCAAACTGACAATTTAAGACTCATTTCAGTTTGTAGAAAATGACTGATTTATAATTTATGTAACCATATCCAATAGTCCATATGCTTTTGGCTTTTAAGACCAGAAGGTTGACAATGCCACTAACATCTTTTACTTTGCTAACTTAATCTGCAACCAGTTTTTATGTCTGTTTAGTTCCAAGACCAAGTCTTCACATTTGAGACTTAGGAAACAGATTACCAAAATGCTGAGAAGGCGCTAAAATATCAAAAATCTTTAAAACTGCATTGTGATAATTGAGTACATAGAATTCTATGATAAATCCTATATGTAGCTAATGGGTAAAAGATAACACAATGCAGAAGGAAACTAGTCATTAAAAGAACCAAGATAACTGAACTGCTAAAAAATCTGTTCTTATTTTCAAAGATTTGTTAGGATTTTAGAACTGGTAGAACTATGGTCATTATATTCAATTTCCTCATTTTACTAATGAGACACTACAATCTAGAAGGGTTAGCAATTTTTCCAAGGCCACTTATCTCATGTAATAGTTTAAGGATTAATTCAAATTACAAAATAAATGGTCTTGTTAAACTTGCATCTTCATGTAATAGTTTAAGGATTAATTCAAATTACAAAATAAATGGTCTTGTTAAACTTGCATCTTCACAACAAAAAGACTTTGTAAGGAGGGTTTGGGGGAGGGGGGAAGGGAGCTGGAGTGGAAATGGTTAGTTAACTACTGGTTAGTCCTGGATGAACATTGTAGACTTTATATAACAAAAAAAAAAAATCAACAGAATGGTACAATGGAAATTGCTGTGGGCCTGGAGTCTACAGATCTAGATTCAAATCCCACTTCTGATGATTACTACCTGTATAACCTTGGAGAAATGATTTAACCTTACTTACCTGAGTTTCCCTACCTGGAAAACAAAGGATTAAATTATCATTAAGAAAAACAAAGAGCTGTTTGCTCTGTTCTTAACAAAGAAAATATTCCAGCATATGTTTCAGATGGATAACTGTAATGTTAAAGGAATTTGAAGATTTTCTCTGCCCCTTAATGGGCCCATGTAACCTTGCTTTGAGCTTTGGCCCAGCCCACAGCTTGATTCACATGGAGCCCATGGTGGGAGGAGCTTGCTGAATGGGTGGAAAGGCAAGGGTGGAGCAGGAAGAGAAAATGAGGCAGAGCTGAGGCAGAGCAGCTAGCCAGAGGGAGAGAGGGAATAATTTGCCTTCTTTGTGGGGAGGCCTATGGGAGGGAAGGCTTGGGGATGGCAGTGCTTCCTGCATTGGTGATATGTATACACTTCTTTGTTACCATGGTGGAAGTGGCTCTCTGGTACCTGAATAAATATCTTGGTTTTATCCTCGAGGAAGACAGCATGTTATATTTTGCAATTCAACCCTGGAAATAAGTCTGCATATTCATAGCAGCTGCTATGGGCATTGCATTGGAGATATAATAACTGAGGTCTCTCAGCACTATCATATCATGCCTCCATCCCAGGCTACTGATCTTTTTAACAAACTTATCTATTTCCTTTCTTCTGCACAAATAATCTATAGCATATTCTTATGAGGCTATCGCTTCCATATAGCTTTCCATTCATGTACTATAGCTGATTCTGCCCCAATGTTTCCTGGATTTCCTCAAGAACATTTCTGAAGAAGGATACATTAAGAAGAAATAATTATATTTCCTCATGAGTATTTCTTCTTTTTATATATGTAAATATAAAGAAGAAATACTCATGAGGAAATATATTAAAAATATTATGTAATGTCAATTTATTAATATATTATTATATATTACGCATATATTATATTAAGGAAGAAATACACATGAGGAAATCCAGGAATCAAAGGAGAGAAAGAGTACATAGAGATAGATAGATAGACCCACATACATACACATATGCATATAGACACATATATACATATACATACACATGCATACATATAAAAGACAGCTAGGTAGCACAGTGGATAGACTGCTGGACCTAGAGTCAGGAAGACCTGACCTGAAGACTTTCAAATCTGGCCTCAGACACTTACTAGCTATGTGACTCAGACACTTAACTCTGTTTGCCTTAGTCTCCTCATCGGTCAAATGAACAGGAGAAGGAAATGGCAAAGCACTCCAATATCTTTTCCAAGAAAACCCTAAATAGGGTCATGAAGAGTCAGATATGACTGAACAATTCAATATCTATCTATATAATACACATGTGTGTATACACACATGTATGTGTATGTGTGTATGTATATATCATATACATATGTATGTATTTCTTTTAGACTCCCCTGTTATTTCTTCTGCACCTATACCAAAAGATATACTCATCCAGTGCCATCTTCCAGTCACAGTGCTCATACTTCATCAAACCTCAGTGATTCCTAATGAGCTCAGATCTGTCCCTCTGTATTAAGATCTCTTGCCCACCTTGTTGATTACTCCATTCTCTAAGCATCTGTGTATAGATATATGGGGCTATGATTCTGATTACTAGATTCTTTTTTGCATTTTGTCTCTTCTAGACCTTGTCATCTGCCCTGCCTGTATGCCCTGCAGACTCCTGGCACTCTTATCTGACCTACTGAAGTAACGTAAGGACTTCTAGGTTTTGCCATTTGCCCCACCTCAGCACCCTTAGGACTTACAGGCCTTTCCATCTGCCCCCAAAATGAACTTTCTTTTATATGTTGTCTCCCCCCAATTAGTATGGGCTGTTTGAGATCAAATGCTATCTCACTTTTTTTTTATTTGTATCCATGGCACTTAGCATAGATGAGGGAACTGAAATGGAAAAAAAAAAGTTAAGTGACTTGCCAAAGGTCATACAGTTAGTAAGCACTGGAAGTAGAATTTGAATACTGATACAGTTCCAAGACTATTCACCACACCACCTAACTGCTTTGTAACATGGAGAAGAATAGAATCACAACAATGATGTCACAAAAATGGATGAAGAGTAAAGAATACCATGTCTTTTGAAATAATGCATACCTAAAAAATGTATTCGTGCTTTATGGTGTGAAAAATTGATGCAAGAAGCAGGTTTTCTCTTTTGCAGGGGTACTTGAACAAAGCAGGAAGCACATAGGACAAGAGAGGGGAATACACAGATATTTAATGTTGTGTGTTCCAGTCCAGAAACTCAGTCTATCATTATCAGAGCTCCAGCAGAGACTGCAGGGGCACTCTGAGCAAAAAAAGCAAAAGCAGCCTATTATATTCTGTGAAGGGATTACTAAGGAATGTATATACTACTCCCTGATGTTCCAAGTCCTCAGAACTGCAGGATATAATTCACATCCAACCAGGCAGATCCATCTGGTAGCTCATTAGCAAAACATTCAGGCTCCTTTAAGATTTTTTTTTTTAAGAGAGACCAAAGTGAGGGGGAGGGAGAGATAGTGAAACAGCTTATTTTCCAAATAAGTATTCTAGTTAAACATAGACACCAAACATAGTTGTCAAATTAATAAGAACTAATAAACTAGCTTCAACAATTAAAGCCATGATAAACAAAAACTACTATACTACAACAGAGGGAAAAAAGGTCCCAGTAGTTCTCTAGCATAACTAAAATGAATACAAGCAATTTACTAGCTGTGTAACCATCATCAAATCATTTATTCTCCTCCTGGGTCTCAGGTTGCTATCTGCAAAATGAGTAAATTGGACTACATAATCTCAAAGGTCTTCACCATTCTAATTGAAAACAGTTGAATTCCCAGGTCTTCATCTGCAGGAGGAAGTGATGGACATTTGCTCAGTAAATTGAAATCCTGACTTGGCTTTCTTGAATCATTTACTTTATATAGCTAGATTTTCAAAACATAGTAATTGCTTTCTTTTTTTTATGAAGACACAGATTTAAACCACAACTAATTTGAGAGTGTTTCTATATATAGGCTTGACTCTACTTAGAATAGCAAATCCACAAGATCCCAACCCTGAAGACCTAAATATAATGGCAGTTTAGAATTCAGTTCATCTCACATGGACCATAAATTTTTCAAGATGGTGAAAAGACAGTAACTTCACTGCCTTCCAATGAAAGAAAAAAATGAATAATAAAAAGACAACCTTTAAACACACACACACATAAAGACACAGAGAGTGCGTTTCTAGGAAACCACTTCCCTGTAAACTCCTCAATGGGTTTTTAAAGTATCTACATGTTATTTTACTCCTGTTGACTGTTTTCTGGGTTTCTTACAAAAATCTTAACTGAGAAATATTTGCATCCTCATAGAACAGATAAGACATTTTATTTTATTCTCTAATTACTTATTTTCTGCAACAGATAGAAGACAATGAATACAATGACCAAAAGAAAGCAAGGTTCATTAAATGCTTCATGGAGCAGGACAATTTAAGGTCTCAATAAGTACTTTTAAACCTGCTGACAGTATGCTGGACTTCAAATTCAAACTGATACTTTTTGCCTTGAACAATAACTGAATCTCTGGTGTCTGCATGTATGCACATACAAAAGGACTCTCATCCTAAGATAAAGACTTAAAACTATATTGCAGAGTTCAAGCTTTTCTTGATTCAACCTTCATCTTTGCTCTAGTCGTTTAGATAATTCAGCCACAAAGTAACAAAAATCTGGCTGCAGGCCAAAATGCCACCCAACATATCAGGCTACAAAAAGCTGTACATAGTATACACATTCAATCTGCTGCAGCTGTAATCCAGATGCACTGGTCCCCACCCATGAAGTCCTGAGAGGACAGTAAGAATTCTATATACTGGATGAGCAAAGCAATAGTTAGGCATGGAAACACAAACTATCTGTTTTTAAAACACCATCCCAACAAGTTTTCATTGCTGCTGCTTTATTGTCTTTTTTAAATTTTCTTTTGTTTTTCTATCACATTTATTTTTGCATACCTCTCCCATTATCTACCCAGCAAGCTATCCATCATAACATTTTGAAAGAAGGAAAAATCCAGTTCAGCAAAGTTAATCAATGCATCGAACTATTATGATAGATAGTTCAGGAATTGTGCCACACCCACAGTCCCCCACCTCTGTAATGAAGGGAGCAAGGCACATGATCTCAACTTCTCTCATGGCCCTGTTTCTTGGTCATTACAACTATAGAATGTTCAGTTTCTTTCTTTTTTTTCCCCAAACTTCTTTCCATTCATACTGTTATAATCACTGTGTACACTGTCTTTCTGGTTCTGTATTCCTTACTCTGCACCAACTCATTTAAGTTGCCCAACACTTTTTGAATTCTTTGCATTTGTCATTTCATACAGTGCAGTACTATCCCAACCCATTTGTGTAACTACAATTTGTTCAGCCATTCCCCAGTCAATGGGCATCTATTTTACATTCAGTTCTTTTATAACCTAAAAAAGTGCTGCTATGAATATTTGGTGTAGATTGAACCAGTCTTTGTGTCTATAAATGACAATGAACCTACTCCACAGTTCTTTGATATCACACGTCTTAGCTTCTATTTCAGGTTGAGACTTTTCTCCAAGAAACACATGTACCATGTCTAGTCAGCATTTATATATCAGATTACTTCCTTGTGCATTTTATCTTCCTATTCAGCTCCAAACTCAAATATAATTTCACTAAAGATCTAAAAGAAATATATAAATTTTTATTTATCTTGAATTAAGAGAAAATGGTGATAGAATTCAAAATAATTCCTTTTGTCAGGAAAAAAGTCCTTTTCTTCCTCTCTCAATGCCCCAACTGGAAAACAAACAAATCAAAAAATTCTTCTTCAAAACAGGAGATGGAGAAAGAAAGAAGCCTAGAATGGATATAGGAAAGAATGTACTTCCATACATATCAACAGCCGAGTGACCAAGCCAAATAAATACATAGTAACAGGACAGGGTATTTTTTTTAACTGGAAAAAAACCATTGCTCTGCCTAACAATTACTGACTTGAACCCTATATTTAAATGGCAAACAAATTCTTACTTCTCTGTACCTAACTAGCAAATTTTAACTTCTCCTAACTTTAAGGAATGTGACAGCAACAAGCATAGCATTACCCCTAGAGACACTTGGAGGCAATTTTCCATATAAGGTGAAAAATGTCCTAACAGCCCATGCAATAAGGCTGCTTGTTAGCCTCCTGTTGGTTTTACACATACAGGGAATGGTTCAAAACACCCTTCTGGGAAAGAGGCACACATGTGTCTCTCACACCACTGACCAATGTTTCCATCTTTACATGTCAAGTTCTACACAACAGCAAGACCACATTTTTAACCAGTTACTTAATGTAAGCTTTGGGTCGATGTCAGTGATGATCTCAGTAAATAAGACATTTATTTTTTCATTTCTATTTCATTCCTAATGCTTCCCACACTTCACAGGTATATTATTAGTTCTTGTGATCTTTACTATAACAGGCACACTTATTGCTTCAAACTCTTTTTGAAATTAAAATAACACATTATTTCATAAACGAATAAGACAAATCCTAATACAGCAAATAGTGTTATCAATCAGTTTTCCAATTCAATAACAAAAGTGATTGTTCAGCAAGAAGCAAAACATAGCTAACTGGTCCAGAGGACTGGTGATCGTGACAAGAAAGCATGAGTCCTTCAAAGACAAGTCATGCCAAGCTACCCTCACTTCCTTTTTTAAAAATAAGATTAGTGTACAGCCCAGTCTCTCACATTTACATAGGAAGAATGCAGTAGAAAAGATATACATAGATTTCAGTAAGGTAACTGGCATTCTCTAGGTCTTGAACAACCTGAATTCAAATCCAGTCTTAGACAGTTACCAGTTTTGTGACCCTAGGCAAGTCACTTAACCCTGTTTGCCTTAGTTCCTCATCTGTAAAATGAGCTGGGGAAGGAAATGGCCAATCAATCCGGTATCTTTGTAAAGAAAACTCCAAACAGGGTCACAAAGAGTCGGACGTGACTGAAAAGACTCAACAACAACAAAATTTGATAGTGTCTAACAGTAGTCTTGGGAACAAGATGGCGAACAAAAGGCTGAACAACAGAAGAGTTAGAAAGACTCAGAACTGGATGAATAAGTGGACACAAGAGGTGACTAATAGATCCACAGCAACCAGTAGGAAGGCCTCTAGTTACTAGGTGCCTGCCTTAGGTGCAGCCTTATGACTGAGTTCAAGTTTCATAGAACAAAGGGGATTATTAAGGGAATTTGTTCTGTGAAGTTTGGATTCAGTCAAAGGGCCTCCCTTGAGGACCTAGAGGACCACATGTGGCTTCAAGGCTGCAGGTTCCCTACCCCTGCTAGTAGATGGGCACAGGGCTCTATCACTGACTCTGTTCTGTACAATTTATTATCAATAAAAATTTATTATCAATAACATAGGTTCAGGAGTGGGTAACATGCCTGTTAAATCTGTCAGTCTAGTTAATAAACATTTGCCACATGCCTACCATGTGCTGAGCACTGTGCTAAGTACTGGGCATACAAAGAAAGGTCAGAAGCGACACCTGCTCTCAAGGAGCTTACAGTCTAATTGGGGAGGCAACATACTGAACTGGAAATAATCAACAGAGAGAAGACACTAGAATTAAAAGGTTTCCTGCATATAAAACTAGAAAGCATGGTCAGTATGGTGACTGAATAAACTGGGGTCCAGAAAGGTCTCCAAAGATTAAAATAATTTAAATGTAAAAATCTAACAACTTTAATAAGGATAAATATAAAATCCTCCATGTGGATTCAAAAACCTAAGATGGGAAAAACATATTTGGACAAGAGGTGACATGGAAATAAAAAAAGGTTAACAATCTCAGGCTTCATTAAACAGAAGCAGACTATCTCGAATAAGGGGAATTTTATATAATCCCTCTCTAAGCTGTGGAGGTCAGACTCCCATTTACAACAGTTCTGGGTACCACGTTTTAGAAAGAACATTGATAAACTCAAGCATATCCAGGGGAAAGCAACCGGGATGGGGAAGGAAATGAAGACCCCATCATATAATGATTACTTAAGGGATAATTAGCCCAGAAAAAATGTCCAGATGACTTGAAGGTATTTAATAGCTATATTCAAGTATGTGAAGAGTTCCATGCTAGAACCAGCCTCTGTACACTTCTGAAGGAAAAGTCTGGTTGGTACTATGGCTGCTTTCTTGGGCATTAAGCCCTGTTTTATTCTAAGATCCTTGGGACAGTTAAGGCTGCAGACTTGCAACCTGACAGTGCTCCCCAAATGATCTGATCCGAGGCAAAGTCTGATCACCACTTCCCTGATCTTTACAAGTTCCTGACCTGGGTTTGGGTCTGAGCAATAGGTCTAGTGACTTTCCCATTTGGAGTTCCAGTAGACTGTTACTGGATTCACCACTATGAGTCAGGTGGAAATCTCTGCTGGTTCTGAGTGACAGAACTGTAGCCTTCCACTTTTTCTGCGACTCCTGCCCTAGTTATTCTGCTACAGACTTCAGACTGCTCTAAAAGCTGGAGATGAGCCTCCTCTCCACTCATGGATCTGAAGCTCACAGGGCCTGTTTCTTTTGCTGGACTGCTGCCCTCTCCCTAGGCTCAGGTCCCCTCCTTATTCTGCCCTGGACCTATTACCTGGGTAATGAATGACAGAGATGCCAGTTGGCACCTGTTGCTACACTCTACACAAGTTTAGGTTACCTGGACTTCTTGACCTGCAGCACAGCCTCTCCATGCACTGAAATGCTCTGTACATTGTACTCCTGCTCAGACTCCATCTTTGTGTCCACAGACCTCTCTATGTGTCTCCTATGTCAACCTGAGCTGGAAAAATTGCTCAATTGCTCACTGTGATTTTTTCCCCTTGGATTCAGTCTGGCGCATTCTCCAGATGTATTTGGAGGAGGTTTTGTTTTAATTTATTTTGTTATTGGGGAAGAAGGGAGAAGAAGGACTTAGCTATGCTTCTTGCTACTCCACCATCTTGGATCTTCCTTGAGGAGGCATCATATAGAATAAGGATCAAACACATTTTATTTGGCCCTAGAAGGAAGAATTAGGTCAAAATGGGTACAAGTTTTAGAAAATTACATTTAGGTTTGTTGTTCAGTCATTTTCCAGTTGTGTCTAACTCTTTGTGACCTCATTTAGGTTGGAGAGTTTTTGGCAAAGATACTGGAGTGGTTTGCCATTACAGATGAGGAAACTGAGGCAAACAGCTGTAAGTGTCTGAGGATATATTTGGACTGAAGATTAGTCTTCCTGATTCCAAGCCCGGTAATCTGTCCACTGCACCATCTAGCACCACTTTTAATATAGATATCATGAAAAACTTCCCAACAATTAGAGCTATCCAAAACTGGAAAGGGCTGTCAGAGGGCAGTGAATGTCTAATAACTGGAGAACTTTAAGCAGAAGCTAGAAGATCTCTTTTCTGGGATGTTGCAGAAAGGATTCCTGTTCAGGTACAGGTTGGACTAAAGGTCTTCTGAGGTCTCTTCCAATTCTCAAAGTCTCTAATTCAAAGAGAGAGTCATAGTAAAAAAAAAAAAAGAGAGACATCAAGGTTTAGCAGAAAGAATAACGGGCTGAGAAACAAATGATCAAAGAACTTCAGCCAAATCCACAAAAATTAACTTGTACAACTGTGGCTTGGGTGCTTGACCTCTCTGACATAGCTATCTCATCTCTAAAATTAAGGGGCTGAGAGTAGATCATCTCCAGCTTTTCATTTGGCTTCCTGATACCATGGTTCTAGGAAAGTTTCGTTACTGAAAGTCTAGTTACAAAGAAAGTCAGATAATCATAGATGCAGGGCTGGAAGAGACCTTAGAGGTCATCTGTGCAATCATCTCATTTTACATATAGTAAAACTTGAGCCCAGAAAGTCAAAGTTACTTGGTCAAGAGCCAGGATTTGAACCCAGGTGATCTGACTACAAATCTAGCACTGTACTACCTTGGATTAACAATCAGAGGGCATAAACAATCAGAGGGGCAGATAAATGGTACAATGGATAGAGCACCAGCTCTAGAGGCAGGAGGACCTGAGTTCAAATCTGGCCTCAGACACTTACTAGCTATGTGCTGGTCAAGTCGCTTTATCCTGATTGCCTTTGAAAAAACCGGCAAACAACACATTTTTTTTAAAAAGCAATTGGGGTTAAGTAACTTGCCTAAGGTTACACAGCCAGTTATTTTTGTGTGGTTGTTAAGTATCTGAGGTCGGAACTGATCCCGGGTCCTCCCGACTCCAGGACCGGTGCGCGAACAACATATTTTAACTAAGTAAATGGCTTTCTATAAATTTAGTCCAGGTAATTCAAAGCCACTACAATCGATGGGCCATTGTGATAAGAGAACCAGATTCAGAGTCAGGAGGTCTAGCATTCACGTCCTTCCTCTGGCACATACTGGATCTGTGACTCAGAAAGTCACCTAAACTCTCAGGACCCCAAGCAATATTCTAAGTCTCTAAGTTGCCTGGCAGATGCCATCATATTGGGAACAGGATTTCCTCGATGGAAATTACCTATGCCAGTGAAACCACAGCATTTATGGGGGAAAAAAAAACAGAAACAAAACCAACAAAATCTACGTAGAATGTTCAACAAATGGGTGAAGTGAAATAAACATCAGATATTTTTTGTTGCAACAATCTGTTGCACAAACCAATTTATTAAATGTTATACAAAAACAGAAAAGGAAAAAGAATTACCAAAACACATACAGAAAGCCTTGCCAACCTACAGAACTAATTTATATGAAGGGCTTTTAAAATGCCCTAAGACAAACTGACTTTTCAAAACACATTTACCCATGAGCATTAATGACTGCACTTCTTTAAACTTACATCTGTTTTTACCTTGAATGTACAAGCAGAAACAATTTAGTCATATTAAAAGTTATGTAAAGGGCCTCTATTTTTTTTTTTTGCAGGGATGACTGGTGATATTATCTATTAGACTCTCCTTGGGTTTTGGCTTTCTTTTGTTTTGTTTTTTACCAAAAACATTTAATGTGTATCATTTGAACCCATAGGCATAAGGAGGAATTTTTTCACCTGGAGGAAAGAAAGGTAACAGGAAGTGTAAAAGGGAAAGGAAATGGTTTCCTGCTGTAAGAGATCCCAAACTGAAAAATCCTCGAAATGTTGTGGCCAAATTCCAGAACTACCAGATAAAAGAGAAAATACTTCAAGCAGCCAGAAAGAAACAATTCAAATATCGAGGGTCCACAGCGAGGATTGCACAGGATTTGTCAGCCTCCACACTGAAAGATCGGAGGCAGTGGAATACAATTTTCAGGAAGGCAAAACAGCTCGGATTACAACCAAGGATCACATACCCAGCGAGAATGAGCATATTCTTCCAGGCAAAGAGATGGTCATTCAATGATATAACAGAGTTCCAGACCTTCTTGATAAAAAAGCCAGAACTCAATGGAAAATTCAACCTCCAATTACGAGAAGCAACAGTGACTTAGAAAGGTAAACAAGGAGAACACACATCATTTTAGAGGGAAAGAGGGGAGGGAGAGGAGCTTCGCATGAGATCTGTTCCTGTCATTCTTGATGCAAAGAAAAAATAGCATACCTCATTAAGTATAACAATATCCTACAGGTAGTAGGAGGGGGAAAGGGTTACAAAAGGTGGGTGGGAGTGATTTGTAGGGAGGGAAGTAGTAAGGGGAAAAGGGGAGAAAAAGGGAGGGGGGCCAAAAAGGGAACACTGAGGGAGGCGGTGGTCAAAAGGAAAACTATTAAGGGGGGGAAGGGAGAAGGGAGGGAAAATACGAACATTAACAGGGGCAGGAATAGGATGAGGGGAAAGAAACAGATAACAATCATAACTGTAAATGTGAATGGAATGAACTCTCCTATAAAACGGAGACGGATAGCAGAATGGATTAGAAATCATAATCCTACAATATGCTGTTTACAAGAAACACATCTGAAACAGAGGGATACACACAAGGTAAAGGTAAAAGGTTGGAGTAAAATATATCATGCCTCAGCTAAAGTAAAAAAAGCTAAAAAATAGCAATCCTTATCTCAGATAAAGCAAATGCAAAAATTGACCTAATTAAAAGAGATAAGGAAGGAAACTATATCCTGTTAAAAGGCACCATCGAGAATGAAGCAATATCACTACTTAACATATATGCACCAAGTGGTGTAGCATCCAGATTCCTAGAGGTGAAGGTAAAGGAATTAGAGGAAAAAATAGATAGCAAAACTATACTAGTGGGAGACCTTAATCTCCCCCTATCTGAACTTGATAAATCCAACCTCAAAATAAACAAGAAAGAAGTTAAGGAGGTGGACAGGATTTTAGAGAGGATAGGTATGATAGATCTCTGGAGAAAACTGAATGGGGATAAAAAGGAATATACTTTCTTCTCAGCTGTTCATGGCACATATTCAAAAATTGACCATGTTCTAGGGCATAAAAACCTCACAATTCTATGCAGTAAGGCAGAAATATTAAACTCATCGTTCTCAGATCATGATGCAATAAAAATTATATGCAATAAAGGGCCAGGGAAACACAGACTAAAAACTAACTGGAAATTAAACAATTTGATACTAAAGAATGAGTGGGTCAAACAAGAAATTATAGAAACAATCAGTAATTTCATTCAAGAGAATGATAATAATGAGACAACATACTAAAATCTGTGGGATGCATTAAAGGCAGTTCTTAGGGGAAGTTTTATATCCCTGAGTGCATACGTGATTAAATTAGAGAAAAGGGAACTCAACGAATTGGGCATGCAATTAAAAAACCTAGAAAAAGAACAAATTCAAAATCCCCAATTAAATACTAAACTAGAAATATTGAAGACTAAAGGAGAGATTAATAAAATCGAAATTAAGAAAACTATTGAACTAATAAATAAAACCAAGAGCTGGTTTTATGAAAAAACCAACAAAATTGATAGACCCTTAGTCAATATGATAAAAAAAGAAAGAAGAAAACCAAATTATGAGTATCAAAAATGAAAAGGGTGAATCTACCTCCAATGAAGAGGAAATCAAAACAATAATTAGGAATTATTTTTCCCAATTGTATGCACATAAATTTGACAATCTTAGGGAAATGGATGAATATTTAGAAACATACAAGTTGCCCAGATTAACTGAAAGGAAGTAAATTACTTAAATAATCCCATCTCAGAAAAAGAAATTGAACAAGCCATCAGTCACCTCCCTAGGAAAAAATCTCCAGGGCCAGATGGATTCACTAGTGAATTCTATCAAACATTTAAAGAACAATTGATTCCAATACTCTACAAATTATTTGGGAAAATTAGTGAAGAAGGAGTCCTACCAAATTCTTTTTATGACACAAATATGGTACTGATACCTAAATCAGGAAGAGATAAAACAGAGAAAGAAAATTATAGACCAATCTCCCTCATGAACATAGATGCAAAAATTCTAAATAAAATACTAGCCAAAAGACTACAGCAACTTATCTCAATAATAATACACTTTGATCAGGTAGGATTTATTCCAGGAATGCAAGGATGGTTTAATATTAGGAAAACCATCAGTATAATTGAGCATATCAACAATAAAACTAGCAGAAACCACATGATCATCTCAATAGATGCAGAAAAGGCTTTTGACAAAATACAACATCCATTCCTATTAAAAACATTAGAAAGTATAGGAATAAATGGAGCCTTCCTTAAAATAATAGGTAGCATCTATTTAAAGCCATCAGCAAGTATTATATGCAATGGGGAGAAGCTGGAAGCATTTCCCATAAGATCAGGGGTGAAACAAGGGTGTCCACTATCACCCCTCTTATTCAATCTGGTACTAGAAATGTTAGCAGTAGCAATTAGAGAAGAAAAAGAAATCAAAGGAATCAAGTTAGGCAAAAAAGAGACCAAGCTATCACTCTTCGCAGATGATATACTTAGAGAATCCTAGAGAATCAAGTAAAAAACTGCTTGAGACAATAAATAAATTTGGCAAAGTTGCAGGATATAAAATAAACCCACATAAATCCTCGGCATTCCTATATATTTCCAATGAAACTCAACAGCAAGAAGTAGAAAGAGAAATCCCATTTAAAGTTACTGTAGACATTATAAAATATTTGGGAATCTACCTGCCAAAACAAACCCAGGACCTGTATGATCATAACTACAAAACACTTTTCACACAAATAAAGTCAGATCTAACTAATTGGAAAAATATCAATTGCTCATGGCTGGGTCGAGCTAATATAATAAAAATGACAATTTTACCTAAATTAAATTATATATTTAGTGCCATACCAATTAATTTACCAAAAAACTACTTTATAGAGTTAGAAAAAATA
Organism: Petaurus breviceps papuanus; assembly: GCF_028583685.1. Classification (NCBI taxonomy): domain Eukaryota; kingdom Metazoa; phylum Chordata; class Mammalia; order Diprotodontia; family Petauridae; genus Petaurus; species Petaurus breviceps. Next base: position 2,481,291 of record NW_027187345.1, read on the forward strand.
GTAACACAATTCATCTGGAAGAATAAACGGTCCAGAATATCAAGGGAATTAATGAAAAAAAAATGCTAGGGAAGGTGGACTAGCTTTACCAGATTTCAATCTGTACTATAAAGCAGCAGTCATCAAAACTACTTGGTACTGGCTTAGGAATAGAGGAGTGGATCAATGGAAAAGATTAGGCACACGAGATTCAGAAGTCAACGACTACAGTAATGTATTGTTTGATAAACCCCCAGACCCTGGTTTTTGGGATAAGAACTCACTATTTGACAAAATCTGCTGGGAAAACTGGAATATAGTATGGCAGAAACTGGACATAGACCATTATCTAACACCATATACCAAAATCAAGTCTAAATGGGTTCATGATCTAGGTATAAAGGTTGATACTGTAAGCAGTCTGCTAAAACAAGGAATAGTTTACCTATCAGACTTGTGGAGAGGGAATGACTTTATGATGAAACAGGAATTAGAGAACATTATAAAATGTAAAATGGATAATTTTGACTACATGAAATTGAAAAGTTTCTGTACAAATAAAGCCAATGTAACCAAGATTAGGAGGGAGGTGGGAAATTGGGAAAGAATCTTTACAACCTATGTCTCTGACAAAGGACTCATCTCTAAAATATACAGAGAAATGAGTCAAATTTATAAGAATACAAGTCATTCCCCAATTGATAAATGGTCACAGGATATGAACAGGCAGTTTTCAGAGAAAGAAATTAAAGCTATCTATAAGCACATGAAGAAATGCTCTAATTCACTATTGATTAGAGAAATGCAAATCAAAACAACTCTGAGGTACCACATCTCACCAGTCAGATTGGCTAAGATGACAAAACAGGAAAATGACAAATGCTGGAGAGGATGTGGGCAAACTGGAACACTAATGCATTGTTGGTGGAGTTGTGAACTGATCCAGCCTTTCTGGAGAGCAATCTGGAACTATGCCGAAAGGGCTATAAATACTTTCATACCCTTTGATCCAGCAATACCACTCCTAGGGTTATATCCCAAAGAGATCATAGAAATGGGAGAAAGACCCATATGTACAAAAATGTTTATAGCAGCTCTTTTTGTTGTGGCAAAGAATTGGAAATTAAGGGGGTGTCCATCAATTGGGGAATGGCTGAACAAGTTGTGGTATATGCATGTTATGGAATATTATTGCGCTATAAGAAACGGGGAGCAGGCGGTCTTCATATTTACCTGGAGAGGCTTAAAAGAACTGATGCTGAGTGAGAAGAGTAGAACCAGGAGGAGTTTGTACACAATTACAGACACAATGTATGTGTGATGACCAACTTTGATAGACTGGACTCTTCTCAACAATGCAGGGATATAAGTCAATCCCAAAAGACGCATGATAGAGAGAAAAACATGCATCCACAGAAAGAACTAGAAAGAACTAAATTTATATCCAGGTGTAAGCAAAATACCTGATCTTTTTCGTTCTCTTATTTGATTTTATGTCCTCTTTACCATTTTTCATTCCAGCTGGTACAATCCATCCTTATAACCTGACCATTGTATAATGTGAAAGTATTTACAGATCCTATACTTGATTATAAGACGCCATGGGGGAGGGAGGGGAAGGAGGGGGACAAAATGTGAAATTCAAGGAATTGTGGAATTGAATCCTGTAAACTAAAAGGAAACAAAGAAATTAATAAATTAAAAATTGAAAAAAAAAAAAGAAATAAGACATCTGTCTCACAGGAGCTAAACTACCACAGGACCAGCCTGCTTTGGATCCAGTCCATAACTATATGCATGCACAATACATACATACACATGTGTATGTGTGTATATTTTATATATACCTCTATAATACACATGTATATATACATATAATACATATACAAGCGCATATATGCATGTGTATATTTCATATATATGTCTATAAAATTTGATTTGATCTTTCCAGCAGTCAGAAGAGGCAGGTATAATTAGTATCCTAATTTTACAGATGAAAAAACTGAGACTCAGAGAAGTCAAGTGGCTTGCCTGAGGTCCACAAGTACGTGGTAAGTGCCTACTACGTATTTAGCACTGGAGATGCCAAGAAAAGCACTATGAAACCCACTTGGTCTCTAACCAACCCAAAATAAAAAGCGTGCTAAAATCCTGAAAGTGATCCGGAGCCCAGAGATGAGGAAATGTGCCACTCTCCTTTCCTTGGAGTTGTGGGAGACTACAGGTATCAAGTCAGATGAAGATACTGTGGGTGGGTTAACTTCACTTAACTTTTTCTTTAGGAGGGCCCTAAAGGAATGGCATATACAGAAATGACTGTGATATGAGACAAAGGTCATCAGTAAGACTTAGAATATAAAAACGAAAAGGCCAACAACAACAGTTAAGCCTATCATTCTTAACATTTTCTAAAGATACAGTAGCCGTATGCCATTTGGAACTCCCAATAAATATCCAAAATGCTGCCACATGATGTATGCCATTACGAGATCAACATTCAAAATATTTGTTTACATAAGAATTTCATTTTTACTAGTATGTCCATTAAAGGGTTATTGTCTGCCCTCAGAGAGTTGACTATTTTTAGTAATTCGGCCTATATATCAAAATAACCAGGAAATTAAATGAGTTTCTGAAAGCCAGATAAGGAATTAAAACTGAGGGTGTTCCTAAGAGATCTAAAACTATGCCTAGCACATGTCTAAGCACATACTAATTGGAGTGTAAATCATTGTCAAAGCCTGCCTTTCAATAAAATAGATCAATATAACTGAAGGGAGTGGTCATTTTATGAGGTCCATGATAAAATGGGGTTCAAATTGAAACTGGCTAAAGTTATTGCCCCAAAGAAAAAGCCCCTGCCCCCATCCTCAATTCTTTCATGAAAAGTACTAGGCTCTGAGGGAGCAACCACAACCTGCTTGAAATTCACCCTTTCATCATCCCTGGACTCTTTCCTCTCTGGGTTTTTGTTGGCATTACTCTCTCCTGGTTCTCCTTCTACCTGTCTGACTACCCCTTCTCAGTCTCCTTTGCTGAATCTTTATCCAAGTCATGCTGTGTCTGCTAATCATGAATGCCCCACAGGCCTGGGTCCTAGACCCTTTGCTCTTCTCCCTGTAGACTATCTCATTTGGTGATCTCATCAGCTCCCTTTGGTTCAATTGTCATCTGTCTATGCCAATGACTCTTAGACTTACTTATCTATCCCTAACTTCTCTCCTGACCTCATCTCAAATCACCAACTACCTTTTGGACATCTCAAAATCAAAATGTCCGAAACAAAACTTGTTATCTTTCAACCCTAAACCCTTCCTTCTTCTTAACTTTCTTTCTTTTTTTAAGCAATCGGAGTTAAGTAACTTGCTCAAGGTTACACGGCCAGTTATTTCTGGGTGTGGTGCTGAGTATCTGAGCCCACATTTGATCCCCAGGTCATCCCTACACTGGAGCCAGTGCTCTTACTCACTGAGCCACCTGGCTGCCCCTAAGCAATTGGGGTTAAGTAACTTGCTCAAGGTTACATGGCCAGGTGTTTCTGGGTGGGTTCTAAGTGTCTGAGCCCGGGATTCAATCCCCAGGTCATCTCTACACTGGTGCCGGTGCTCTTACTCACTGTGCTACCTGGCCACCCCTTAACTTTCTTATTACTATCTAGGGGTATTGCTATCCTTCTAGTCTCCCTAAACTTGCAACCTCAGCATCATATTCAACTTCTTCCTTGCACTTACCCCACATCTATAATATGCAGCAAAGTTTTTATCACTTTTACCTTCATTTCACCTCTCTGATATGCCTCCTTCTCTCCACTGCACAATGCCACCTTGGTATTGGCCCTTATCATCTCACACCCATAATAGTGTATTAGCTTTCTGGTTGATTTTTTCAATCCTTCAGTTGCCAAAGTGATCTTCCTAAAAAGAAAGTCTGACTATGTCACACACACACACACACACACACACACACACACACACACACACCTTCCCAATTCAATAAACTTTTACCTCCAGGATCAAACATAAAATCTTCTCTTTAGTTTTTAAAGCCCTTCACACCCTGGACCCTCCCCTCTGCCTCCTGGCATCCCTAGCTTCCTTCAAGATGCAGCTCAAATCAAGTTTTCTGCAAAAGATCATTCTTGGTCTTCCCCTGCTCCTCAGCCCCAATGCTAGTGACTTTTCCTTCTGAGATCACCTTCCATTTACTCTTTATGTACCTTATATGTACATAATTATTTGCCTCTGTTCTCCTCCATTAGAATGTGAGCCCCTTGAGGGCACTATCTCTCACCCCCATATCCAAGTTGTTACCAAGACCTTTCGATTTCATCTTTGCAACATCTATCAAATTCACTCCCTTCTCTCCTCTGACACTGCTGCCATTCTAGTGCAGGCCCTCCATCACCTTATGCCTGAATTATTGCAATAGTCTGTAGGTGGGTTTTCCTGCCTTGTCAGGCCTTTCTCTCAACTTTAATCCATTCTCCATTCATCCACCAAAGTGATTTTCCTAAAACTTGGGTCCAGTCATGTCACTCCAGTGGCTTCCTATTTCCAAATACAAAATGCTCTGTTTATCACTCATATCCTAGCTTCCTCCTACCTTTCCATCTTTTTACATCTTACTCCCTGACATGTGCTCTTCAATTCACCTCCTCTGTTACAACTATAGACCTTCCTGGCTTCCTTCATGTCCCAACTGAAGTCCTACCTTCTACAGGAAGACTTCCCCAAAAGTGACTGATTGCTCCTAAACATCCCAAGCACATAAAAGACTTGTATAAATTCAATTACAAAGCACTCCTTAAAGAAATAAAGAACAATTTAAATAGTTGGAGGAATATTCAAAGCTCATGGGTAGGCCATGCTAATATAATAAAAGTGACAAAACCACCCAAATTAATTTACACTTTTAATGCTATATCCATTAAATTATCAAAGGATACTTTACAGAGCTTGATAAAATATCAACAAAATTCATTTGGAAAAACAAAAGATCTAGACTAAGAAGGGAAATGATGAAAAGAACAAAGGGACAAAGAAGGAATAAGCACTTCCAGACCTCAAATTATATTATAAAGCAGAAGTCAACAAAACCATATGGTATTGATTAAAGAACAGAGAACTAGATCAGTGGAACTGGATTGACCCGGCAGATTCAGAAACAACAAAGCTCAATTACCCCATACCTGATAAAGTGTAAAAAACCAGGTCTTCTAGGGAAAAACTCACTATTTGCTAATCACATCATGTGCTAAATATAAATAACAAATTTATGTAGGAAAAGTATAGCATCACACACTTAGCTTTTAATTCACATACTTATTCTATCACCCTAGATACCATTGCACTGTAAAAAATTTATATCAAATAAGTAGCTGTACCTCAAAAAATATTTATAAAGCATTTGTACTGTTGAAGGCACTAACATTTTTTCAATCTTCCATATCCATAACCTTACCATTATCCTCAACTCAACATATCCAATCAGTTGACAGATCTTGTGTTTTCCTCCACAGTATTTCTCAAATTTGACCCTTTACTCTCTCAGCTACTCTCTTTAACTATGAACCTCCTAATTGGTCTCCCTGCCTCAAATCTCTCCCTACTTTGATCCATTCTGCATACAACTACCAGTGATTTTCCTTAAGTACAAATCTGACTGTATTACTCCCTTACTCAATAAATTGCAGTGGCTCCCTACTGCCTCAAGACTCATATGTAAACTCTTCCATTCAGTTTTTAAGACCCTTCAAAGCATAGGTCCAAACTACCGTGTTTCCCCGATAATAAGACCTATCCCGAAAATAAGCCCTCCCCTTACTGTGTAAGATTCCTCTAAAATAAGCCCTCCCCCAAAAATAAGCCCTATTGAGATTGCTACTGTAGTGAAGGTGATCCCCTGCGCTACACGCTACATTACAGTACCCTCTGTATGCACCATTCCCCACCCCCGGGTGAAACGCACACCACGCTCCGAGCTGCATCCAATCAGAGCTGCAGCAGTGAGCGCGTCATCCTGTTCTTCCCCAGTGATTTGCTTATTGAATAAAGGTACATTTTTTTGTTCACATTTACCTGTTTATTAAAATTGCTGTCAATGTTCATTAAAATAAGCCCTCCCCTGAAAATAAGCCCTCTGGTGTTTTTCTGTCCAAAAAAAAATAATAAGACAGTGTCTTATTATCGGGGAAACATGGTATCTTTGCAGTCTCATTATACTTCACTTTACTGTCTCATACAAAGGTCTCCACCTCCCAACTCCAAGTATCTGCATTGACCTTCCTTCATGCCTGAAATGCACTCCCTTTCACCTCCATCTTACAGAATTCCACTTCCTTTAATATGTAGCTCAAGCATCACCTCCTACATAAAGCATTTCCTGATCCACCCACCCAACTGCTATTAAAATTATTATATATATACTTATATATGTACTTAATTTCTCCTCCATTAGAACATAAGCTTCTTGAAAGCAGGGATTGTTTCATTCTATTTGTGTCCACAGAGTCTAGACTAGCATATGAAACATAGTATGCTTTTAATAAATGTTTGCTACTTGATTGTGTAGGCAGTAAATGGAACCATATATTTTTATACCTAGAATGGACCATAAAGGTAAGCTAACTGATCATTTTAGAGATGTGGATAACAAAACACAGAAAAGTTTAATGACTTGCTCAAAGTCACAGCTAATTTGTTGAAACCCAAAGACTAAAAATCAAGTCTTCTGACTCCTAGTCTAGGGTTTTCCCCATCACATCATGCTGCCCCTCTACTACATCAGGAAGCACACTGTGGTACAACAGAGAGGATGCTGAATTTGGAGTCTGAAGCTTTGTTCTGAATCCCAGCTCTGTCACTACCAGCTGGGAAAGTAATTTACCTTCTCTTGGTCCTACATCCTCACTTGAAGAATAAGATGGGCTGAACCAGATGACGTGAAGTCCCTTCTAGCTCTTGATCTATGATTGAATGGCCCTACTCACAAAATACTTACACATTTGGTTAAGGAGTATGAAGGCTAGGGTCTAAATCCTGCCCTTGAGGCTTAATACTTAGGTGACTTCGAATGAGTCACTTAGTCTCTCTGGAACTCAGTTTCCTCAGATGTAAAATGAAGGTACTGGACTAGAGATGGCCTGAGGTCTCTTCTCAAGGTGGAACAGGAAAAGTTCTAGAGCTATGTTCCTGTAAGCCCAGTAGAATTTTTTACCACATACATCCTGTTTCCTTTAACAATTTTTAATTATAAACAATTTAGTATAATCCTTTAAAATGTTTTAAAGTAGTTTCATGGTTTTTAATCATTTGGTACCAAAGTATTGTTGAATGTCTTTTAGCAGGGGAGAAATCCCAGCTGCTCTGCTCTGCTTCTGCTTTGTTTACCAAGGTAGATTTCCCTAGTGAGGATAGCTAGGTCCATGAGACAACTATGTGACGTATTACCTAGACGTCAGAGAATTCACCTACTAGTCACCATCTCACTTCCCCTCCCTACCCAGAGCTCTTGGACTTTCAGGTTAATTTGAGAAATGGGAGCATCAAGCAGGTCCTGACTAATGTGGTAGCAGATGCTCCATACAAGTTGTTCTTTCCCAGGCAGCTCAAGGATTCTTCTACTAAGACTAAATTACTTCTCAAAGCAAGTAAGAAGTCACCTTGCCTTTCTAAGAGTTCACAGTTCAAGTATCTCCACAATGATCTAAGCCTCTTGACTTACAAATAGGCTCCTTCCTTCCTTTCTCTCTTCTTTCTTTCTCTCTTCCTTCATTTTTCTCCTTCCTTCCTGTCTTCCTTCCTTTCTCTCTTTCTTCCTTCATTTTTCTCCTTCCTTCCTTCCCTCCTGTCTTCCTTTCTTTCATTCTTTCTCACCTTCTTTCTCTTTCTTTTTTTTGGCAGACAAGAATTTAAAAGGGGCTTTGGAACACTCAAAGATAGCAGTAATAATAATAGCTCATATTTACAGTGCTTGAGAATATACAAAGCACTTTCATCACAGTTGAACTATATAGTTATTAGAGACACCATTTTACAGATGAGAAAACTAAGACTCAATGAGGTTAATTAAGCAACTAGCTGTTATTCACATAGCTAGAAAGTGAGAAAGTTGAAACTTAGACCCAAGTCTCATAATGCCAAGTTGGTGCCCTTTTCATTATATCACACTAGTCTCCAACTGATTTTCTACCAAGACCAAGAATCCCAACTAAATCTCCTACAGGGCTCAATAAGCTTCCACTTGCAGACTTCAAATGCAATGACCAACCACAATGTTACAGAGGACCAACGATGAAGCATGGTACCCACCCCCTCTACAGAGAGGAGAAGGACTAATGATACAGAATGAAAAATACATCTCTAAATGTAGGCATTTATTTATTTTGCTTGAAGATGCAGATTTGTTACAAGGATTTTGTTTTTCTTTTCTTTCCAATGGGTATGGGACTAAGGAGAGAAAAAATGCTTATTAATTTTTCAAATAGAAAATTAAATTTTAAATATTTAAGAAGAAATTCACTATCCTTCAAGGTAGCCCAGTTCTATTTTTGATAGCTCTAATAAATAAATAATTGATTTATTTATGAGTAATAATCTGCTTTTTCACCATTTCCACTCACTGCTCTTTGTTCTGTCTTTCAGGGATTGGCTGACCACATTTAACTCCCCTTCCTGATGACCACCCCTTCAGATACAATCATGCCCCCTGTAAGTCTTCTATTCTCTAGGCTGAACATCACCATCTTCTTCTGTGGTCAACCTTTCCTTAATCATCTTGATTACTCTCTTTTACAAACGCTTCTTACTGTGGTCCCCAGAACTGACTACAACACTCCAGATATGTACTAAACATCACAGCATGCTACAAAACTATAATTTCCTTTCTATAAACACCATACTTTGTTAATGGAGCAGAACAAAACACCTCTTACAACATTCACAAGAATAAATGGAAGAGGAATGGGATAAGCATTTATATAGTGCCTACTATGTTCCAGACATTATGCTCAGGGCGTTTTACAAATATCTCATTTTATCCTCACAGCAATCCTGAAAGGTAGGTGTCGTTATTATCCCCATTTTGCAGTTAAGGAAATGGAAGCAAACAGAAGTTAAATTGACTTGCTATGGGTCATATAGTTAGAAAATATCTGAGGATGGATTTGAACTCAGGTTTTCCTAGAGCCAGGTCCAGTGCTCTATTCACAGTGCTATCAGCTGCCTCCGGAGTTAATGGAGTAAATGGGTTAGGACTCCCTAAATATTTGGTCAGAAAAAAAAAAAACTGTGTGCAAGCATATTCTCTCAATTACTCAAATGAGTTTGTGAGCTCACCCATTTGGAAGCTTCCTCCAAGTAGGCACTATATCACTCCATCCATGCTTTCCCATTCATTGCCACACGTATACACATCCTTCCTAGCTGAGGTGGTGAAGTAGATAGAGCACTGGCCAGGAAGTTCTGAGTTCAGATCTAGCCTCAGACATTTGACTGTGTGACCCTAGGTGAGTTACCTCAGTTTCTTCAACTATAAAATAGAGACTATATCTCCCAGGGTTGTTGTAAAGATTAAATGAGATAATATTTGTAAAGCAATCAGCACAGTGCTTAATATATAGCACTCCCTTCCCTCCCTTCTTCCCAAAAGTTTATCACATGGGGTCCACCCAATGGAGAAACAGATCTTCCTCAATTTCTCCTAATATTATTTGGATGGCCATATCTCTGGCCATCTCCCCTGCCTCCCATTGTGACCTCTCAGTCCATCTTCTCTTTCTATCACACAATTATCTGATGACACCCTTTACTCTTAATCTCCTTCAAACTTCCTCAATGGTTATATAGTTCAGGCTGCTCACAATCACCCTGTGCCTTTCCTTTGCCCCTCTGTGTGATGTTCATCTTTACAGAATTCGAAAGGAAGAAGGGAGCGAGCTAGATCACTTTAGGGAAATTGCAAGGAATTTTTACTGACCCCAAGTTTCCCAGAATTAGCTAAGGCCCATCTTTCAATGCCACCATTTTTTTAACATTGCTATAAAGCAGTGAGACCTGGAATACCAATGTCTGCAAAGAACTAAAGATAAGCATGAACAAACAAAAACAAATATATATACATATAAAAATTATACGTTTATATGTAATATAAAAATTATATGTTTATATATATGAAATTAATATAAATATAAAAAAATAAATCAAAACCAAGAACACTTGAGAAGGCTATTTAGACCACAAAACAGGAGTCTTCTGTTTTGCCCTGTCCAGAGTTACTTCTTAGGTGTATGCCTCTTATGTTTGAATTCTTGATATCATTTTTCTCTGTCATTCTAAGAGCTATAAGGAGTTTGGTCATGTTAGTCACTTATGTGTAAACAGTAGGATATGGGAAAGGAAACTGATCCAAACAGAGGAAAAAGGACTATAGCCCTGACTCAACTAAACTGATTTTATACTACTTCAACTCTTTAATACTACAAGTAATCTAATATCCTATTGATGTGAAAACCCCCTCTAATAGGGGAGGTGACAACCCATTACCACTTCTATAAAGTGAAAATATTCTCCCTTAAAAGATATAGAATTGAGTGTATTTTGAATTTGTGGACTTCTACTTCATAATTTGTTTGCTTTCAATTAATACAAGTCAATACACTTAGAAAATTTCAAACAGTTGCATCTTAAAATGATCAATAATGAAATATGGCTATTTGAAACACATAATGGGAATCCATTTTACACTTGAGAAAATGAGACCACTAAACTAGGTAAGCTTGTGGGTCTGTTGAAGCTCTATGATTCATAAGGTCCTTCAGATAACTATTAAGGACTTTTTCAAGAAAATGTTTTATTTATTTTAGTCCAAATTATTTAATTCTATAAAACTTTAAGCTCAATGAGACCAGGCCACAGTAACATGAACTAGGTTAAAAAGCTAGTTGGTAGAATATTATCCAAATTTTATACTCCCTCTAGAATGTACCATAGTGCTTTACACACAGTAGGCATTTCAATGTCTAATGAATCCAATTTAAATAAAATGAGCTTTGGTTGTTGGCTGTTCTTTATACATGTGGAGTTTCCTTTGGCAATACACAAGCTAAATTGTTTTCAATTGTTATTTTTTTAAATAGCCTTGTTTTTTATTCCTACAGAAGATCCAAATGTATAATAAACCACTTCCTAATAAGCACTACTATTTATTTAAGGAATATGGCAAAAAAGAAATTAGCTATAGAGCTGCTAGAAGTAATTATGTTGCCTTCAGACAATTAAGATAATGCTTATGAAGCTGGGAGAGACATCGTGCCTAGGGGAAAGAATGCTGGTGCAGGGAATCAGGAAACTTAAGTTTTAATGCCAACTGCCAACCTAGCTTCTCAACCTTAAAAAAAGTACTAAATTTCTGAGTCTCAGTTTCCTCATTTTTTATTAAATGAGGTGAATTAACTTAATCTCTAAGGTCCTTCCCAGTTCTCAAATTCTCTAATTTATGAAAGGCAGTATCCCGTACTAGATAAGAGAGTCCAGGAGATTTTCACTAAAGTCCTACCTCTGCTATATACTGACTGAACCCGGGCAAGTCAAGCGTCTAACACAACTCTGAGGCAAGCTGAGATGATGCAAAGCTGCATTAGGAGTCCCCTATACCAAGGAAATCCCAGGCCCAGTCCCTATCCCAATTCCTATGACTACCAATGAATTATTAGATTATTTATGACGTAGTCCAAAGACATTTGAACAATGGGAATTTTTTCTAATGACAGAATAGGCCCAGTGCCTCTCCCTATTTCTCACACTGCCACTGAATTATTAGATTCTTTGTTTCAAATATATTTGAACATTCATGAAAAAATTCCTAAGCCTAAATTATCTGTGCTTTTAAAAATCAAACCATTATTTTTTCTTACTGCATATGGAAAATTTTAAATGCACTTTTGCATTTTAATTAACCAAATACTTTACATACACAGTATAAAGGTTTAAAGGTTTTCCTTAAGACAAAGCATCATCTATGTAAAACTTTACATACTAATTTACAAACATGAATGTTCAAATCTCTCCATAAGTGTGAGTTCATTACAACAATGTCATTTATTTCCTATGCTAAGATCTATATAAACATTAAAGACTGGTCCTTATTAAGTCAAGTTTAGAAAATTATCTAATTAACCAAATTTCCAGAATTTTACTTAGAAGACTTCAAAATTGAGAATTGGTCACAATGATTCACAAAATGGCATACTTAGAAAAAAAATTACTCTTTCTATCAGCTCCCAGGGAGGTCCCTGGGCATGTTATTCACTCACCTGGATTCAATTACAGTAAAACTTCACTAGTTCAGTACAATACCTTGAGTATAGAAGGACAAGAAAATGATGGGCTGTGCTGGGAAACAGGCTAAGCTTGGAACCAAGACTGGAGAGACTTCAACTAGGCTTACAGTCAGAAAAGAAGCAGCTGGATCCAAAGCCTTGTTCAAACACTTGTTGTATTGCCTTTGAACAAATCACAAGTCACTTCACTTGCCTGGAACTATTTTATTATCCCTATGATGGAGCTGAATAATGCTTGACCATCATGGAGTTGTTGCAAGGAAAATGTTGATAAACTATAAAAATACTATAGAAATTTAAGTTATCCTAATTGTTGTAATAATAGATAAAGTAGCAGAGAAGTAGGATTGTTGTTATTAAATCTTGAATTATAGATTATATTGTAATAAGTATAATTTTATTATTTTCAGTAATATATGTTAAGTAGAACTGGATTAAGAAAGTACTGCCTTGTAAAAATTTAGAGTTGAAATAATGAATAAAAAGTAATAATAAAGGCAAATATCAGCTTATATTTGCACAGCATTTTACCATTTGCGAACCTTTTACGTGCAATATATTTCTTTTAATCTTTATGACAATCCCAGGAGCTAAGTAGCTACAAGGATAGCTAAGTAACAGTAGAAAGAGGGCAGGACTTAGCTTCAGGAAGACCCAAATTCAAATCCTGCCCCCAGACACTGATCAGCTTTATGAATTTGGACAAGTGACTCAGTATCAGTTCACATCTTAATTGTGAGGACCAAATGAGATAACATACATAACATGTTCTGAAACTTTAAAGTACTACACAAAAGTGAGTTATGACTTTTGTCATCATTACTGTTATTATTAATAGGAAACTCCCTTGGAGGAGTTCCTTCTATCAGTTCAGATTGGCAATTTAAGGGTCATAGGAAGTGGCCTGACCCTGAGAGATTAAGTGATTTGCCCAGGGTTAGTGATTCAGAGGCTGAACATGGACCCAATTCTTTCTGTCCCCTAGACCTGCTTTCTATCAACACTATGCTACATAGTAATGCTTAATTACAGTTTGCTGAATTGAAGACAAAAACGATTCCAAGTAGAAAGAAAAAGGAGCTAGCTAAAGAGACTGACAACTGCAATTTTCCTGAGTACTTTGTCTAGCTATCTCCTTCCCCTCTCATTCTTCGCATTCCCCTAAAGTATATAAACTCCTCAGTGGCAAAAACTATGTCATATGTTATCATTATGATATCTCTTGTGAGAGGCAATGCAGTTTGCTGTTGAACTACATTCTTTTGCAGGCAAATGTTCTCATCTTTATTACCCGGTGAGTATTTTCCCTCCCGTTAAGAGAGATGATTCAAACGATCTGGCTATCTCTATGTGAAATAATCTTCCTGTATTCTCAGTGACTAGCACAGGACCTCCTTGCACGTGGGAGGTACTTCATAAATCTTTATTGAATGAGGACACTAAGACCTAGTGATGGTTAGTGATTTACTCAAGGCCTTACAGCCAATCCACTATCAAACTACAGCCTCTGGAAAGGCAAACAAAGTCTCACTGAAATTTTGTCTCCCCCAGAGGCATTAGCACTGTGTGTTCTACAAATAGTTAGAATGTAATAAATCTCTATTCCTGTTCCTATTTTTTTTTAATATTCTGACTCCAAGTCCAGGTTACTCCCCTTTCCCCTACAGGACCCCCCCTCCCCCAGGATATAATGTTGCCTCCCATAAGTAAAAAAAAAAAAGAATAAGTTAGTATCAACATATCAAGTGTGATATCAATAATCCTTACCTAAACCTTGCTACGTAGGTTAAGCTAATTTTTTCCCTACAAAGAAAGGAAGCTGTCTCTTCCAACTGACTGGTTTAATATAATAAGGTTTCAGCAACTGGTACAGGTCTCTAGTTGTCAAAAAACAGCTATGTACAGAGTGTTGGGCTTGGAGCCTGAATTCAAATCCAGCCTCAGACATGTATTATCTGTGTCAGCCTGGACACATCACCTGACCTCTTTTTGCCTCAGTTTCCTCAACTATGAAACGGGGATAATAAAAAGCACCCATCTCCCAGGGTTGTTGTGAGGATCAAAAGAGCTATCTGTGAAGTGCTCCGCACTGTCTGGCATACAGTAGGTGCTCAATAAATGCTTCTCCCACCCTTCTTCCCAGAAAGTCAGTCCACTAGGCATTCAGGGACACTCACCACACCCTACTGTTCTGATGAGGTTTCTACATGGAGACAAGGAGGGGAGGGCATGCATGCCTGCCTGAACCTTTTCTGTGTCTTGACTATTCTTTTTATGCCACAACTGGACAAACTTTTTGGCCTACAACAATAAACAGCTGTTTCTAAAGTATTACAGGATTTTTAAAATAAATTATTTTAATTTTAAACATTCTCCTACAATTTTGTTCCCATCAACAACAAGCTTAACAAATCCTTCCATCATTAAAAATGCAAAGAGAAACATCAGTCCCTGCCAACTCATCACAAATTGTGAATTAGCCTGAATTAATAAGGTTTTGCTTTAAATGGAAGTGACACACAAATCAACTTTTCTATCTCTTGACATATTGGTTAGTTGAGTCTTACAAAATACCATTAGTGAGATGTGTCACACTGAATTCTATCAACTTAAATGTGAGAAAGATTTAATCTTCACTCCCTTCCTGCCATCCTGCTCTGTGGCTAATGGCTCCACAGCCGTCTCCAAGTCAACTTTGATTCTTTCCTGTTCTTTCACTCTGTGAATCAAAGGAATACTCAAAATATGGCCATTTCTTTCCATACAGCTTTGATTTCTATCTTTTCCTCAGTCTAAGGGCTTTATATTTTTATGAGGATAACACTTCCAATGTCAGTTGCCTTTTCTTCTATTTCCAAATCAAAATTTCATCTTCATCTGATTTGTTCCTAAATGCCAACAAGAAACAGGTCAGAAAGAGGAGTTCAAGTGTTGCTATCTACTGGTGGAACATTTATGACATTTGTTTTACTGTGACCTGAATAAAAAACAACATAAAAAGGAAAGAGACTAAACTTCTATTCCCAGCTGCACTACCCTAATATTTACTTGTGATACTATTGTAGACATACACACCTCTGAATTTGAATCATTGCCGATGAACTGATACAAATTTGGCTTTATTGCCATTACACCATTAAATGTTACTGCCTAATTAGGGTTTTGTAAATCTTAGGAATATATACAGACACACACCTGTACTCTATGGAAGTCCTCCTCTGATGTCCCCTCACAGCATCGAGGTGCAATTAAATTCTAATAGCTGGAAGGGCAGGTAGGTGGCATAGTGAAAGAGCACTGGACCTAAAGGAAGGAAGATTGATCTCCCAAAGTTCAGCTCTGGCCTCAGACACTTACTAACTCTGTGACCTTGGGCAAGTCACTTAACCTTGTCTGCCTCAGTTCCCCATCTGGAAAATGAGCTAGAGAAGGAAACGGCAAACCACTCCAGCAGTATGGCCAAGAAAACCCCAAATGGGGTCATGGAGAGTTGGACATGCCTGGAGAATGACCAAACAACAACAAAAATAGCAGAAAGCACATTTTAGCTAGTTCTAAAAAGCTGAAAAGAATGCTGGTACAGAACAGGAGATAGACCACGTATCTAGCTAAGTCAAGAGAAGTTCATGACTAGAAAGTTGACTACTACGTAATTTTTTTGGAGGGTAGTTACAGTAATTTATGAAGAACAGATGATAAGGTATAGAGAGCCTAGGGTCTGCAATATTAAAGGGAGCACCCAAACTGGTGAAGCTATAGGTTAAAGCCATGTATTGTGTGTGTAATGACTTTTTTAAAGTTTGCATTATTTAAAACTTGGATTTTCAAACTTTTTAAAGTTCACAAAGGCACAAAAGCATTTTAAATAGGTTAACATGTTCAGATTTATACTTTGTATTATTTAAAGTTTGAATTTTCAAAGCACAAATTCTGAACACCTTAATCTGTTTTAAAATGCTAAAAAGCCAACCTTGAAGTTGCAAATGACAGTCCTTGCATCAAGGCACAGTGGAAAGAGCCAATTTGGAGAGGCCCTGGTTCTGAATCCCAGTTTTGTCACTGACTAACTGTGTCACCATGGGGGCATCACTTAACCTTTGTGGGGTCCCTGTCTCCTCCTCTACAAAAAAAGGAGGTTAGATTGATGGTCTTCTAAGGGCTCTGCCAGCTTTAACTAACTCCATGATTCTCTAATACTTTCAGAAGTTTGCTCATTCATAAGAAAAGTCCAATGGATAGGGAATTATTTGGAAGGGAAAAAATGTAGCCTCCTTATCAATACTGATAAAGGGGAATGGAAATATGTGAGTATTCATCATGCATACAGTAGAACTCCTTGAAGGAGTAGAAAAGCTCCAGTTTTTCTATAATCCTAACAGACAGTAAAAAAAAAGGGGGGGGGGACTAACACAGAAAAACAACGCAGAAGAATTTATTGATATGAGTAAATTTTATTTTAAGATAAGACAAGTCAACATTTATTAAGTACCTACTATGTTCCAAGTACTGTGCTAAGTACTGGGGATACCAAGAAAAAAAAAACAATAACAAAAGTCCTTGCTCTCAAGGATATCACAATTTAATGGGAAAGATAACATGAAAACAACTATGTAGAAAGAAAACACATACCAAATAATTTGGAGATAATGAACAGCAAGAAGGCACTTAGTATTAAGGGGGATGGGAAAAGACTTCTTGCACAAAGCAGTGAGATTTAAAGTCAAGGAAGTTAAGAGGCAGAGATGAGGGGAGAATTCCAGGCATGGGGGCAACCAGTGAAACAGCCCAGAGTTGGGAGATGAAGTGTTGTGGGAGAGGAACAATGAAGAGGCCAGTGTTACAAATGGGTAGTAAAGGAGAAAGGAAGGAGGGGAGGGACAGATAGGGGAGGAGAGTGGAGGAATGGGGAGAGGAAAAGGGGAGGGGGAAAGGAAAAAGGAAAGGAAATTTCATTTGAAAAGTCAAATATTTGGCTAAAAGTCCAGGGTCATAAAGCTACTAAGTATTTGAGGCCAGATTTGAGCTCAGGTCTTCCTCACACTAGGCACAGAGCTCTCATCATCACTGCTACACCAACTAGCTGTTTACACATGCCAAGTGTAGCACATAGATTCTGTATCCCTCCCTTTCATTATTAAACAAAACCAAACCAAACAAAAACAATTATCAAGTAACAAGACAGAAAAATAAAAATTTCTATTTCTCTCTGAAGGAACTAGTTTCTCACAGAAGTCAATGAAATAAGCCAGCACAATGAAGAGTTGAGCTCTCCTTGAAACGACTCCAAGTGAAGTTATCTGCAATGATTCTGTGCAGCTCAGACAACTACAAGTGCCCCATAGTTCCTATCAAGAGGCTCAGAGAGTTGTCAATGAAGAGTTACCAAAAATCACTGTGGTTTCACAGAACTATTATGATTTTCCCCAGGGAACATACAAGACAGACAAGCCAGAGAAGAACATATTTTGGTTTCTGAATCAGCAGAAGTTAGTTCATGAAGGCTTCGTGTCCCCACACTGTTACATAATTCCAATAGTTCCAACTTCCACCAGTTAAGGCAACTCACATCGAAGTATTTCAGATGTATACTAATGTGGTGCCTATTTAATCCCATGTCAAAATTCTTTCCTTTGCATGCATGGCCACATCCATTTGAAAACAACCCCAAGACCACACCACTCACAAGGAAGAACAAGTTAGCTGTATTTCTCAGTGGCCTCATTAATTTTAACATACTGGAAGGAAAGTGAGCTCAGGTTAATTCTCTTTATGAGAATAACGAACTAACCTATTTTGATCTCCAACTCATTTCAAAAGTTTCAGTCATAAAAACTATTTTAGCAAATTGGTAGAAGGAAAATACTAAATTAACAAACTTTATTAAGTAAACAAAGTATTGACAAACAAGAAAAAATTCATTTTTGAAAAGTCAAATATTTGGCTAAAATCCTCTTCCTTGAAGGCCCTTAGTACCATGATTGTGCTATTAACTTTTTTTAAGCTTTCAGAGGTCCAATAAATACTAAAATATTCATAACGGCATTTTTGTGGTACTATAGAAAGTAACTAGGAACAACATGAGTACTCAAAAGGAAACTATCTTTCCCCCTAAGTTCCCTCTCCCTCTCCCCTACACTTCCCTTTTCTAACAGGGGTGCCATCATGTTTCATTCCCACTCTTCCAAATTTGCAATCTAGGTAGGCATCATCCTCAACTTTTCGTTCTCGTTAATGTACCACCATACCCCCTCCCCTACCACCTGTCCCCCACATACCCACCCACCTACCTCCATCCCCACCATAAGCACCAAGTTGCTAAGTCTTGTCCATCTTAGCTCCCCAGAATCTCTTCCACCCATTCTTTTCTTTGTGCTTATCCCACAACCACCTTAGTTTAGGTCCTCCTGAATGGTGCCCCTGAATCCAGTTTCTTACCGCTCTAATCCAGTCTCTAATTTGATTCAACAGGTGCCAAGACAATATTCTCAAAGCAAAAGACTGATCATGTCACTACTCTTTTCAAGAAGCTTTAGTTGTTCCCTAGTTCCTGTAAGACAAAATCCAAACTCTTCTGTTTGCAATTTAAAACCCTTTAAAGGGGCAGCTAGGTGGCACAGTGAACAGAGCACTGGCTCTGGAGTCAGGAGGACCTGAGTTCAAATCCAGCCTCAGACATTTAACACTTACTAGCTGTGTGACCTTGGGCAAGTCACTTAACCCCAATTGCCTTGCCTTCCCACTCCACAAAAGGAAAAAAAATACAAAAAAAAGTTTTTGGGGCAGCTAGGTGGTGCAGTGAATAGAGCATTGGCCCTGGAGTCAGGAGGACCTGAGTTCAAATTTGACCTCAGACACTTGACACAAAAACTAACCGTGTGACCTTGGGCAAGTCACTTAACCCCAATTGCCCTCCCCAAAAAAAACCTTTAAAATCTGACTCTAGCCTATCCAGGCTGTGACACATTACTTCCCTTCAAACCTCTGCTACAGCCCAGTCGGCCTGCTTGCTGTTTCCCACCTATAGCCTCCATGTCCTTCCCCATGCCTGAAACACTCTGTCTTGAACTCCTCTCCTACACCACCAAATCCTCCCCTCCCCCCCCACAAACTAAGTCTGCAATTCAGCTCACTTCAAGGCTCAGCTCAGGTGTTAGGTCCTTTAAAATCACTCTCCATTGTTTCTCCAAAATTACTTTGTATGATTTTGCATGTATGTTGTATTCACTTATCTCTAAACATGTTGTCATATATTCCATCATTCCAACAGGATGTAAGCTTCTTGGAGACAGGGACTATATCTCACTGTCCCTTCAAGTTTTTGCAGATCTACCTATATTTCTCCTCCCTTGTAAAAAAAACTGTCTCAACTTTGTCACCTTTGTCAACTTCTTTTCCTTTTCCTTCTTGAACCTTTACCATCTGACTTCTACACTCGTAAAACAACTAAAAACACTCACTCCCACAGTTACTAGTGATCTCTTAATAGCCAAATGTGATGGTCTTTTCTCCATTCTCATCTTGACATCTCTAATACATTCAACACCATTGTCTATTCTTTTTCCTGGATACTCCCTCCTCTCTGGGTTTTCATGACACTGCTCTCTCTTTGTTGTCTTCCTATCTGCATGACAGCTCCTTCTCTGTCTCCTTTGCTGGATCATGATCTATATCATGCTCACTAATTTTGTGTGTACCCTAAGGTTCTAGCTTGGGTCCCCTTTACTCCTCTTCATACACTCTCTTGATGACCTCATCAGCTCCCATAGGTTTAATTATCAGAACTTTGATGACGACTACCAGATATATTTATGCAGTCCCAGTTTCTTTCTTGAATATCAGTCTTGCAACACCAATTGCTTATTAGACATCATCCTATAAGAATCTCAAACTCAACAAATCCAAAAGAGACCTGATTCTTTTCATCACCCACCCCAAACCAACTGCTCTTCCAAACTTCCCTTTTTCTGTTAAGCGCACCATCATCATTTCAGTCACCTACATTCACAACTTTGATGTTATCTTCAACTCTTAACTCTCCCTCACCCCACATATTCAAATCAGTTCTCTCACATGACCCTCTTTCTAATTACATAGTCACCCCAATAATTCAGGCTCTCACCTCTAACCTAGATTATTATCATGGCCCCCCTAATTTGTTTCCCCTCCTCAAGTCTCACGAAGTGTCAAACTGATTTTCATTAAGTACAGATCTGACCATGTGATCCCCTTACTCAATCAACTCCAATGATCCCCTATGGCCTCTAAGAGTAAATATAAACCCCTCTCCAGCATTTAAAGTCCTTTAAAACCTAGCCCCAATCTAACTTTCCAATCTTATTGCCCATTATTCTCCTTTACACATATTACAATTGAATCTGTAGTTCTTCATACACTATATCCCTCTCCCATCTCTGTGTTTTCCATTAGCTGCTCTCCATACCTGTAAGGCACTTCCTCTCAATCTTCCTCCCTTTTAGAATCCTTAGTCACCTTCCATGGCTGATTTCAAGTATCACCTCCCGTTGTTGTTCAGTCTTTCCAGTCCCGACTCTTTGTGATCTCAACTAGCATTTTCTTGGCAAAGATACTGGAGTGGTTTGTCATTTCTTTTTCCAGCTCATTTTACAGAGGAGCAAACTGAGGCAAACATAGTTAAGTGACTTGCCCAGGGTCACACAGCTAGTAAGTGTCCGAGGCTGCATTTGAACTCACGAAGACAAGTCTTCCTGATTCCAAGTCCAGTGCTCTATCCACTGTGCTACCTTGCTGCCCATCACCTTCTACATGAAGTCTTTTGTGATAACCCTCAATGCTAGTACCTTTTCCCCCAAATCATCTTGCTCTTTTTTTGCACAGACCCACCTTTCTCTTTAAGGGCAAGGATCTTTTCACTTTGGTCTTTGTATTCATAGCACCTAGCACTGTACGTAACATGGAACAGGTCCTTAAAAATGCTTGCTAAATTACTCAGGTGGTGAATGGCTGCCCAAACTGGCATATGTCTGTAATAAAACAGTACTGTTGAGTGGGAGGTTATAAATATAAGGGATTCAAGGGAACACGGCAAGATTGATAATGAAGTGATACAGAGTAAAATATACAGAATCAGAACAACAATATGCACAATGATAAACACAGTATCAATGAAAATCTGATTACTTAAAGGAAGCTCAATGGTAAGTAAATGAAAGGCAAAAGAGATCCCAGAGAACTGATAATTAAACATAGCTCTCTCCTCTTGGCAGGAGGCAAGGAACTCCAGAGGCAAAATGTTGCCTACGTGTGAGACGTAGCCACTCTAACAGTTGTTTTTGCTTAACTGTTTCTTACGAGAAAAGGCCACATTCTAGAGTTGAGAGGGAGTGATGACTGATGTAAAAACAAAAGGCATCAATAAAATTATTTTTTTAAAAGGTGGTTAGCTATTTTAGTCCTTCTATAATCTAAAATTGTCAACACAAATTAATAAGTGATCAGCTGCATCAGAACTGGGCAGATTTCCAAAAATCTAAATGACTTCTACTAGATTATAATTTGTGTTTTTATTTGAAAGTCCTGGAAAAGCTTAACTTTGACCAATTTATGAAAATAGAGGTAATCTAAATAAGAACCTCTTAGTCTCAGGTAGTTCCAAAAAAAATCTTAATGTTAAGGTTTCTTAAGGTACTGATAAAAATTATTATAAACAATTCCAGTCACTTTCCTAAAACCTAAAGCAATGATTTGATTTATTGGAAAGCTGGAAGAAACATGCCTGAAAAATCTGATCACTCATTAAAAATTGTCATCTGACCTCATGAAAATACAATACAAACTGAAGGACAGATCCCATTACTCAATCTACAGACTTCATAAACTGAAACAAAGCCACTAAATTCAAACTGGATTGGATTTCTGGGGAGGAGCTGGCCCCATACCAGAACATACTGGATCCAAGTTAAGAAATACATTACAAATCCCCAGTGAGGAACTGTCCGGAGACAGTGGCCTAGGTCTGACAGTCTAGCACTGTGTGGGCAGACTAAAGAATGAACAAAGAGTTTTTGCAACTTTTAAGTGTCATTATCAGCTCAGGGGGATAAAAACTATTCCAAATGTGTGAAGGGGCTGCCCACTTCCTTCTTTTTTTCCCTTCAAATAAGCACTGAAATACCCAAACCCATACAGTGTGTTTAGCTCCTTTTAGGGGAACAAATTTAGGGGAAAAAAAATGTATCTACCAAGATACTGAATTATTTGACAATATGATTCAGTCTAACATATCTCTGCCACGAAGCATGACAATACATCTGATGGCATTTGTTAGAGAACATAGGTCAAATCCTATTTTATTAGACTCTCAAAGACAATCTAAATATTTCAGTTACATTGCATTTTGTTGCAGTACATGTTACATAAAATAAGCAGGTCATCAATTGGTGATAGGAAAGCTTTCTAAATACAATAACTTTTGCTAGCTATTATGATGCTTATATGCTAGGAGGCACAGTGTAGAGTGCTGGGCCTGGAATAAGAAGGACCTGAGTTCAAATTTGACCTAAGACACTTATTAGTTGTGTGTGACCCTGGGCAAATGACTTACCCCTGTTTGCCTCAGTTTCCCCAGATGTCAAATAAGCTAGAGAAGCATATGGCAAACCACTCCAGTAACTCTGTCAAGAAAACCCCAAAGTCGGGGCGGCTAGGTGGCACAGTGAATAGAGCACCAGCCCTGGAGTCAGGAGGACCTGAGTTCAAATCCAGCCTCAGATACTTAACCCAAAAACTAGCATTGTGACCTTGGGCAAGACACAACCCCAAATCGCCTTCCAAAAAGCAAAAAAAAAAAAAAACCAAACTCAAAGTGGTCACAAAGAGTCGTATATGACTGAAAAACGACTTAACAATGACACTCATGACAAGATTCGGTCTGTGCCTAATAAGAAGTTTCCAAGCTAAACCAAAAGGTATGACAAAATAGACTCCTTCTGATAAAATTGACAAACTCTTTTATAATTATCAGTCCTCCACATATTCACACCATTATTATACTGAGAGACTATGTGATTCAATAGGACAAGTCATGGAACCAAAGTCAGGAATTCTAAATTTAAAGCCTGAAATTAATTCCAACCAGCTATATGACCCCAGGCATATGCCTCAGTTTCTTCTCAAAGGGTTGTAAGACAAGTGCTTTGTCAATTTTAAAATGCTAACTAAATAAGTCTGATGTTAACATCTATAAGAATTTATTGTGGCTTTTTAAATGCCGCCATATAGCTACACAAATTATTAGAAAGTGTATGGTTATTCATTTTAAACCAAATGCATAATTTGGAGCTTTTTATCCTGCAGTTAAAAAAAAAAAGATAACATACCTAGCCTTAAATAAATATAAAAAAGCAATTAAATTTTCATTGACAACTAACTGAACCTTTCATCTTAGCAGAAAGTAAGCTCCTCAAGGGTAGACTGACTCCTCTTTGTCTTTATATCCCAGAAGCTAGCAAAGCAACTAGTACCAAGCAGACCGTTAATAAATGCTCACTGAACTGAATTTTTGAAAATATACCTATAGCAACATGTCAGTTACTCCTTGAGTCACTTCCCCTTGTTTTATCAATTCATTCTTGTCTTTGCATACATATTTCCCTTTGGCATTCTGCAGTTTCCATTACATTGCATTACAACCTCCACAACTGCAGGCCTAAATATTGATTTCTATAATGAATAACATGAAGGTTGTAGTGAAAATTTATTTCATCCAACACTTATTAAGTATCTATGTGCAAAACACTGTGCTAGGTCCTGAGTATACAAAGGCAAAATGACAAATAGAGCCTTAGGTAAAAGTCTCAGGAAGCTAGTTAGTGTAATGGGAAGACTGATGGCTGTGGAGTAAGAAAGACCTGAGTTCAGATCATACCTCAAACACTTACTAGCTGCATGACCCTGGGCAAGTCATTTAAACTCTGTCTGCATCAGTTTTCTCATCTATAAAATGGAGATAATAATAGCACCAATATCCTAAGGTTATTGTGGGATAATATTTGTAAAGTGTGCCACATGTTAATTATTACAGTGCAATTTTAAGCATTACTGCAGTAATAATACCAATATAGCACTAAGACTTTTGGGACACCCTGCAATCCCTGTCCTCAAGACACTTAAGTTTAATTTTGGGACACAAACAAAGAAATGAATAAATACAAAATAATTTGAGGCACATTTGAACACTAACAATTATAAAAATATGAAAGGATTTCCTACAGGAGGTAGTATCCCACAGAACTGGGCCTTGAAGGAATCTAGGAATTCTAAGAGGCAGAAGTGAGGAGGGAGAACATTCCAGGCATGGGAGTGGGACAGGGAGGGGAGGCTGTACACAAGCAGGGAAAGAGAAGAAGGAAAATAGAAGAGTAACTGTCAAATTCTGGGAAATCATATATTAGCCTATTTGGCTTGAAAGTAGTGTGTGTATGAAGAAGAATAATGTAGAATAAATCAGAACATCACACCTTTAAAACACTTAAATCAAAATTCCTAAATTTTAGAGCAGTATTTTTTTCAACCCAATCTGTATTTTCATTAATATAAGGAACTCCTGGTGTAGAAAATTCCCTCGATGAACATAAATATACGGTAACTTTTCTGTCATTTATGGTATTAGAGAGATACCTAAGGCACTGAGAAATGAAGTGATTTGACTTGGATCACTTGGATTTGACCACATGTCAGAGGCAAGAAATGATCCCAGATCTTCTACCACTATCCCAGATGATCTCCCTCTAAAGCAATCCTTAGCTCCCAGTTATTCACACAGAATATCTCAACATCATGTCTGCTACTATGCTATCTTGAAGAAGGTTAAATTCTTATTTAAGAAATAAGACTTTAAGGCATTTTGCTTTATTAATAAATTTTACCTACACAAAGTCATGCATTCAACAAATATTCATATTCTTACTAAGTTGTTTAGGCACCTACATACTGCGCTAGGAAGCAAACTTCTTGTTTGGAAAGCATATTTGCAAGGAAACAGTTAATTAAAGAGGTACATTGAATGCTGGGATATATCACATTGGACAGCTACACATGAAACACCTTTTGTATAATCCAAAATGTGTCATTTTGCTGTATACCTAATAGCTAGAGATGAATTGAGAAGCACAATGGAAGTCCAAATACACTTGTGTGCAAGTGCACACATGTATGTGTGTGTGTGCGTACCTTCAAATTCTGGCCTCTTTCAAAACAAGATCTCAATAAGCATTCTTTCATTCAAAAGATGCAGGAATGACCCCCATCTGAGAGAATATTAACTGATAGATGGGATATGGAAGAAGCCATAGAGATTTATCTCTTCCAGATAGAAAAACAGATGAAGTTGCAGATGAAGAAACTGAGGCCTAGGAGATATTAAATTACTTGCCCAAGTACACATCAGCAGTATAGCCAAGTTTAAATCCAAGTCTCCTGACTTCAATTTCATGGCTTTCTACCTTTATTTATTTTTACCTTGCATTGCTCTTTCCAAAACCGGTTCACAGCATCCAGGAATACAATTAACTCATGTCCAGTGTGATTGAAACTGGAAAGAATCAAGTCTCAAAAAGCAAAGGTCTGAAAATTAAACACCAAGAGTTTCTATCTTTCTTAATTCAGGCATTTTCAATAGATCTGGAGTAAAAACTCCAGCAGGAACTCCTGGGAAGGGATGGACATAATGCACCCAAAATAAGAATGTGTGGATACTATATGATCTGCACCATTGGAGAGACCACCTACATCACTGAGATAACAAATCCAACCTATGAGTGACTAGGACAAATCATCTGGGTTTATTTCCAAAACCAGAACTGAAGTCAGTGGGTCTACCCTTAATACTCTAGGCACTAGTCAATCACTGCCCAAAAGTACCCCAGTCCTGAACTTCTCATTCTTGCTACAGGAGCTATTCACTACTCTTCTAGGTAGCCTCACACTGGCAAACTTTGACCTCTTCATTACATTTGGTGTCCAAAGACTCCCCAGTACAAGTCTTATTATCCAAGAGATTCAAAAGATAAGAGTTTCGTGGCAGAAAAGCAAATGGTTTTAGAAACACGACAAAACATGTTGCTAAAAGAAGAAAAGTATTACTTTAAAGATAAAATATCTTTTAAAAAGAAACATGCAAGGACATACTAAATTGTTCCATTTGTTTTTCCTCATGTAGGAAAGAGAATCTAGGGGCTGCTGGGTGGCACAGTGAATAGAGCATCTGCCCTGGAGTCAGGAGGACCTGAGTTCAAATCCGACCTCAGACAAAACATAAAAACTAGCTGTGTGATCTTGGGTAAGTCACTTAACCCCAAGTGCCCCTCAAAAAAAGGGGGGGGGGAAGAGAATCTAAATGTTAAAAAGTAATTCTCCAGACTAGTTCAGCAACAGACATTGCTATTCCAGGCCAACCTGAACTAGTCACATCATAAGTGGGGTTGTTGAATTTAACTGAACCATAAGAACAGGACCCACAGAGTGATTTGGAAGGTTTCCTTTTTTAAAACTTTAGACCACTGTTTAGACTGTACTTGAAATGAAATTAGAGACAAGCAGAATTCTTTCTCCCTCCCACTTTAAAATAATGAAGTCAGTAGCAATGGGGTGAGGATATAAGGAGGGAATAGTAAGAGGAAAGAAATGGTCTCTAATAAGAAAATTTGGTGCCAACAATCCTGTTTTAATTGTGAATAATAGTCTTATCACAACATTCAGATGCCTTAATGATTACAAGTGTCACCAGGCTGCTACTGCCTGAGGCTACTGGAACCCAAGCTCAAAGAGAGCTCCAGCTGGGTAGCATTTACTGCAGGGATACACAAGTGCTGCTGCTTCTTTTAAATCTGGTGAAATTTTCACTTTTAAAAACCATGCAAGAAAACAAAGCATGTCTTACCAAGTGAAACTTCAGTTTTTCTTAAAGATAAACTACTAAAGCAACATTTTTGTTTACTCTGAAATCCTTACAATTAGCCCTCAGTTGGTGGAAGAAGGTATTCTCTCCTTTATGAAACAATTCTTGTAAGTTTAAATCCATTTAGAACTCATCTTATCACAGATTTCACACAGACTTGACACTTCAAGCCCCCAGGAACTTTTCCGACCTTCCAGGATTATTTAGAAAAGCAAGCAGCACAGAGCTTTTCTGCATCTGAATGTAATTTCTCTCCCTCTCCCCCTTTTCTCTTTCTCCCCACCCTTTTCAGTCTCTGTCTCTCTCTCTCTCTCTCTGTCTCTCTCTCTCTCTGTCTCTCTCTCTCTCTGTCTCTCTCTCTCTCTCTCTCTCTCTCTCTCTCTCTCTCTCTCTCTCTTCCATCTCTTCCCCCTCCCTCCTTCCTGGAAGCTCTTTACTATTCCGGGCTGCAGAAGAACTTTTTTTTAGAGGAATGACGATCTAAAGTTAAGTCTATGGAATCCTTTTACTCTCCGGCCCAAGTCAGTTGTAGTAAAGGAGGAATATTTCCATTTGACAACAAACTTCTCTTTTATGTCAACTGCTAACACTTTCACAGCTCCCCCCATCTACCCACCCACCGAACCTCTCTCTCACTGCTCGGATCCCCCCAGCTGATTAGGAAGAATGGAAGTAAAGCACTCTTATAATAGAACTTTACAAAGAAGTCTGTACGTGGTATTCAGGGGAAACCCCACTTCAGAGCGGTTTTAGGAAGTGCTGACTCTCGCCGGGCTCAGGCTAAGTATAGAAAGGCTGACTGACCCTGCCTCCTGGGGTGCTCCAAAGGGGTGGCCGGCCCCCGGTCCAAGGACTGACGAGGGAGACAGCACCTCACTCCTCGCTCCCCACGACCCGCAGCCTGGGACCAGCAATTCCGCACACCGAGTCCAAAGGAGAAAGATGGAAGGAAAGATAAATGATCGCAACAAAGGAGAAAAAGAAAGAAGGGGGAAAGTGCTGCTTCGTAAAGCCCTGTAGAGAGTTGGGACTCTCCTATCCGGCGACCCAACTCCCCGAAGGTGGGGCAGCAACTGGAGATGTACTCGGAGAGAGCGGCCAAGTGCGCGAGGCAGCAGGCTGGGGTTGGAGGCACTCCAGCGCCGGAGCTCGGTGGGCAGGTGAGGCAAGCTGAAGTCAGACTATGTCTGGCTCCCACGCCCTCGGGCCTCTCCCACGACTGCCCCGCGAACTGGGCACACGGGGGATGGGGGGTTGGGGGGACGGGACGGCGCTCTTTGTCTGAAATCTCCCGGGGTGAGAGGGTGGGCTCCTTACCTTGGCTCGCCCCTCCTCGCAGCCTCCAGCCCAGACGCAGCAAGAGCTCCGGGAGCTCGCCCTCGGGGCGCCTTCTCTCCACTTCCTTCGGTCCCAGGTCTCCGAAAGGCTCCTAGAGGCCGAGGAAGCGGCGGGGGAAGTTTGCGCCCTCACTTTGTTCCAAGACCGCGCTCCGCGTCGTGGCTGCCGCGGTGGCGGCGGTGCTGAGACGCCCTCCTCCCAGCCGAGCCCTCCCCTGCCCCTCCTTCCGCACACTCCCCCCTCCTCGCTCCACCAGCCCAGCCCCAGCGGCCAGTCCCCGCCCCGCTGGGCTGGCGGGCTGCACCCCCGGGAGCGAACGCACCCCGGGACCCCGGCAACCTGAGGCTCGAGGCAGGCGGAGTCCGTGAAGTAGGGAGCCTGCTACGTGCTCCTGCTGGGCAATCCAGCCCGGCGGTCTGCCTCAAGAGCCCCCTCCACCTGAAACGATGGTTTACTTCCAGACGGCACAGGCGTATGGAAAAAACACATCCAAAGGCACTCTCGACGCCTGGAACGATTTGCTTTCAAAGAGGAAGACGAAAAAACGAGGCCAAATACTGGCAATTTTTTTTGCCAACTTCCAGACAAAAAAAAGTTTAATTTACAAAAAGCACTGCCAGAAAAAGTGGCTGTCAACTTACAGAGCACGTCCCCAAGCATCTCAAACCAGTTGATACCCAAAAGGACTAGAAGCGGAAGAGGCAGTAAGAGACCTATCCCTTCTTCTGCTCCCATCACTATATTTCCATAGTCTAGAAAGAAAGGGGTGGGCAGTGCAAACAAATGGGTGCATATCATTCTATCAGGGGAACCAGGCCAGAGAAGCCATTTGACCTGCCCCTCAAACTGAAGGTGGCCCTCAAATTGAGCAGGTGAGAACTTTAGCCCTCTGCATAATAGCATTTTGAGGTTTTCATTGCAACAAAAAAAAAAAAGTTTTCCCCCTTCAATGGTTGATGCGTTTGCAAAGTAGAAAGATGCAAAGATATTTGTTTTTAAAAACAAATTCTGTCTCACTTTTGTTGCGACTTTAGTGTTTGTATATGCATTATGCAATAACTGTTATTATGCTTAAGTGATTTAAAAGCTAAAATCAACCAAGTCCCCCTCAGAATGTCTGAAAAACCTTACCATTGTCCTTGTTCTTTCTTCTAAAGACAAGTCCTTTAAAAAGTTTCATAGAAAGGCAAGCACAAAAAGAAAAGTCACAGATAAAAATAAATGAGAATCCTTTCAAAATTAGCACATAATCATAATAGCACCATATGGATTCAATTATCATGGCAGCTGATTCCCAAATCTACATATCCAGTCCTCACTACTCTCTGAAAAGTCAGGCCCAAATGGTAAAGAGCTTACAGGACCTCTCCACCTTAAACTTTAGGTGTCAAAAACAAGACATTATCTGTGGCCCTAAGCTTCCCTCTACTACTAACTCTCCTATTTCCGTTGAGCACACCATTATCCTTCCATTCTCCAAAGTTCACAACCTCAGAGACATCTTCCCTCTTCCCTCCCCACCAGATCTAATCAATTGTCATCTTAGTTATTCAACCTCTACCAACCCTTGAATCTGTATCCTCTCTACCCTTAGGGCCACCACACTAGTTCAGACCCTCTATTTCATCTAAGCAGGATTATTAGCATTCTAATTTTAATAACCAGGCTCTAATTCTCTTCTCTTTCCAATCGCTCTTTCTGCACATCTGCTAAAATATAAGTCTAACCATCTCATTCACCTGCTCAAGAAAGTTCCATGTCTCCTTATTGTTTCTACAATAAAAACCTTCACAATTTGACTCCTTTATCTTTCCAGGCTTATGTCACATTAATGTTTTTCATGTACTGTACATTCCAATCAAATTGTTCCACTTGCTATTCCCAATACAGAGTATTCTTTATCTAAGACTCTGGCCTTTGCACAAACTGTTCTACAGGAGTAGAAAGGTCTCCCTCCTCCCTTCAGCCTCTTGGAATTCTTAAATCCTTTCCAGATGCACTACAGAAGCCTTGCCCTCCATGAAACCTTCCTAATAAAAGGCAAACTTTTTGAGGGCAGAGACTTCTCATTTTTGTCTCTGCAACCTCAATGCTAAGCTGAGTGCTGGAACATAGGAAAGGCTTAAAAAATGTTTGTTGAATTGAGTCAAACAACTCATTCCTATAACATGTAAAGGTTGACAGCAATTTCCTGATAATAGCATAATCCTAAAACTGTTGAGCAATTCTACCTTCTCAGGCTCTTTTTTTTTATATTCTGTCATCCCTTTATTAGCTATCCCCTCAGTTTTGTGTCATTTGCAAATTTTATACAAATGTCATCTATACTTTCATCCAAATCAGCAATACAAAAAAAAAATTAAAATACGGTACCAGAAATCTGTCAAAGTTGACCTTGAGTCATTAATGACTAGCCTTTGATTTAGAGACAACTAGATAGAAAAATAGATGGAGTGCTATGCTTGGAGTTAGGAAGTGTGTTCCAATTCTCCCACAAAGGGTGCCCATCAATTGGGAAAAGGTTGGTCAAATTATGTTATATAAATGTCATGCAATACTTTGTTGTTGCTGTTGTTCAGTTATTTCAGTCATGTTTGACTCTTCATGACCCCATTTTGGGGTTTTCTTGGCAAAGCTACTGGAGCGGTTTGCCATTTTCTTCTCCAGCTCATTTTACAGATGAGGAAACTGAGGCAATAGGAGTTAAGAAACTTGCCCAGGGTCACACTGCTAATAAGTGTCTGAAGTCACCTTTGAACTCCAGAAGATGAGTCTTCCTGACTCCAGGCCCAGTGCTATATCCACTGTACCATCTAGCTGTCCCAATGCAATACTATTGAGCTGTAAGAAATGGTAAAGCAAATGGTCTCTCAAAGAACTCTGTGCAGACTTGTATGAACTGATGCAGAGTGAAGTGAATAAACCCCGGAGAATGATTTATAAAATGACAATAATATTGTAAAGACAAACAACTCTGAAAGACATGGTAGTTGTGATCAGCATAATTACCAAAGGACTAATGACAGAATATGTTACTCTTTTTCCCTAATACTACCATTCTATTACAGGTAGAACATGTTAGAGGCAGGATTTGAACTTAGATCTGACTCCAGAGACAATGTTCTTTCTGTTTTTGCCACACAACCTTTCCATTTTAGTCCCTGACCCTAGGGTCTCTCTTTGACTGGAGAGGGTAGAGGTAGACCTTGGACAGCTTCTCTTAGGTCCTCCAGTATTTCTAGAAACTCATCACTCTGAATGATGAAACCAACTCTAATTTGTACCTTCTCAGATCATTTCCCACCTGGCTTCAGGACTTCATTATGCCAAGCCACCTAGGTACCCTTATCCCCTTACACATTGACTCCCCCAAACTTTTCAATTTCAGCTAAGTGGCATGGTGAATAGAGTGCCAGGCCTGGAGTTATAAAGACTACTTCCTGAGTTCAGACACTTACTAACTGTATGACCTTGGGCAAGTCAGTTAACCCAGTTTACCACTGTTTCCTCATCTATAAAATGAACTAGAGAAGGAAATGGCAAACCACTCCAGTATCTCTGTCAAGAAAATCTAAAAAGAAGTCACTAAGAGTTGGACATAACTGAAAAATGATTAAACAACAACAAACTTCTCCCTTTAGATTGTAAACTCCATGAGGAGAGGGACTTTCTGTGTACCCTAAGCACATAGCACAGTTCCTGGAACATAGTAAGACTTTGATTCTGACTGTCTCTGCCTCCTATCCAAGTTAGACTCTGCCACAGGCATTGGTCCCTACACCAAGCAGTCCAGTGACAGAGCCCCAATAGTAATACTAATCATCCATTCAGCTTAATTCCTTTTTCCAAGGAGTTCAAATCAAGTTTTACAGCCTGCTAGTAGAAAAGAACCAGGATTCTAGCAATTGTTAATTACACTAAGTCCATTTCTCCCTCTTTTTTTTAATGGGCATATTTGCAGTCTCCCACCCATTGCCTAAGGGGATAGTTAATGGGGAAAAAAGAATTCATGCAATCAAGCCAAGCTTTCCTCTCTGTTCTCAGTTTTGGCAAGAAATTCTGCCAAGGGATTAAAGTAAATTGCCAAGAGTTAGTAGAGGTTTCCCAAGAGGGTTCTCTGCTAGTAGGGCTCTATCTCCCTGAAGGATTTCTTGCCAACCTTTTGTGGATTCTCTTTTTTCTTGGTTTACTTCACTGTCTTTTTCAGCTATTTGAGAAGGGGCAAATTTTCTTAGTATTGTTTGGTGTACAAGACAAAGCAACCTCCAGGGTTATTGATAACTGAGGCTCAGCCCTCCTCAGAAACATAATCTAGGGAAGTCACTCTCCTTGCTGCTGATTCAGCAGCAAACACTGGTGTATGTTTGCCTTAATCAAATAAGGGGGTGGCTGGGGAGGGGGCAGGGTGGAGAATTAATAAATCCTCTCTATTTGTTTCTCTTTGAAACCGAATTTTCTGGTCATACACACCATACATACCCAGATATTGTTAATAGCCAGCTCTATTATTTTCCAAGAACTGGAAACAATATAGGTGAGCATCATTTAGAGAATGACTGAATAAATTGTGGTATGTGAATTTAATGGCATGATGCTATGCCATAAGAAATATGAAGAAATCAGAGGAAGCATGGGAAGATTTATGCAAACTGAGGCTGAGTGAAATAAGCAAAACCAAGAAAACAATATGGGTATCTAGGTAAGGTATGGGATAGAGGACTGAATTTGGAGTCAGAAAGTTACCCAGTCATTTCACTCATATCCAACTTTTTGTGATCCTGTTTGGGGTTTACTTGGCAAAGATACAAAAACAGTTTGCCATTTCCTCCTCCAGCTCGTTTTACTTATGAAGCAACTAATGCAAACAGGGTTAAGTGACCTGTCTGCTCAAGGTCATACAGCTAATAAGTGTCTGAGGTCACATTTGAACTCAGGTCTTCCTGACTCCAAGCCCAGTGCTCTATCCACTGTGCCAGGTAGTCAGGAAAAGTAGAGGTAAAATCCCTCCCCAGATGCTTACTTTGTCTGATGTGATCCTAGACAAATCACTTAATTTCTTTATGCCTCAGTTTCATTGTTTGTAAAAATAAGAATAATAATAGCTTACATTATAAGATCAAATGAGATGACATGTAAAATACTTTGCAAACCTTAAAGTGCTATGGATACCATGTCTTCCAGAATGAAAATCAGGACACAGTCCTAGAAAGGATATTTGTTTTGCAAAACATCCCTAAGAGGATACTCTCTCTCTCTCTCTCTCTCTCTCTCTCTCTCTCTCTCTCTCTCTCTCTCTCTCTCTCTCTCTTTCTCTCTCTTTCTTTCTCTCTCTGTTTCTGTCTCTCTGTCTCTCCCTCCCTTTCTGTCTCTTTTTCTCTTCCTCTCTCCATAGATCAGTGCAGGATAATCCATGATATGTGGTTGAAAGTAGGCAGAGGCTCAAACTGTTTTCAGTTCGTATTAGGAGCCTCAAGGATGTCACCTTTTTATTACTTATATCCAAAGATAGGAGTCAAACCTTTCAAACCATTTCTATGAAGATTATTAGTGTTACATCACTTATGCTTTTAATCATTTAACATTTGTTAAGTTCTCTTAAATTATGTCTCTGGCAAGTAGAAGTTTTTTTTATTTGTTTTAATCTGTTTAACTGCTAGTGATAATCATGGTAATGATGATAATAATAGTTCACAGTTCTATAGAGCTAGAGAGTCTACTAGGAAACTAAGTGATGTAATGAAAAGAGGCAGGAAGACCTGAGTTTAAATTTGGCCTCAGACACTTACTAGCTGGGTGACCCTGGACAAATCAATGAACACTGTTTGCCTCAGTTTCCTTATCTGTCAAATAAACTAGAGAAGGAGATGGCAAAAAAAATTCTAGTATCTTTGTCAAGAAAACCCCAAATGGGATCATGAAGAATTGTACCCAACCAAAACAACTGAACAAGATAGTTAACAAAGTTCTTTCTTCATATGCAAATATTATGCTTCCCATTATACAGAGTAGGATAATTAGGCACAGAAAAGTTAAAAGATTTTCCCAAAGTCATGAACCAAGTAAATGCCAGGACCCAAATTCAGTTCTGCTGAATTCAAGTTCATTGATCTTTCCACTGCACCAGCTAGTAAGCCAAATACTACATGGAAGCCACATATCGACAGTCCTTGACTTCATATAATACCCAAGGCATGAGGTAGTAAATCCTTCTTCCAGGACTAGGAAAAGTATCTTTAAGCTACCCACTTGTATTATTTCTATTGGACTAATGACTATAAGAAGGGGTTATGCCAATTTTTGGATTCATTGATATTTGTGGTCTTGAAGATATTTTACCACATGCTTAAATTTGTGAAAAAGTTTAGGAGGTTTCTGCAGGCATCTTTGAGAGTGCTAGACTGTTTTCATTCTAAATTGATTTTCAGGAGTCTCCTTTATGATTTCTTTTGTCTTTATCCTTACTTTTCTCTTTCTAGTTTTGAAGCTATGATATCAACTCCTAAGAGGAAATCCAAAGTTCTCTAACTTAAATGTAGTCTCTGTGTCTCTCGCCCATCCTAGACTAAGTTTACCATCTCTTCCTCCTCTTGACAAGAACAGAGCCAAGATTCTTTAAAGAAATACATTAGGGGCAGCTAGGTGGCACAATGAATAGAACACTGGCCCTGGTGTCAGGAGGACCTGAGTTCAAATCCGACCTCAGACATTTGACACACTGTGTGACCTTGGGCAAGTCACCTAACCCCAATTGTCTTCCAGGGGGGGAAAAAAGAAATATGTTAAAAGGAATGATGAATGGTAGAATTTCAAGAGGAAGGTGTAATAGGAATGTAAATTTTTAAGATCTTCCCTGCCCCTAGGCTAAAGTGCACCTGGAGCCTGGGGTGGGAGGCTTGTTTTTCAGTAGGTACTTTTTGATTGGCCAGTGGGTCCAGAAGGTTGTTACATTCTCTGAGCCAGGCTATATAAACCCTGATTTGAGGCTTTGTTTTGGGGTTCACTTTGAGAAGCGTTCTGTGATTTGATCAGATGAGACTCTGGGAAGCTGTTGTTGAGAGCCCTCCCCACCTTTGAAAAACCCAGATGTTGATTTGGTATGGATGTAATGGTTGGACAGTTTGGAAACCTGTCTATTTGATCTGTTTCTCTGTCTTGATAATTCTGTCTGTATATTCTGAAGTTCGGGGTGCTGACCTTTTTCCCCTGAACTAGGTAAATGATACTTATTTGACAGATTAAAGTAAGCTTGTTAACCCATTTTGAGTTGCTTTCCTTTAACAAAGCAGATCCAAGAACCTGTATTGGCAGCCACCCTGGGGATGCTTGGGGTGCTTGCTGCTACAGAAGGCAAAAGGGTTTATGTTCAGTGCAGGCCATTGTTCAAGACTTAAGTATTTGTTTAATCCCATGGAGTCTGTCTCAGTCTGGGGACCACTGCTTCCTCCCTAAGCCAGAAAACAGATCCACTCATCCCATGAGGGATTGACTTGCCCTCCACGATCATGAAAAAAGTTAGCACAATGCACAAAGTTAGCTCCTATTTGCCTAAAAGAATATTAAACACAGTGAAACACTATTAACTCTGTATTTTATGCCTAAAGCCCCTTTTAAAACCACCTATTAACATTATCTTTATCATTATATCATTATCTTTCCACTAAAACCTACTTCCAAATTTGCCTATTTCTGTTGATGGTGACACTATCCTTGTCACAACTTGGGTTTCATCCTCAACTCCTCACTTGCATTCACATCACATAGCAAATCACTGGAGAATCCTGTCATTTCTACCTGCACATCTCTCCCATGGGTCCTCTTCTCACTATCCCTCACATAGTCAACCTTCCTAGTTCAGGCTCTCATCACTTCTTGCCTAGACTATTGCAAGAGGATCTTAATCAGTCTCCTTCCTCAAATCTCTCCCCTCTCCAACCCATCCTTCATAAAGCTGCTGCCAAGGTGATTTTCCTAAAGCTCAGTTCTGATCACATCCAAAATTCTAGGGCAATGGTGGGGAACCTGTGGCCTCAAGGCCACATGTGGCCTTGAGGACACAGATTCCCCACCCCTGCACTAGTGTATTCCTACCAGCTCTAGGATCAAATATGAACTCTGACATTTCAAGTCCTTCACATCTTGGATTCAATCTAACTTTGTTTCTTTATTATGCATTATTCCTCTTCATTCACTCTATAAGCCAACCCATCTGGCCTTCTCTTTGTTTCTCAAACATGTCACCACATCTCCTGTCTCTGTGTCTTTGCATTCTCCATCTCCCATGCTTGAATGCACCTTCTCCTCACCTCTGCTAACTAGGAATCTCTAGTTTCCTTCAGAATGTCACTAAATTAGCATCTTCTATGAGAGATTTTCTTGACTCTCATTGGCTAATATCTTCCCCCTACAAATGACTTTGTATAAGTAATTACTTTGTATAAGTAATACATTGTGTATATAAAGTATATAATTATTTGGGGTATGCCTATACATGCACATATTGTCTCAACTATATATACATATGCTCTCTCATCTATGTCTCATCTGTTTCACAATAGAATGAAAACTCCTTAAGGGTTGGAACTGTTTCACTTTTGTTACTGTATGTCCAGAACCTACCAAAGTGACTAGCATATGGTAGATCTTTAGTAAATATCTAGGGCAGCTAGGTGGTGCAGTGGATAGAGCACTGGGCCTGGGGTCAGGAAGATCTGAGTTCAAATCCAGCCTCACACACTTACTAGCTATGTGACCCTGGGCAACTTACTTAACTCTATTTGCCTCATCTGTAAAATGTGCTGGAGAAGGAAATGCCAAACTTTTCCAGTACCTTTACCAAGAAAACTCCAAATGGGGTCATGAAGAGGTTGGGCATGACTGAAAAAAACTGAACAATAACAATCAATATCTGCTTATTGACTTATTGATTTTTCTAATATAACCACAATATGAAACATTCTCGGTCGCAGGGTGGATAGAGCAGTGGACCTGTAGTCTGAAAGACTAAAGAATTGCAGCCATGAGAGGAGAAGGGGCTTTACCCAAATAGTATGTGGCAGAGGTGGGATTCAAATCCATATCCTCTTCTACTCCATTTCCACCCATTTGCTGAACCAGGTTCCCTAGATGAGTCATGTAACTTGCAAAACACAGATTCATGGTTTCTTTTTTTAGCCTTTTAAACCAGGTAAACCAGAAGGATTTGACTCAGACATTCTAAATGATAGAGGAAAGAAAAGGAGAAGAAAAGGGGAAGAAGATGGCTGGATTTCCTCTACAGAGATCAAAGATAGTTTATGAATAGTTAAAGCTAATTCTAGTTGGCATGGGCCCATCTGTTGTGTGAGGGACCTTTAGAACTGAAGTAACCTCTGTAATTAAACTGTATAGAAAATGGACTTCAGTCCATACATCAGCATCACAACCTCTGTCCTTGAAGAAATATCCATAAATTCAGATTAAGGGCATTTGGGATGTAGTTAAATTGGCACCTATGTACCTCTCCAAATATGACAATATTTTGGCAGTGTGTGTGAAAACCCTGTGTATTTAATCCAGCAGATTTAAATTCAATATAAGATTCAAAGTCCAATTTATAGTATGTAGATCCATTTAATCTCTTCTTAATTTTACATGCTACATTTTGGGAACAGAACAGAAGAAAAACATTGAATAAATACAATAAAAGTATAGTAAATATTCAAAAATCTAGAAACTTCATTAGGTTCATAAAACACTGTGAAGGGTTTTTTTTTCTGATAACCATCACATATATTCAGTTTGAAATTTTAGAATTAAAGAATCTCACAAGTGAAAAAAAGAATTTAGAGATTTTTTTTTAACCCATTGTCTCATTTCATAGATTACGAAACTGAGGCCCAGATAGATAGCATGTGGGTAAGGTATAGCACTTAAATCTGTCTGTGTCTTCTTTTCAATTCAGTTCAACTCAATAAACATTTATCAAGTGCCTACTATGTACCAGGCACTGTGCTAAATACTGGGGATACAAAGGAGCAATAAGAAAAACAGTCTTCGCCCCCCAAGGAGTTTAAAATCAACACAGCTCTGGGTAGATCTTGTTCCATGGAGTTCAAACCAAGCAGAGCTGTATGTGGAAAGTTGAGAGTGACATAGAAAGTCCAAGTCTTCTGATTCTAATCTAGTGTTCCTTTGTGGTTAATCAATCAATCAACAAGTATTTATTAAAATTTATTAAAAATTGTGCCTACTATGTGCCAGGCCCAATGTAACTATGTGTTAGGCACTAGGGATACAAGTACCACAAGAAATAATAATAATCCCTACTGGCAAAGAGCTTACAACAACATATAAAAGATCCACAAAAATTCTGAATGGAAGTGTTTGCCCCAAGGGTTGGAAATGTTTTATTACTCATTATTATGAATGAATGTGATCTTGAATTAGCACAGTTAAAATATAAGTTAAGAAATTTTTAAAAATGAACAATAATCCCACCGTAGAATCATGCAATATTGCATAATAAAATGGATAATTTAGCAAATAATGTGAACTTGGAAGCCAAACAAGTTACTCAAAACAGACCCTATCAGCAAATTGCTTTTACTGTGAGAACTTTTTCAAAATTATTTGCTTTCCCTTGTTAAAATGTTTGTGTAACAAAGCAGTTTGGAGATGTTTGCTTTCCACTTCCTAAAGGAAAATTTTAAAGACAGGTCAGGAGAAGAACTTGAGAGAATTAGTAGACTGTGTAAGAAATCTCTACTGACTTTAGTTTTTTCAATGATAGTTTAAATTTGAGGTTCATGGTTTTTCTGCCAACAGTCCCTACCCCCGCACACATACACACAAAGTTAAGCTTTCAGATGCATTCTACAAGCTTAAGATTCATATTCCAAGCTACTTATTCCTTTCAAACTGAAATGCTTTTCTTTTGTATGACTAAGTTAATAGGTGATAGCAAGGGACATCAAGATATACTATGAAGACTACATTTCATTTGGTAACTTTTTTCAAATTTGAGGAATTCAGTTTCGATTTTCTAGAAAATTGTAGAATATGTTTAAAGAAACATTCAGTGGGTCCTGAAAATTACAGGATATATGACATCTTTCTGCCCACAATTTTCCCCTGTTACTGTGCCAAAAGTTTTAAAGTTTAGTCATATTTGGATTTTTTTTAAATAAAAAAGAGGGGAAAGTGCTAGCAGCATACAGTTCTAAATTTTTAGAGTAATCTGTCCCCTGTCCCTAAATGTTTAAAACTAGCACATGTGTATGTTATACCTCACCAGGGAGCCAGATTCAGCAAACACACTTTTTGAAGGGCCCTAATGAAACAAATGTTTATGCAAATAAAAGGATGAAGAGAAGTACAATGCACAAACCTGTTTATTATTCATCAACTCTTACTATTAAGTGCAGTTTGTAGTTATTATTGACATAGACACACTCTACCTAAGATAATGGAAAGAAAGTTTTTTAGTCAAAGAATCAGGGTTCAGGGGCGGCCAGGTAGCACAGCGAGTAAGAGTACTGGCCCCAGAGTCGGGATGACCTGGGATCGAATCCGGGCTCTGCTACTTAGCACCACACCCAGAAATAACTGGCCGTGTAACCTTGAGCAAGTTACTTAACCCCAATTGCTTAAAAAAAAATCAGGGTTCAAAGCTCTATCACTTATGTGACCTTGGACAAGCCATTTAACCTCTGAAATTCAGTTTTCTCTTTTGTAAAATGAGTTCGTTGTTCAGTTCAGTCATTCTAGTTGTGTCTGACTCTTCGTGACCCTGTTTAAGGTTTTCTAGGCAAAGATACTAGTGGTTTGCTATTTCCTTCTCCAATTCATTTTACAGATGAAGAAATGGAGGCAAATGGAGTTGAGTGACTTGCCCAGAGTTATATAGCTAGTAAGTGTCAGAAGCCAGATTTGAACTCAGGAGGATGTCTTCCTGACTCCAGGACTAGTACTCTAGCCACTGTGACACCTAGCTGCCTGTGGGACCTTGGGAAATCCAATTACTGGAATTCAATTTTCTCACTTGTAAAATGACTAGATGACCCCTAAAGCTCCTTTGGCTTTAAATTGATAAGGGACAGCTAGCTCCATAGAAACAATGGTATAAAAGAACAATCAGCCAGATAGAACTACAATGAGGTTTCAGGATGGTTATTTGATCATAATATGTTAAAAGCTTTGGCTGGAACAACTCTAAACAGGTTATGCTTGCCTTTATTGGAACAGATGCTATAACATGTTTGATAAAGAATGCTTGGTCATTTTTAAAAAAATTTCACATAATTATTGTTAAACATTTTGAACAAAAGACATTAGAGAAACTTCATACCTTTTCTGAATATGTGTCAAGTCCTCTTTTTTTAAGTATAGAAAGGAATTAGAAGTATAGAAAAAATATTCTTTATTATTAAGACATGTATGAACTTGGAACAATTAAATAAGAAGCATCAATTTCTGAGAACATTCTTACTAACATTCTTACTAATGTTAACCATAGGCAAGTCAACATTCAAGCAAAGAAACAAATCATGTTGCTATGTACTCCAATAGAAACACCCAAGGCTTCTAAGTTTACCCACTAGAAAAGGAAACAATTAGTAAGAACTCCCTCTATTACTCTGAGGTAAAGTAAATAATGAAAAACAAATCATCTCTTTTCTTCTAGATTTCAGAAATAAGCCTCCTAACTGGTGTTGTGTCTCCAATCTATGACCTACCGTCTATTCTTTATACAATCCCCTGGGTAATTTTTGTAAGGTACTACTCTGATCATGGCACCTTTTTACCAATAAACTCTCAGAGACATGTCTTTGCTTAAAAAATACAATTAAAATTCTTAAATGTCGTCCAGCCTTTCTCAATAGAAAAAATGTATACCATATTTTTATAAATTAAAGCTGAATGGGGAGAGAAGAAAACAGAAACATTGCACAAGGTAAAAGAAACTTATGAAAAAAAAAAAACAGAGAACTGAAATGTAGAAAGTTCAGTCTAACTTGTAGCCCATAGTGTATGAATACAGCTTGTATAAGAAATCTCACAGGGTACCAGGATATGGCTGACTACATACATCATGGCAGTGACTCAGTTTGAACCTTCTATGCACTGTAAGAGGTGGAAAACACTGCTTATGACTATGTGAAGAAAAGGAATTTCAACTTTTGATGGTTGGGGGTGGGGGATGGTGAGGAAGACAGGGTATCTCAGAGGGACAAGACAGGAAGGAGCTTTTGTGCCATAGAGAAAGGGAAACTAGAAACCTAGCCTCTTCCCCACAATTTATTATGAGTAAAGACCAAGTTAGGTTCCTACAGCCTCCAACTTGAGAAAGGAGAAGATGGTCAGGAGAAAAGTTATGATGGAAATGAGGTAAAAAAAAATCAAACTTTTTATGACAGAATTAATGAAGGCAAAGAATACAGTAGACAACTTAGAAACCATGGAGAATTTCTCCAAAATAACAGAGTTTCTGAAAGAATGAATGACAGATTTGTAGCTTAAAGCATTCTGTGCATGCTCTACAAAGCAATTCTGTAAAGTAACTAATCTTGAAGACAAGATGCTTAAGGATCATAGGTCTCTAAGAAAAATCTAACAAATAAAAAAAATCCCGAATATTATATTTCAAGGGAAGATGCATGATGATTCCCCAGAAGTCTTGAATGTAGACAACAAGGTATGATTGTTCAAATATATAGATTTATGAAACCAAAAACTTGTCACAGCAAATTCTGCAAATAACTTAGAAAAATACCTTCAGCTATAAAGTACTATCATACTGAATAGTGCTACACTAAACCACATCCATGGCAGCTTGGTGGTGCACTAGATAGCGTGTCACGTCTGGAGTGAAGAAGACTCCTTTTCCAGACTTCAACTATACTTAGCAGCTATGTAACCCTATGCAAGTCACTTAACCTTGTTTGCCTCAGTTTCCTCACCTGTAAAATGAGCTAGAAAAGGAAAAGGCAAACTACCCCCAGCATCTTTGCCAAGAAAGCTCCAAATGGGGTCACAAAGAGTTGGACACAATGGAAATGACTGAACAACAAAAATTTACTATATGGTATAACATCTAAATTAATAAAGGAAACGCTAACTGAATTGTAAAAAAAAAGACATCAATATAGCACAATAATCTTAGGGGGCTTTAACATTTCTCTCTTTGATTTGGCTTAATCAAGCAAAAAAAGGAAAAGAAAGGAAAAGGAATAACTAGAGCTGAACAGACTCTTAGAGAAGTTAATTTTGAAAAAAACCTAGCATCTTCTGTATGGCAACATAAGAAATATACTATTTCTTAGCATCATGTGGTATTTTTGCAAAAAACAGACCATATGTAAGTGCACAGAGAAATTACAAATAAATATAACAAGGCACATTCTTCTCAGACCATAATAAAATAAATATAGTAATTAATATAGGGAATATAAGCAAAAGATAGAAATGTAAATGGAGATTTAATAATAACATCCTGAATAAAGAACAAATAATAGAAGCAATTATCAGTTACATGAAAAAATATCAAATTTGGGGCATCTAGGTGGTGCAGTGAATAGAGCACCAGCCCTGGAGTCAGGAGGACCTGGGTTCGGATCCAGCCTCAGACACTTAACACAAAACTAGCCATGTGACCCTGGGCAAGTCACTTAACCCCAATTGCCCTCCAAAAAGCAAAAAAAAAATAATAAAATAAATTTTAAAAAATATCTAATTTGGGGAAATGCAGCTAATTCAGTCCTCATAGAAAATATCATATCCCTGAATGCACATATAAACAAAATAGAAAAAGAGAGGACTGATAGCTACTAAGTGGAACACTAGATAGAGTGCCAGGCCTGGAGTCAGGAAGACCTGAGCCTTAAAATGTGGCCTTAAACACTTATTAAAATGTGGAACCTTGACCAAGTGACTTAATCTTGTTTGCCTCAGTTTCTTCATCTGTAAAAAGAGGGGAAGAAGGAAATGGCAAACCACTCTAGTATCTTTGCCAAGAAAACCCCAAAAGGGGTCATGGAGAGTTGAACATGAATGAAAAATGACTAAACAACAACAAAAAAAATTTGAAAAACTAGAACATCAACAAATTCAAAGTGAGCAAAAAAGAAGAAATATTAAAAATTAGAGGAGAAACAGATAATGTGAATGAATAATTTAATGACTATAGAAATGTCAAAAAAAGGCTGGTTCTTTGAAAAGAATAACAAAATTAATAAACCAATAACTACTGGGTTGTGAAAAAAAAGTACAATCAACCAAAATTTCTAAAATTAGCAAGCTGAATTTTTAACAAAGTAGAAACATAAAGAATTATTAGCCTATATTACACACAATCACATGCTAGGAAAACTGGGAATTTAAAGGAAATGGATTATGAACTACATATGCATAAAAAACCAATATTAACAAAACAGAGAATAATTTTTTTAATCTCAAAAAGTAAAATGGAATGGCCCATAAAAGGAACTATATAAGAAGAAAAAAATGCCATACCAGATAGATTTATAAGTGAATGCTATCAAAGAGCAATTAGTACTGAGGCTAAAAAACTCAGCAATTGAGAATGAAGATAATCTACCAAATGCCATTGATGACACAGATAAGGATCTAATACCTCAAAAAGTCAGATGTAATACAGAGATAAAGGATCATCTAACCATTAGTGATTATTAATGCAAAAATTTTAACTAAAATCCAAACAAAAAAGACTCTAGTAATATATTCTTTTTTTTTTGGAGGTGAGAGGGCAGGGCAATTGAGATTAAGTGACTTACCCAAATTCAGATGGCTAGTAAGTGCTAAGTGTCTGAGGCCGAATTTGAACTCATGTCCTCCTGACTCCAGGGCCTGTGCTATATTCATTATGCCACCTAGCCACCTCCTCTAGAGATATATTGTGCAAAAATATTATTCCCCATAATTAAGTAGAATGAAGTAAAGTGAAGAGTCAAAGACTACTTCAAGGTTGTGGACCTTGTGGGTTGGATGGTGCCTCCAGCATAAATAGGGTCATTCCAAATAGGGGTGGGATTGGAAAGAATTATAATGAGTTGTGTTT
This sequence comes from Petaurus breviceps papuanus, assembly GCF_028583685.1. NCBI lineage: Eukaryota > Metazoa > Chordata > Mammalia > Diprotodontia > Petauridae > Petaurus > Petaurus breviceps. The sequence continues at coordinate 2,525,934 of NW_027187345.1, forward strand.
TGGACATGTCCAGCGTGAGATGCTGACATGACAACTGGTTTGAAATGTCTACTAGGCAATCCACAACTAGGCATATTTTACCTAGGAGAGAAAAGACTGAAACATCCCATATGTACCATAATAATCACACCAAGATTTTTTTGTGATAGGAAAGGACTGGAAACAAAGCAGGTCACCATTGACTGGGGGAGAGCTAAACAAATTATGGTATGTAAATATATGTATTCACATACATATGTATGTATATAAATGTAACAGAATATTATGTCATATGAAATGACAAACTGAGGAATTCAGAGAAATATTGGAAGAAGTAAGAGTTGGTTCAGAAATGAAGAAGAACCACACGCACAAGATACGATGAGCAAAACAATATGCATAGGGACTACAACAGTGTAAATGAGAAGAAAGAGAAAATGAAGGTGGAGGAGGTGAAATTATAATAACTAATCTTGGATATGGAAAAGAGATTAAGAAGTGCATAGCTCAGCGGCCAGGTGGCTCAGCGAGTTAGAGCACCAACTCCAGTGTTGGGATGACCTGGAGATCGAATCCCAGGCTCAGACACTCAGCACCACACCCAGAAATAACTGGCCGTGTAACCTTGAGCAAGTTACTTAACCCCAATTGCTTAAAATAAAAAAATAAAAAAAAAGAAATACATAGCTCTCCTGTTAGAGAAGTGACTATGGATGTGGAATGTTAAATATAGTCAACATGTCTATTGGTTTCCTTAACATTTGTGGTGGTGGTTGTTATATAAAGGAGATTCAATTTGGACATGGAAATGAGGTATATCTTAAAATGACTGACATAGGAGAAACTAGGTGGAACAGTGGATAGAGCAGTGGCCCTGGAGTGAGGAGGACCTGAATTCAAATCCAGTCTCAGATACTTACCAGCTGTGTGACCCTGGGCAAGTCACTTGATCCCAATTGCCTCCAGAAAGAAAGAAGTAAGTGGTAAGGAATTAGAGGCAGAATGTATAGACAACTCTTTCTAGGAGTTGTGTATGATGAAGGGGAGTATAATATAGGGCAGTAGAGTCAGGGAAAGATTTCTTAAGGATAAGAGAGACCCTAGCATGTTTCAAAGACAGAATAGGGATCAGTTAAAATGAAGGGGGATAACAATCTGTGGAGTAAACAAAGGGCAATGAATGAATAAATGCAGTATGTATTGTGATTCCTATGTGCAAAGCAATGTGCTGAGTGCTGGGAATACAAGGAGAAAGGACAGTCCCTCCTCTCAAAGAGTTCACATTCTAATGGGGAGACAACACATAGGAGAGGTTTCGTCTATAAATCTAATGGAAAGGTCACATGGGTGCAGCAGCAAAGCAGATGAGAATACCTCATGTTTAATGCCATTTCCATTAAGAAAACCATAGTAGTTTCTGATGTTGAGCCATTTGGCAGTGACAAGGACTTTGATGGCAATAACTTTCTTTTCTGGGCTTTCAATAGCTGTGGCTATAGAATCTGCAGGAGTATTTGCCAGGCTGCATCTCCATAGGACTGCTTTCCAGGATGATGGCTGAGGGCACTGGGCTAGAAGTATTGCTATTCTTAAGGCTCTTGAGTTCAGTACCCTGAGCTGTCTGCATCAGGGGCTGAGGAGAAATGGTGGCCAAGGTAGCTGCGGTGGTGGTTTGGCTTGACTTGCCTGGCACATGATGCCTCCTGTCTCTCCCCTAAGGTGTCTTACTGCTTCAGCTGGGTTGGCTCGCCAACCTGTGTATAGCATTTGGTTGGCAGTTAGTGCCAACTAGCTAAGAATGGCTGGCCCCTTATCCATAAGAGTTACTTCCCCAGATGACAACTTTGAGAACTGGGATAGAGGTGCTGCCACTCCCAGGGCCCTTGTTGCTACCTTCCTGTTGGTAGCAGCTGGTCAACATTTCTTGCTGGTGGTGATGAAGAATGTGGGCCCCCTTTCCTCAATGCAAAATCATTTGGCAAAGCTCCTGAAGGAGATGGGAAGGGATGGCTAGATGCCATGATTGCATATAAGTCTATTCCACTCTGAACATCTGCACTAGTAGTAGGTTGTGCAACCACATATCTCAAACTCTGTCCTGCATCTGGCCTCATGCTACAAATACTTTGCACCCAGGAATTCCTTATCTTTTCAGCCTCCATTTCCTCCCAGCCACATCCTGAATTTTCATTTATTTAACATTTTTTTTAAAGCAATTGGGGTTAAGTAACTTGCTCAAGGTTACATGGCCAGTTATTTCTGAGTGTGGTGCTAAGTATCTGAGCCCGGATTCGATCCCAGGTCATCCCAACTCTGGAGCCCGTGCTCTTACTCACTGCGCCACCTGGCCACCCCTATTTATTTAACATTTTAACATTGTTGTGTTTTGAAAATCTGCCTTCTCCTCTTTGCTCTTTAATCTAGTAATTGGCTGCTGCTAACTGTTGCTTACTATCTTTTTCTGTCTGCTCACTGAGGGAGAAAAAATAATCAGAGCCAGCAGCAGCAAGAGAGATTTTAACATGCAGCTAGGTTTCCTTGCACTTCCCCAAATTTCTGCCAGACTACAGAATGAACTGTGGCTCTACTCTTCAGGAATCATATCTCCCTCTATTCTTAGTTATTTCTATTGCTTCACCCTTATCAATGGACTAAATGAATATGAACTAATAATAGGATCATAGAATAATACATTTAAATGTGAAAGGGGCTTTGGAGGTCATGTAGCCCAACCCCTTCATTTTATATGTGAAGAAATGGACACTAGTTAAGACAGATGACTTGTCAAAGATCATGCTAGTGGTAAATGAGAGAGACAGGATATCAGATCTATCTGGAATTCTCCTAAATTATAAATTCTCTTGGAAACCTAAAAATCTATTTTCCAAATGTACATTGAGCACCCTCTTATTATCCAAGGAGAGTGAGACAATTGCCTAAGTACAAACTGAAAATGCAGACGAAGAAAAGAATATTTCCAAGGAAGATTTAGGGGAGTTTCTTTGATTTATACTTTTTTTTGAAGGCAAGGCAATTGGGGTTAAGTGACTGGCCCAAAGTCATAGAACTAGTTAAGTGTCAAGTGTCTGAGGTCATATTTGAACTCAGGTCCTCCTGACTCCAAGGCTGGTGCTCTATTCACTGCACTACCTAGTTGCCCCTGAGAGTTTCTTTGAGGAGGTGTGTTTAAGTGGAACTTTGAATTGCATAATAATTAACCAGGTAGAATGTAAAGAGAGGAGACTTTTCAGAAATAAAGAGTAGTGTGAGCAGAAGCAAAACATACAGATTAAGAAAAGGTATGTTTAGGGAGAAATGAATAGGGAGAAACGTAAGAATAGAGAGTAAGAAGGAAAATAATGTGACATAATGTTGAAAACCAATATTACCTATAAAATCAACTGCAAACTCTTCTGCTTGGCATTTAAAGCCCTTTTCAACCTGGCTCCAATTTACCTTTCCAGCTTCATTCCAGCTGGACCTCTTCTTATAGTCGATGGTCCAGCCAAACTGACCTTCTTGCTGTTCTTTATACATAGACATTCCATTTCCTATCTCTATGCCTGTGAACATTCTATCCCCATACCTGTAATGATCTCCCATTTCACATCTGTCTCTTAGAATCCTTGGTTATTACAAAACTATCTTCAAGGGCCACCTCCTACATGAGACCTTTACTGATAACCCTTCAGCTGTTAGTGTCTCCTGGAGCATTAGAGGAGAGATGAAAAGAGATGAATGAATACAATGGGCACTGATTTCAAGGAAAAGGATGTAACTATTCCAATGCAATTGTAAATAGTTAGCCTTTTCTGTCTTGTTAATCTACTTAAGAAGTCATTTGCCTCCACAGAACTTGCTGTTTGTCTGACTGTTCTTGATCCCTGCTGCTTGAACCTGGTGAATGCATCCACCCTCTACTTCCTCCTCTCTGTAAAGCCCAGTGATTTAGGGGTGTCGTTGTCTTCTTCCCTCTCCATCAGTTTAGGCAGAAGTGAAACCCATCTTATTCTTCTCTTTCTTCTAGTAAGGATGGTGGTTTGTAAGCCCAATTCTATTTTATAAAAGACTCTGCTTCCTTTGTCTGTGACCATATTTTACTTGAGATCAGAGTATGTACTACAGGATAGACATAAGGGTTTTTAATATTTTGCAGACTATCATCCAGGACACTGAAGTTCTTAAGGGGTAAGTTGAAATAACTTCTTCAAAGCAATCACATTCCAGTTTGCCTCTTAGAAATTAATGAAAACTTTCCCAAATAGAAGCTGAAAACTTGAATTCAGAGTTCACTTAGCTTTCCCCTGGAAAACTGAGTCAACTAAAATAATTTTGTTGGTGATAGTGTAGGAAATAGTCCTGGATATTAAACTCTGCCTCCTTTTTGACCTTAAGAAAGGAGAGAGATGGGGGAAATGAATCCCCTTGTGCTCCAAAGTAACTCTTAGTGTTGCAGTACAAACTAAGGGAAATGGAATAGGATTCATGTAGGAAGCATTTTGGCTGACTTTTGAAAAAATCTAGGTATTCTATGAAATGGAGGTGATCAAAGGGTATATTTTAAGCAGGGGGAACAGCCTGGAGAGAGGATATGGAAAGTTGTATATGGTGAACAGAAAAGCCAGTTTAGCTAGAATGTAGAGGGCCTATAGAAAAGTAATGGACATTAAGTTAAGAAAGGAAGTTTGGAGTAGGATTGTGAAGGATTTTAATAGCCAGACAGAGGAATCTGTATTTTATCTTAGCTGCAATTGGGAGCCACTGGAACTTCTTGAGCAGAAGATTGGCATAGTCGGGACTATGCTTTAGGAATATCAACCTGGAATTCACATAAGATATGAATTGTAAATGAAAACCTATAGAGAACCCTGAAGCAGAATGACCAATTAAGAGACCATTAAAATAGTAGATTTGAGATGTATTGAGGTTCTGAAATAGAGTGATGGTCCTGTGAGTAGAGAAAATGGGGTCAAAGGAAAACACATTTTTATTTTTTTTTTATTTTTTTGCTTTTTGGAGGACAATTGGGGTTAAGTAACTTGCCCAAGGTAACACTGCTAGTTTTTAGTGTGGCTGTGAAGTGTCTGAGGTGGGAACTGAACTCGGGTCCTCCCAACTCTGGGGCCAGCGCTTTACTTGCTGCGCCACCTAGCCGCCTCAGAAAACACATTTTTAGCATTAGAATCAATAAACTTTGGCTATTGTATTATATGAGAGGAAAGAGAATGAAGACCTAAGGATGATTCTGAGGATGTCAACCTGTATGGCTGGCAGGATGGTGCTACCCTAAACAGAGCTAGGAAACTTTGTTAGAGAATTTTGGAAGAATATGATAGAGGTCTCTTTTGTACATGTTGAGTTTGAGATGCCTTTGGAGATGTTTCATAAATGGTTAGTGATGTGGGATTGGAGTTTAGCAGAAACTGTTTAAATGAAAACTCCTGAAGACTAAAAAAATCTTCTGGAACCAAAGAAATAAATAGCTAATGTTGGAACTTCAGGCACTATCATAGGAAGGGGAGAGATAGTTTGGGAAGGAAGGTCCCTTCTAGAGCTCCTCAATCATCTCACAATAATATCCATCCATCCATCATCCATCCATCCATCCATCCATCCATTCATCTATCTGTCTGTTCATCCATCCATTCATCTCTCTGTCTGTCTGTCTATGGGGAAAGATATAAAATGAAACTAATAACTGTAGCCTTTTTTCTTTGCAGTAAGATCTTGGCCTTAGTTGTTTTTGATTACTTATTGCATAGGATTGTAAACTGTTGTTCGGTTGTCTTTCAGTTGTTTTCAATTCTTTATGACCTCATTTGAGGTTTTCTTAGCAAAGATACTGGAGTGGTTTGCCATTTCCTTTTCTTTTTTTCTTTTTTTTTAAAGCAATTGGGGTTAAGTAATTTGTTCAAGGTTTTATGGCCAGTTATTTCTGGGTGTGGTGCAAAGTATCAGAGCCCAGATTCGATCCCAGGTCATCCTGACTCTGGGGCCAGTGCTCTTACTCACTGTGCCACCTGGCCACCTCTAAGCAATTGGGGTTAAGTAACTTGCTCAAGGTTACACGGCCAGGTGTTTCTGGGTGGGTGCTAAGTGTCTGAGCCCGGATTTGATCCCAGGTCATCTCGACTCTGGGGCTGGTGCTCTTACTTGCTGTGCTACCTGGCCACCCTGCCATTTCCTTTTTTAGGGTGACAGACAAGGAAATTGAGGAAAACAGGGTTCAGTGACTTGCCCAGGGTCACATAGCTAGCAAATATTTGAGGCTAGGTTTAAACTCAGGTCTTCTGGACTTCAGCTAATATTTATTAGCTGGGGCCTGATTTTAACTCAGGAAAATGAGTCTTCCTGACTCCAAGCCTGGCATTCTATCCACTGGGTCACCTATGATTCCAAAGTCAGCATAAATTCCAATCCCCTGAAGTTACAGATAATATAATAAGAAGAATCAGAAGCAGCAACTGATTTCCAAAAAGCCTTTTTCACTGATCTTTCCAAGATAACATTAATGTGAATAAGATATAGACTTGAGAAATTGCTATAAGTAGTACCATGAAAACATTCTGAGAACAAGTGATATTATTCACTTTGCTCTACATCTGACTTGGAAGGTGTGACTTAAAGTTTTGAACTGTGGACTTAATTAACTGTGAACATGAAATATCAAATCAGCCTGCTTCTATTAATCTTTCCATAAATTCAGTTCAGTTCAATTCAATTAACCACCAACTGTGTGCAAGGTTGCACCCTATAGTGAAAAGTGCACTGAATTTAGATTCAGAAGATCTGGGTTTTAAACCAGGCTCTCTGATTTATTACCAAGAAGTATGACTTTGGGAAAGCAAAATTTCCTTCTGTTTCTTAAGTTTCCTAATTGGTTACTTATTAGTTCTGCCACCATGGGCAAGTCACTCAACCTTTCTGAGACAGTTTCCTCATCTGTAAAATGAGCATAATAACATTTACATGGCCTACCTCCTAGAGCTGTTTTAAACCACAGCGTCATATAAATGTGAGCTATCATTAATGGCGTGATAGGTATTTGTTCATTCTTGACTTCACATAAAATAGCAGCTAGAAACTGGAGAAAGTCTAGACTGGAAGTTTCCCCTTTCAAATCTAGAAGAGGTTTCTAATCTTAGGATCTTCTTATGCTCTCTCACATAATCCATTTTTAATTTAAAGGCCTCCATCGTATAATGCCTTTTGAAATCCTTCACCTACCTTTAGGTTCCTTTGAGTTAATTTCTGAATTCATCTAATTTATTTTGATTTTACACTGCAACATTTCCATGATTTTGTGACCATGGGTCCTCCTTCCACTGGTGCTAATTGTAATCCATTCATGACTGGTTGTGCTGTGCAAGTCTTGTAAAGCAAAACAAAACAAATAAAAAATGTTTTGGAATAACTCTCCAACAGCCATAAAATTCATCTGAGGCAGGCTCTTCCTGCTTGGGTCATGTTCTCATACCCAAACCTGCCCTTATTTGAAATCTTCCATGCTTGGAACTCTCCAGGATAGAAATGGCCACAGCCCAAAATGTAGTCTAGGGCCACCAATGGTTAGTTCTTGGTATCTCCCACCCTGTGACACCAGAGATGCACTTGAATAAGATCTCCCTCCTCTCAAGAAAAGCCAGGACTCTTTCCTGTGGTTAGCACAGCTGGTACATTATCCCAAATTGTCTTAGTGGGTCCTAGAATGGAGAGACATCTCAGGAATTACCTATGTGATATTGACTCACTGCCTTCATTTTAATGGTATTGGATTCTGCTCCCACTGGTATGGAGGGGGTTCAATGAGCTGCCCAGGTGGAGGAAATGAGACCTTGTTATTCTTCCATGTGGATTAGGAAGAGTCACTCCAATATAACATTAATATGCCATAGTTTATTCATCAATTCCCCAATTATTGGATGTATAATTTGCTTCTACTTTTTCATTATTATACATGATCTAGGAATATTTTTGTGTAGATAGGTTCTCATGTTATAACTGAGTGTTTCCCCTTTATAGACCTACCATAGTATCCAAGAGCTAGAAGAATTCCATTCTGGTTCAAATGTCTCATTTTATAGATGAGTAACTTGAGTGTAGATAGCAGAGTTGTAATTTGAACCACACTGCCCCCCCCCCCCAGAATCTTGACTTTCTTTTTTTCACTACACTACATCATGTGGCCATTGTTGACTTTGAATATTTTTGCTATTTTTGCTAATTTAATGACTATCAGGTGGCATATCTCCAGATTTTCTTGATTGGAATTTTCCTGATTATTAGGGAATTTGAAGAGCTTTTCATGTGATTATTAGCAATTCATATTTTCTCCTTCAAAAATTGCTTATTCATGTCCTTTGATTACTTCTACATTTAGGAATGCATATGGCTTATTTTTGGTTTCTTTTCAAACTATAAAAATATTCTATTCAATTCTGTTACCTGTCTTATTTATTGTACAAAATATAAAAAACCCAAGCCACAAAACCCTAAAAATCTAGCTGGCCAAGATGTACAGGCCTCAAAGCAAGAAGAAGTAGCTTTTTGTAACTTAATACTACCAGATGTCCAACATTGAGCAATCACTGCAAAGCTCTCTCTCTCACCAATGTCACAGCCATCCACAATGGTGCACAGTGAGCAGACAGACCCTAGCTATGGCAGCCATAGCTGACTTTGATGCAGTCTGGCAGAGGAAGTGATCACACTGGCTTCTTTCACAAGGAAAGCAGGCTTTAGACACTCCAACCGATGAGTCTCTATCTACGGTCTGTGCACATCTGCTAAGGAGCTTCATGTCTTGCCCAATAAGCATTCACTCACTCAGCATACATATTGCTTACCTTCTGGGCTTTGTGTTTTATGTTCTGCTGACTCTGAAAGGTGGTGCCTGACACAGCTCACATCCCATAACATGGTCCATATATGCTTGGGCTCCCAGAATAAGAGCTGCTTGATCTTCTCTAAGATCTTTCCTATATAATGTTCCCGAAGACTGACAGCTTCTTATGCCCTGAATTGTAGTGAAGTCATATCTCCAAAGGGGCAGCGCCACTCTGGCATACCTCCTGCCCCATGGCTGGACTGCAGAGAGGTCCAGAAGGGAAGAAGTATTCATATGGCACCAACTAGGTACCAGGTACTGTGTTAAATGCTTTACAAATATTTTATCATTTGATTTTCACAATAACACTGAGCGGTAGGTGTTGTTATTACCCTCATTTTATAGTTGAGGCAAGCAGAAGTTAGCAGACTTGCTCAGGATCACACAATTAGAAAGTATTTGAGGTAGAATTTGAACTCTGGTCTTCTTAACTCCAGGCCCAAGGCTCTGGCCATTATCCTGCCCACTGTGGATAGGAAAAAGGCCATCAGAAAAGAGGAAATGGGGCAACAAACTCTAGGATAAGGGTTTTTAACCTCTTTTTGTCAGAGAACCTTTCACAGTCTGATGAAGGCTACGGACTCCTCAGAATAATATTTTTAAATGTGTAAAATAATACCACGCATAAGATTACAAAAACCCAATGACACTGATAAATGGTTATCAAGATTTTTTTTTAATCTACCAACCCCATGAAATCTTTCCATAAGCCCTTTAGGGGGTCCATGAACCCCAGATTAAAAACTCCTGATACAGGAGTTTGCAAAATCAAGGGGAGATAGGGGATGGAAGCTTAAGGAGATTATAGGATAAAGTGAAGATTTTATAAAGCTAGGAGAGATGGTATGTTTGTAAGCAGCAGAGAAGGAACCAGTAGATAGGGAGAGACTGAAGATTAGAGAGAGAGAGGAGATGGGAAGGGATGAGATCAAGGTTCTAAGTAAAGGGGTTGTTGACCTTGGTAAGAAGGGTCACCTTCTCCAATCACAAACTGGAAAAAAGGGAGGAGAAAATTGAAAAGAATGCCAAGGGATTTTGAAATGCCAAGTAGAGAACTGTACTTCTATAATAGATTTCTCTTTTAAAAACTATTTTTGTGGGAATATCATTTGTGATATTGATCCTTGTCTCAGTCTTTTATGATTAGAACCATGTTCGCTTCATTTGAGAAATTTCTCTGTGTTTCAAACTAGGTTATAAAGTGTAGAAGTTATTTGCTTTTTTCCGTGTTCAGTGAAATGTGCTTGTGAATCTGACTCTTCCTGGTGCTTTTTTTCCCCTCTTTCCTTTCACAGGTCATTTCTTTAATGGCCTGTCTGATTTCTTAGAAAATGTAGAATTTGAGAAAAACTTAGAAGTCCTCTGGAAAAATCTGTAACTAAATAAGAATGTCCTCTACAACATACCTGTCAAGTGCTTACAAACCTTTCCCTGAAGCTATATTGGATTTCTTTATGTTTTTCTTTGTGTATTTCCTTTTTTCTGAGACATTTAATAGTTTTGTGAATGCAAATTCTGTAGATCCTCACATTTACTGATCAACTGGTTTTATCCTGGTTTGAGAAATGAAAATTGCTTCAAATACTTTTTTTTTTTTAGGTTTGTTGGTTTGGTTGTTTCTTTAAGACCTCCTTGAAATGTATATGCCAGTTTACAAAGTTTTCAAATTCCAAAGGCTTCTCTAAAGTCCATCTCTTACCTTCAAGTAGCAAATTAAATTTTGCTGAATAATGTTTTTATATTCCATGCCTTTCCATTTTGCATGTATCATATTCTGATTTTCCCAACCATCCCTTGAATTCCTTGAGAAAAGTTCAGTAATCTTGATTCATATCTTTGGTCTATTATTCCTTCTTGTACTTTTCAAGATTTTTCCTTTTTATTGTAACTTTGTTTAACTATATTTGTCTAGAGAGGTAAATCTTGAGGGTTTGTTGTTATTTACACACTAATATTTATTTCTATTAATTCCAGAATGTTTTTTTGAATTATTTCCTTTAGTATAGTCAGTGGTATGCTCTTAAATCAGTTTCCAGAGAGAAAAAAAGTATGCATAATATATTTTAAAGCTTAATCTGCTTTATTAACTTTTTTGCCAACACTTTCTTAAGTGGAAGCAATTAAAAAATGAAAAATCAAGTCTTGATTTGAGCATTTGCTAATTTCTAAGTTATAAATGCCAACACTGAAAATTTAACAAGTTGGTTCAAGCTGGCATCAGCACACCTGACTATGTTTAGATTCTTTCATTTTTCTAAACTTTTGTGATTTCAGTTATCCTAAGGGTAATGCATCTTAAACTGTTTTTCAGGCCTGTCACTTACATATGCATGTTTAAAAATTTTTTTTCAATAGCTGAGTCATTTCCTGAAATTGTTTCCCCATTTGGTCTACATTATTTACCATTCTATTTTCTACTAAAATAAGTCTTTTGCTGATTTTTTTCTTATTGAATTTTCATGGCTTTTTATTATAGGCTCTATACTGTTCATTCTTTAATAATTTCTTCCTGATACTTTTTACTAAAGCATCTTTTCATTTTATTTTTTATTTCTTCTATTTTAAATTCGTTTTCTACAAACTTCTTTCATTTGCTCTTATGTTAATTTTGCTTAATTTCTTTGTATCTGTCATTTATTGGAATATCTTGCATCTTTTCTTTTAAAAAATATGGCAGTTTATTTTCCTACATGTCCTCTTAGCTATTTTTGTTTCTTTTGGTATTTCTATTTGTGGATTTTGGTGGGATGTGTAAGAATCCCGGCTCCTTTTGAATGTATCAGTCTCTCACCTTACCTAAAAAGCCTTGCATACTACTTTGCTAAGAAGATTGGGATCAGCTTTTGTGAGCTCTCTCATCTCTCCCCCTCCCTTCTTCTATACCTAAGAACCTTTTAATATATTTAATCATCCTTTGTTCCTTTGTTTCAGGTTCTGAGGATGAGGCAGGTCCTATCTTTACCAAGCAGAGTCATGAACTTCTACTTTTTCTGATCCCACTTGTCTCCTCCAATCTCCTTTGGGAGCTTGTCCTCATCAATCACCCCCTGTCCTCGCCTTCAAGGACCTTAAATGAAACATTTATACAGACAAGTAAACCAAAAATATTTTGAGGAGAAAGCATTAGGAAATTGGAGTATAGGAAAGACTTTGACTAGGTGGCATCTGAGCTGAGCCATGAAGGAATCTAAGGAGAATAAACAGAGAAAGGAGACTAACTGCTAATTTAGAAAATAGCTATTAGGACACTTTGGCTAGAGTACAGTGCTTGAAAGGGATTGCTATAAGATAAGTCGGGAAAGGTAGATGGAAGTGTGATTATAAGGAACTTGAAATGCCACTTTAAAGAATTTAAATGCCAGCCATATTATGTATCACTCCTTTTCTATACTACTAGTATATTGTGCTATACTAATAGTATTATAATATTGGAAAACTGACTTTTTTACTCTTCTTCTTAGATGAAAATCCATTTCTCACCTTTATAACACTGCATTTTTGTATCCTAGGGACAATTGGGAGGAAATGATTTTTTTTGAGGGAGAAAATAATGATGTCAGATCTGTGTTTTAACAGCAGTGAGTAGAATGGACTAGCAGAAAGAAAACCAGCAGACAGCTATTTTCATAGTACAGGTGAAAGGTGATGAGGGACTGGCGGAGGGTAGTGGCTCTATGAGTAACGAAAAAGGCATAACTATGAGAGATCTTATGGAGATAGAATCCACAGCTCTTGGCAACTTGATCATGAAAAACAACTGAACAGCAAAAGGCGTATAGGAGTCACCTACATATGGATAAGTTAACATGGAAGCTGACAAGATCATTGACTGAGACAGTGTAAAGAAAACAGATTGGTATCATCCCGTCAGTCATTTATGATGGTTGAATATGAGAGACAATACAATGAAGATGGAACAGTATTTTAAGATGTAAGTCCAGTGAATTGTAAGTGCTTCATTTCATCCCAATATCAAACCTGAACTGACAGTGCTAGTTTTAGAGATGCCATCATCACCACCACCACCACTACAAACTACTACTCCTACTACCACCACCACCACCATCACCAAGACCACCATCACTACTAGTACTGCTACCATCGCCACTACAACAACTACTACTACTACTACTACTACCACTGCCACTACCTCCACCAGTAATACTACTATCACCCCTTCCTCTGTTAGCACCCCTGTCTACTTCTACTACTACTACTACTACTACTACTACTACTACTACTACTTCTATTACTACTACACTGGTACTACTGAAATATTAAAAGAAGCAGAGGAAGTTAACTCTTCAGTGTATTGGGTAGATGACCAATCCTCTGTGGAAGATTTATGGAAAGATATGAAACAAATGGATGAGAAAACATGGTGATTTTACCATCTTATCACAAGAAATACCCAAATCAATGAAAACATGGCTCCATTAAAGATTCAAAGTAAAAGCAGTACATATGGGCACAGTGTTACTTGAGTCATCTTTCCTGATTGAAAGACTATATGAACAACCTCATATCACTTTTTACTTCAACTCAGATCAGTGGACATTTATTACATGCCTTCCATGTACGAGGCAATGTACTAGGAACTAGAGATATGATGACAAAGACCTTGCCCTCAAAAAATTGATATTCTACTTGGCAAGGTGAGGGTATGTTAGAGGATATATAAAATGTATCTACAGAAGGTAGTCCAAGGGTAAATATGAAAGGCAGTAAAATAGGATTAGATATGGACAAATTGACCTCCAAGTCTTTCTCTGCTTACTCCACTGCTTCCTCATGTAATCATGCCTTGGTTTTTTCTACTATTTTCAGTGTGCTTTTTTAGGACAGGAAAGTCACAGGGAATGACTAATGTCTACTCTCTCCTTCTTTCCAGAAGCTAGTCAGAAGAAGGGAGTCAGAGCACATATTAGAAGTAAATAGAAGAAAAAAGTGTCAATTACAGTGTTCCTAAAAGTCCCCTTACTCCTCTGGGATCACCCAGCTTTCCCAGGATCTGATATCATCAATCGTTCTCATAAAAGATAGCACTAATTTAATTTGTCAGGAGCTGGGAAAGGCCCAAGCTCCTACACCTGTTTTTTCACTGAAGGAAAAATGACAGGGTGGAGAAACATTTTAATAATACCAATGGTATGGGAGGCCCCCTTTCAAAAACAGGGCTTTGGGACTGTGCATTCTTCTTTTAGTTTCATCAGCTGCTTACAAAGCAAGGTGATCCCAACATCACTGAATCTCAGAGTTGGAAAGGGTCTCTGAGGCCATCTATTCAATTCCGACCTGGTCAAGAATCCACACTACAATATTATGCTCTGAGTTCTCAGTAAACAGTGTTGTAAAATGGTCTAGCCTGTTCCCTGAATGACCCTTTTGAAATCAGGGAAATATTTTCTGCTTGTGGTAATGAACTAATCAATCAATAAACAAGCATTTATTAAATTCCAGCTATATGCCTAGCATTTTGCAAAATACTGCACGTACAAAGACAGAAGTGAAAGTGTTCCTGTCCTCAAGGAGTTTATTTCTAACTGGAGGAAGACAACATGTATGCAGATAAGTATTTATAGATTATATACAAAATGAGTACAAGGTAGTTCTGGGAAGGAGGGCACAAGAAAGGTTTTATGTACAAGGTGATGATTGAGCTGAGACCTGAAAGAAAACAGGGATTCCCATAGGCAAAGGTTAGAAGAAGTGCATACCAAGAAGGGGGTACAGCCAATACAAAGGCATGAAGATGGGAGATGGAGCATGGGTTTAGAATAGACAGGAAGTCAAAATGGATGTATCACAGAGTGCATGTAAGAGAGTAAAATGACAAGATTTTCCCCTTTAGGTGGAAACAGCAAGGCACCAGTCTCAGCAATGGCAGGAAACTGAAAGAAAATGTATATAAAGAAAATGTATATTTTCTCCTCCCCATTCATTCAACCATCAATAAATTTATCGAGCACATACTAAGAACACATTCTGTGCTAAGCTAATGGGGGATAGGAAAATAAATAAATCACCAGCTGGTAATCTTAAGGTATGTATACTTCAGAACTGAGTCATATGGTAAGCATTTCATGAATTTGAACCCAGGTTCCCCATCTCCTAAACAGTATTCTTTCCACTATACTACACTAGTCCAATTCTTTCATTTTGCAGATAAGGAAACTGGGGTCCTGTGTGATTCAGAGATTTGTTCAAGATCATGCAGATGGCAGTGAGGATTTGAACCCTGGTGCCACAGTGGCCTGGAGTCAGGAAGAGTCTTCTTCCAGAGTTCAAATCTGGTCTCAGACATTCACCAGCTATGTGACCTTGGGCAAGTCACTTAACTCTGTTTGCCTCAGTTTCCTCATCTATAAAATGAGCTGGAAATGGCAAACCACTACAGTATCTTTGCCAAGAAAACTCCCATGAAGAGTCAGACACGGCTGAAAAATGACTAAACAAAAGCAAACCTCTGTCTCTTTATCCAGTACTCTTTCTCTGGCAGCATCCCTGATAATATGGGTAATTTAATAAGTTCACCTCTGTGAACTTCAGCTCAACAGATAGTATTAGATAGAGTTTATAATTTGAAGATCATTTCTACATTGTAAACATAGACGAGTTAAACTGTATACAATAAGAGTTGCTAGGTGGCACAGTGAATAGAGCACCAGCCTGGAGTCAGGAGGACCTGAGTTCAAATCCTGCCTCAGACACTTAACACTCACTAGCTGTGCAACCTGGGCAAGTCACTTAACCCCAATTGCCCCTCCAAAAAAGCAAATAAAATAAAAATAAAAAAATAAATTGGATACAATTATTTGGTGTTAATATGATCATTTATTAAGTCCTTGCAACGTGCCAGGTACAGTGCTAAGTGCCCTGTCTTTTACAGGAAGCTTTTCCTAAATTCCAGGGCCTTCCCCCTGTTAATTACTTCCTATTTATCCTGTATATAGCTTACTTTGTATATATTTGTTCCCATGTTGTCTATCCCATTAGATTGGAAACTCCATGAGGGAAGAGATTGTCTTTTGTATCCCTAACACTTAGTACAGTGCTTGGTACATAGTAGGCACTTAATAAATGTTTATTGACTGACCAATTTAAAATAATAAAATTCCAAGTTCATCACCAGAAAAGGTTGTCTGTTTCTGGTGCACAGCAACCAGTGGATTAGTAAAAAAAAAGAGATGGATATTTCCGTTACACTTATAGTAACCATATGTAGGAGATTGTTCAGGGCAGTTCTATTTCAGGAAAAAAAATTATTTTTGCTTCAGAAAATATGGTCACCATAATTATAGCAATATTTTAAAGAGGTAAAGAACTTTAAAGAGCATCTAGGGGTTCTTCATTAGAGGCCAGTGAACTTATATTTTTAACATTTTGATAATTATTTTAATATCATTGGTTTCTTTTGTAATCCTATGTATTTAAAAATGTTATTCTGAGAAGGGGTCCAGAGGCTTCCCTGGACTGCCAAAAGAGTTAAGAACCCCATATCTAAGCCAATCCTCCCCAATTTCATTTTGATGATGAGAAAACTGAGGCCCAGAGAAATTTGTCCAAAATTTCTTAAGACCATAACCCAGTCTTTTGACTAATACTTGATCCTTTCCATTATAGAGTTATCTCTTGTGATTTGAGGGGGCTATAAGGCCCCTTCAACCAATCAACCTTTCCAAATCTCCCTCCACTGGGTGGCCATTCCCAATTACTTCATTTTATAGATGAGGAAACCTCTGAGGCCTTGAAGTTTTTTACCACCCAAGTTCACAAAGGCCATTAGTAGAAACATCCTAGTGAAGTGCATGAAGAGCTTGGCTTGAGTTTGAATACTGATTCTGATTCTTACTAGCTCTGTAATTATGCATAATATCACTTAATCTCAGAAGTTCAGCACTACAGAAAGGTGAATTATTGTTAGGACTCAGGTTTCTTTTTTTTTTTTCTTCCTCTTTTGGAGGGGGAAAGGCAGGGCAATTGGGGTTAAGTAACTTGCCCAAAGTCACACAGCTAGTAAGTGTTGTGTCTGGGGTAGGAGTTGAACTCAGGTCCTCCTGATTCCAGGGCCAGTGCTCTATTCACTGTACCACCTAGCCGCTCTGGGATCCAGGTTTCTTGACTGCCAGTTGTAGGCTCTTTGATTTTACACACTGCCCTTAAACGACACTTCTTTGGGAAAGATTGATTTTCCCCCAGCTTCTTGAAAGAATCTGACAAATGGTCGTGGGTTGTGCTGTTGTTACTTTTCTTCTCCCCAATGAAATAATTATTTATGTTTTTCTTTTTAAATGAAATCACTGATTCCAAATGTCATATGTGTACAGTTATACCCCATCTGTTTTAGTTGCTGCAAATTGCCTCAATAAACTTGTCCTAATACTAAGCATATGAAATATTACAGATTTATTCTTCTGGGTGGTAGAGCACAGCAACGTGCTTAGGTGGCATGGTTGCATTTGGTCCAGAACAATTCTCAAAGGGCCTCATTTTTTAGGCTCTTTGCTCCCTTCCCCCTTCCCCATTTCAGTGAAAAAGATTCGGGCATTTAGGACCAAGCTCCAGGAAGCTAGTGTTGTGGAGGCATGTGATCTAGCTGAGGATTGCAAGCTATGCATACAAAGGAATTCTTCTTGGAAACCTTGTAAGCAGCAGATCTCTTTGTTGAGGCTTTGTCTGAAAGCCTAGAGTATGAAAGCCCAAACACTGAGCTTTCGTGCTAGCTGTCCACATTCACATCCCAACACTGTCATAAAATCCATCAGCAGACAATGCCTTGGCTTGACTGCTAAGAGTGAAGAAAGCATAGTTTAGGGCTAGAAGGGACCTCAGAGGCCAACTAGACCAATGCTTTATTTTACAGAGGAGGAAACTGAGGCCTATGGTGGACACAGAGTTGGTTCAGATCCTGGTGACTCCTGAACCAGTGCTGTTTCCCACTGTACCATGTTTCCCTTCCAAGGTTTGAAGTTGGTCTTGAACTGGTTAGTTCAGTGGAAAAACTCCCAAATGAGCACAGAGGATATTTATGTCATCATAATAGCTAGCATTTATACAGGATTTTAAGGTTTACATTTTATCTCATTTGATCCTCGAAACAACCTTCTCAGGTCTGTGCTATTATTAAAGCCATTTTGCAGAGATATATGAGGCTTAGAGAGGTTAAGTGATGTAGCAAGTCTCTGAGGCAAGAATAGAACTCAAGTCTTCCTGATTCTGGTTCCACCTCTCCACCCACTGCACCACAGACCTGCCTCATAATCATTGGTCTTACAGAATGAAACGTAGTATGTGTTTAATAAATGCTTATTAACTGAAAAAATGGAATCATGGGATGCTGAGGCAGAAGGGGCCTTTCCAAGGGCTTTGGACAAGCTGTTCTAGATGTGCCCACTACTCTCATTCCTTTTCTGGAATCTTCAGTGATAGAAACTTTAATGTCCTATGCTGTATACCAGGGGTGGGGAACCTGCAGTCTCAAGGCCACATGTGGCCTTCTAGGTCCTCAAGTGCAGCTCTTTGACTGAATAGCTCCTTAATAAAATAAAATAAAATAAAATACCCTTAATAAAAGAATTTGTTCTGTGAAGTTTGGATTCTGTCAAAGGGCTGGCTGTATTTGAGGACCTAGAGGGCCACATGTGGCCTTGAAGCAGCAGATTCCCACCCCTGTCATAGAGTATTCCTTTTTAGAGGTGGGTTGTACAAAACAATCTCAGACATTTCTTCCAATTCTGTGAGTATTGGATTCTTTTTTTTAATGTGATATATATGCACATAGGTATGTGCTAATATATTTTAAATACGTACTTTTTTGTACTTTCTATTAAGTCTAATTTTGAATCTCTTAATTGAATGACATTAACCATAGACTATGCTAAAGGAACAATCGGGATTTTCATTTCATAGGAAATTTTCTAAAAATAATAGGAAATAATAGTAAATTTTCCTTTAATAAGGAAAGCTAAGGAATATTATAAATAGGCTTTTGTATTACCCGCAGACAGTTTCCATGTTCAATTTCTACCAAAATACAGGGGAAGTTTAAAGTGGTATCTTGGGCTAGCAATGAAATTTCTACCCTGTAGACACAAGTTTGTCTTATGAAATAATCATTAGTTCACATTTCAGCTGGACTTGCATGAAAAATTTCTCTAGCTGTCACTCTGGGCAGGAGACCTCTCTTTCCCCTTCATTCCTGCAGTCACATGTGTGTTTTAGCTTACCATTAAACTCGAACTTCAAATTCTTTGAGCATTACTTTATGCAAACAATGAAATAAAAACAATTTTTGGTGTTGTTTTTAACCTAACAATCATGCCAGCTGAACTTCTCCTGACCAGAAAAACACTGAAGCTTATGGGAAATCTTTAAAGATTGTTAAATAGAAAATTCATATTATATGTGTGTATACATAGTTTGTATATGTACACATAGTATGTATATAGAGAAATCATATAATTATTTGCATATGAAACCATATGGCTACATATATATATATATATATATATATATATATGGAAAATATATATCCCATATTTGACATGTGTGCAAAAGAAGTCTTTCAATAACTTATTCCTTCCCTCTTCAAAGCACACTTAATTACTTTAAGGGATGGATAAGGGTATTCCCTCCAATAGATCACAACTCATCCATGCCAGCCTATCCCATGCTGCTTTTGCCCATAAATCCTTCCTAGGGGAATCCATCCAATGTGGTAAAAGTCTTTCTGCTACATCAACTGGGTTCTCAATCTGGGGTATGTTTACCTTTAGAAGATATGAGAAATTAAATTTAAATTAGGGTTAAATTAAGAGAAATTAAAAAGGCTATGGGAAATATTTGTTTTGGGGTCATTGTTTTATTTTTGCTTTTTGGAGGGGGGAATGCAGGGCAAGTAAGGTTAAGTGACTTGCCCAAGATCACATGGCCAGTAAATGTTAAGTGTCTGAGGCTGGATTTGAACTCAGGTCCTCTTGACTCCAGGGTTGGTGCTCTATTCATTGAGCCACCTAGCTGCCCCAAAATATTTGTTTTTGTTTAAAAAAAACTACATTGGGGTAGCTAGGTGGCTCTATCCACTCAGTGGATAGAGCACTGGCCCTGGAGGCACTCAGGCCACAGACACTTACTAGCTATGTGACCCTGGGTAATTCACTTAGCCCCGATTGCCTCCCCCCCAAAAAAACCCCAAATTATATATCTTATCAAATTATTATCTTATCAAAGTAGCCCAGAAACTCTAAATTGATTTCCAGTCAATGAAGTTAACAAATTTTGGGGTGTATATTTAGAGAAAAAAATTATTTTATTTCTTGCACAAAAACGAAATATAACTTAATAGTCTATGAAAATAAATTAAGAATGTATTTTCATCTGTAATCATGCAAATGAATATACATGCTATACATATTTTTCTTGTTTTGAGAAATTTTAGAAGTTATGATAAATCCTAGAACTTATTTCCATGAGACAGCATGAAGAATGGATATAGTGTTAGGTTTGGAGTCAGGAAGACCTGTATCCAAACCCTACCTGTGTGATCTCTCCGCATCAGTTTTCTTGTCTGTAAAGTAGGGGAGTTAAATATGATGGCTTCTATGGTCCCTTTCAGCTCTAAATCTATAATTGTCTGATTTCATGTTGAAAAGGGGATAAGGAAAGGCTTACCAAAAAAAAACCAAGGGTATAGGAACTGAAAGAGCTTGGGAACCCCTCTCTAGGAGATATCTCATGTTAAATCTAATTCACTTGGTCTCTACCATATGAAAAGATGTCAGATCTTCTACTGAACTCTTTTTCAGAACAAAAAGTGGTTTGATGATTTTCTTGATGATATCTGCCAACCCTTATTATTTAAGAATCTCAAACCTCATAAATGGAACAATGGTTTGGCAAAGCAACCTTTCACTAGAACTGGAGTTCTTTCCTTCATACAAAATGGCTCATAAAGAGAAATATAGATGAGCTTAAATTCTGGGAAGCTCATTTCTGGGTAGTCTTCTCACTGGCAGAAATAAGTAAAGAAAATGGGAGCAACTGAATTTTTCCTCTTTTCTCCTCAATTTAAAAATCATTTAAAAATACTCTGACAAAAAAGAACAGAAACGTGGAATTTCTTTTCTAAAAGAAGACTTTTTCTTTGTCTTTTGAAGACTGACCATTGTCCTCTGAAAACTGTTAAACCCAAAGGATAAAACTCTTTCCACTCGGTGATGTCTCTCTAATTTAAGGTAATGTAATTTACATGCTAAATTGTATTGTGCTAATTTTTAAATCTGGAGATTAAAAAATCAACAAGCACTTGTTCTGTCACTTACATAATGAACAGTAAAGAGGAATCTACAGTCAAATTTCGATGTCAATTTGGGGCAACAGACTAAACAGAGCAATATATAATGCAAATTATAGATAACCTGGTCATGGAATCCAGTACAACTCAGGTCTGCATCGACTCTTGTCTTTCTGAAAACTGGCTTTTTTCAACCAGGCAATGTGATGTGACTCAAAGACAATAGCTGGTTGTTTTGGCAGTCACTAAGTGACTTCAGAAACCTTTCCCCTATTCTCCCTTGTCAGTATATATATATATATAGAGAGAGAGAGTGGGACAGGAAGCACCATGGGTAGAAAACTAAAAAAAAAAAAAGATGGACCAGAAAATTCACTATTTAAAGAGAGCAAGAAATGGATAGGGGTGGGACATTAATTCAAGGAAAATTTAAAGGATTTTTTGCCATTTAAGAAAAAAAATTTCTGTATCTATATTCAATCATGTTTCTTTCATGACTCCCTTTCTCCCATAATTTAAAATGACCAGTATTTGTCACTTACAGACATATTTCTTTTTTGCCTTTTTGGAGGGGGGAAGGCAGGGAAGTTGGGGTTAAGTGACTTGCCCAAAGTCACATAGCTAGTAAATGTTAAGTGTCTGAGGACAGATTTGAACTTAGGTCCTCCTGACTTCAGGGCCAATGCTCTATTCACTGAGCCACCTAGCCACCCCTACAGATATATTGCTAAGTAAAATGACCTGGGGCAGTATGTCCAAGAAAAGAAAAAGGTACTGGCTCTATTTGGATGCACTCATTCAATATTTCCATGTCATCTCATCAGCAATAAAAAAAGTCAAGTATGTATATACTACTACTCAAATTGAAAAGTTAAAATTAAACCTTGCCTATAGAATTTCTTATTTTGAATACTTGATTCCAAATAACAGGCTATACCTTTCGTTTTCGTTAATCCCACTGAACTGGGCAGCAGGTTGGTCTATGAATTGATCTGGCTAACTAGTTGTCTTCAATAGGTATAAAGCATGGCTATAGCCTTGAACACTGGTAACAACACACGTATAATACCACAAGCTAAGCTCACACGGGGGCCCTCACTATATAAGTCTGGTTCCCATCACTCATGTACCTAATTACATACTTAGTTTGGAAATAAGCTGACATGAGTGGAACCCCAAATAGAGTGCTGAACACATTATTTTTACTAAATATGTATATTTAGTATATACACTAATGATAATCACATCATCTTTATGTTTCTTTAGTAATTGTCACCTTCTAAAAAAGGAATACACTCATTAAAGGCTAAGCTCAATGTAAAAATGATCCACATAAACTCACTGGCAGGGTAGGGAGAAAGGGTGAAGATCTGCACTTCATACACTAGACAACAGGTGTTAGCTTGAACATAGAATTTAAGAGCTGGAACCTATCTAAGAGGTAACTGTGGACCAATAAAAACTGGTCTGACCAGTAACACCCTACTCCCTTAGCATGCATGTATACCACTGGGCATGACCCGCTCTCCCAAGCCTCTTGCAAGTTTAGCACAGTTAAAATAACTGTATATAGATGCAGCTTCCCTTCATTTAGAACTCTCATTTTTCATTCATTATTAGGCAACTTGGAAAATATCCTCATTTCTTTAGCTTTGACTATATTCACCTAAAGACAACAGAAGTTTATGGGTTGGCTCTCTGTCTAAAACTGTGTAAGTTTGAGCCCTGAGAGGTTCTGGGCCTTTGATCAGAGTGTGAAAACTGCTGCATGCTCCATGTGCAGAAAACACTCCACTGTGTGCTGTGCTTGGCTAAGGTCAATGGGAATGATGTACCAAGACCATCACTTACTTACTGGTTACCATTCTCCTCCTCCCCTTGTGAGTGGTAATAAAATTTTGTTAGCTCTCATCCCTGTGTAGCTCTACTGATCCTCAGCTGAACTCTCCTGAATGACAACAATCTGGTTTAAAGCTCTCATTTTTTTCTTCTTTTTTTTTTGGAGAGGGGAAAGCAGGGTAATTGGGGTTGTGACTTGCCTAAGGTCACACGGCTAGTAAGTGTTAACTGTCTGAGTCCGCATTTGAACTCAGGTCCTCCTGACTACAGGGCCAGTGCTCTATTCACTTCGCCACCTAGCTGCCCTTAAAGCCCTCATTTTATAGATGAGAATGACCTTACATGTCTCTGGAGTTCCAAGTACTGGTAATAAGCATAAAGCCAATGAAAGTTTGGTTGAAAACAATAAACCAAACGTTAGAGAACAAGTGCTCTACAAAACTTTTTGAGTAAAGGAAAATCATTAATTCTACGCTTCAGGGAAAATTGGCATTTTTTACTAGATTCCATCTACACATCTAATTCTTAAAATTTTCCATTACACTAAACCATAAGTTTCTGCAGGGTTCAGTGTATTTTATTAATTAAACCTCAATGATGAAAAGACTTTTATAATTTCATACTGATTTACACCAATATTCTTTAAATAAAATATAAAGTTGCCAAGGAGGACAGAGAGGAAGCGAAGGGGAAGTTATTTCACAAACTCACTGGGAATCTATTTTATACTCAAAGATAAGATGACTGAAAATGGGAATTTGAGTTTATACCCTATGGGGCTTAGCAGTCATGGGGATCATCTTCTTATGGTACTAACATGTCACAGTTGCCTGATCTGGGCCCATAAAGTAAGGCTAAAACTTTCGATTTAAGTTACGAAATACTTGGTTTGGCCATCATCGTGGATCATCCTCCACATTGGCCCTTGGACGAGGGATGGGAAAACCAATATTTGACTGCTTACCCTGGTGGTATCTATAGTGTTCCCAGCAGCCCTCCTCAGCTGCTGCAAGTAGGAAAGGAAGCCACAAAAGGAAAGCTGAATGTTCCAAGACTATGATTCTATGATTGAGTCCTATACTAGAAAAACTTCACATTTTCTCAGAGAATTATATAGTTTAATTTCTTAAATGAATTCAGATCTCACTTCTTACATATACTGGCTGTCTGACCCTGGGTAAGCCCCCTAATGTCCCAGTCTCAGTTGCCTCATCTGTAAAATGAAGATAAGAGTACCTACCTCATAATGTTATGAGGATCAAAGGAGATAATGTATGTAAAAGGCTTATTATCTAAGACTACAAATTGCAGAAAGGTGCTAACCTGCTTTGGCAGAGAGAATTTACTTATTCAAGAGTTCCCTGTACCAACAATATCACAGATTGCATCCCTCAATTCAAAGAATTACTAAGGCATTTAAGGTCAGCCAAAAAGAAAAAAAAAAGTAAAAATAAAAACAAATGCAAAGAAATAATAACTACTCACATTTTTTGGAGTGTTTATTATTTTATTTGGTCATCACAGAAACCTCATGATGTAGGTAGTATAAATATTATAATATACCATTTTGAAAATGAGGAAATTAAGGCTCATAGAGGGTTAGCATCTCACCTGAGATCACACAGATTAGTGACTGGAAATGAGAACTTGAACCCTAGCTGCCTGATTCCAAGTCAGTGTTTTTTCTTTTATAATACACAGCCATTAGGGATTTTTTATATTGTATGTTTATCCTTATGTTTAACCCCATTGAGGCTATAACACTCACCAATTGAGCTATTCAGAGGTTCTGGTATTCTGGATTCAGAGATAATAAACTGGAGTTAGAGTAGCTGGGTCCAATTCCTGCTTTGGATACTGCCCAAACTACTTTTCTTTTCTGGGATTCAGTGATTCCTTCGTGCCCATTCCTCTTCAAATGAGAGATCAGAGGTAAAGGATTGTCAAACCTTAAAGCACTATATAAATGCTAACTATTATTATTTTACAATAGGCAGGTTGGACCACATAACCTTTGATGTCACTTCCACCTCTTAGTCTATAATCCTGTCAAAATATTCTGGGGGCAACAGCCTTCAGTTTCTCACTCAATCTATACATAATAATATAATGGTAATCTGTAATAATAACACAATAGCATTTATATACTTATTTAAGGATTGAAAAGTGCTTTACACATGTTAATACATTTGATCCTCACAAGAATCCTCTGAGGTAGGTATAATTATTATTCCCATTTTAGAGATGAAGAAACGAAGGCTCATAGAACTTAGGGACCTCAGAGTCATGCAGCTAGTAAGTGTCTGAGGCAGGGTTTGAATTCAGGTCTTCCTGAGTCCAAGTCTTGCACTCTCTCTGCTGTTTCATTTAATTGTACTTCTCTACCTACGTCTCCTTTTGCTAAATACCTACAGTGTAAGAGATTCGGTTCCACTTTGGGGAAGAAAAATGAAAAGGACCAAATAGCAAAATCTGGAAATAATATTCATTGGAACAGCAGCGACGACGTTTTGCTTTGAAAATTACCCGAGAGTGGATTGCACAGTTTATAAAAATGATACAGGATACATCACTAGTACATGGGTAGCCCTCAAATGCTACATATACCAAGAGAGGGCCTCCTTCTGGACAGCTGCATTTCAGGCCTCTCACACATATTAGGCTTTAAATACTTACTGTGAAATGGCTTTTGGACTCTGAGCATAATTATAATGTTTACAGTGGCTGCCAGGCTGTGTAAACATGGAAAAATATCGTTTAAATATTAAACATTACAGTTCTTTGATCATGTAGAAGAACTAAGGTGGAGAAATCCCTTTGTAGTTTGTGCCCAGGTGCCCATGAATTTTGTACTTCAGTCTTAAGACTGCGGAAGTAATTCATCCTCATCATGCCCAGTCCTGGCTGAAGCGTCCTTTGGGGAAAAATCGAGCTCTAGCAACAACCCTGGCGGCAGAATGTCTAAATTCTCCTTTGCATTTTCTTCATCTGGCTTCACATTCTCCGGTCAGTATTTGTCTATGAGCAGAGGAGGCTGGGAGTCAAGCTCCAAGGCTATTGGTTTTTCGGTAGTCTTTTTTCAGTTGTTTTTTTTTTTGTTTTGTTTTGTTTCTAAAGTCATTCTCCTCCAGGCTTTCACCACCTAGGGTCTTCTTCATGACTCTTGTTCTGTCATCTGTGGAGAGAGCATTAATTTACTGTGGATAAATGTCAAACAAGGAGACTATAATCTGAACAGCTCAAGTGGGTATCCTAAACTCTTTTGGGGGAGTTAAAGACTGTTGCTTTATTGTGAAACCCTCATATAAACTGACACTAATTTAGGATAATTAGTCAGATTCCAAAACATTCTTGTATATCAACACCCAGACTTCCTCCTATGAAGGATTTGAGAGAATATGCAACCAACTTTTGGGAAATATTACTTGCTTGAAACACAGCTGTCTGCTCAGAAGAGGTTTAAGAAGGAGGCACAGTGGTGAAAAATTTGCTACCAATAGCCTTAAGATTATGTCACTATGTAGTCAATAAGTCAGACTGAAGCAAGACTAAAATTTGTGAAAGTCATACATTGATTTCTTGTAGATAAACATAAAACAGGAGACTATAATTTGAAGAGTTCAAATATATGTATCTTAGACCTATTCAGTTCCTCTAACTAGCATTAATTACTGATATGGATCAATTTGGGCTATGCTGCCATATTGGCCAGTATGGGAATTCCATTCATTCATTCAACCAGAATTTGTTGAGCACTATTGTACAATAGAAGGGGTTGCAAGTCAAGTGTAAAACTTGTTCTTTACCCTTCAGAAGCTTACAACCGATTGGGGGAAATTCCATGATTTCATCATCTCCTGGTATAGAAAATTCACCAGTATAGATCTCATCTGTAAATTACAATCTTAGAGAGTTTCTGGGGACAATACCAGGTTAAAAACTTGCCCTTTAGTCAAATGGTTGGTATGTGTTAAAGGCAGGACAGGATTGGAGTACGGTGCCCTCTATGACTCTCTTTTTCTCACCCCTCCCAGCTAAGTAGCAATGCAAGGTAGTATTTAATTGATTGCCAAAAGTCACAGGTGGAGACAATGAGTATTAAAGGAATTCCAAAAAGGAAAAGATCAATGGAATGATTAGGGAAGAATGAATGGTCGGAAATGTAAATTAAGCTGGATCAAAGGATGGGCAGGATTCAGATTAATGACAAAAGTGCCTTGGAAAAGGTTGTAGTTGGAGGCAGTGAAAGGTAAAATTGGAGAGGTAAACTGGAGCCAGACTAGCAGCCTTGAATATGGGGTGAAGGTTTGGCCTTTCTCCTGTAAGTAATGGGGAACCACTGAAGGTTTTTGAGCAGAAAGTAACATGATAAAATTGGTGTTTTAGAAAGATTACTCTTGGGGTGGCTAGGTGGTGCAGTGAATAGAGCACTGGCCCTGGAGTCAGGACGACCTGAGTTCAAATCTGGCCTGAGACATTTAACACAAAAACTAGCCGTGACCTTGGGCAAGTCACTTAACCCCAACTGCCATCCAAAAAGCTAAAAAAAAAAAAAAGATTACTCTGGTGATTGTATATAAGATGCCTTGGAGGGAGGCAAGACTGGAAGAAAGAGGAGTCATGAACAGACCATTAACGGTAGTACAAGCATTAAGGGATGAAAGCCTGGACTTGAATCAGGGCAATGGAAATAGGAAGGAAAGAATAGGTTCAAAAGACAATTCCAAGGGTAAAAATCAACAGAGTTTAATAATTATACGTTGAAGATGAATGAAAGAAGGGATAAGAACTGGACTTGTAATTTCACTGGTATGCAGAATGTCTAAAAGAGGAAACATTCCCCTACCAATACAGGTAAGCAACTTCTCAGCAACTTATTCTTTTTTTTTTTAAAGCAATTGGGGGGTTAAGTAACTTGCTCAAGGTTACACGGCCAGTTATTTCTGGGTGTGGGGCTAAGTATCAGAGCCCCGATTCAATCCCAGGTCATTCCGACACTGGGGCTGGTGCTCTTACTCGCTGTGTTACCTGGCTGCCCCTCAGCAACTTATTCTTTAAGGGAATTGCTAAAATACTGAAAGATTAATTCAGTTAATAAACATTTATTAAGTGCCTACTTTGTGGTAGGTAGTGTGTAAAGTGCTGTAGATGCAAATATGAAAAAGAAAAACAGCCTTTACCCTCAAGGAGCTCACAATCCAATCAGAGTAGACCATAAGACAATTCAGAAAAGGAAGCAGAAAAGAGAGGAAGGGGAAGAGAGGCACCAGTTACATACCACTAGCATGAGGGAGTGCAGTCAGGTAGAAAATGAATTGACTGGCCTGGGCATCCTCCTTAAATGGAACTTTTGTGAGGAACTTTCTGCTCCTCCCTTCCATCAGAAGGTCTCCAGGATACTCCAGGGGCAGAGGGTACTGATGAGATGTGACTTTCTAGAGCTCATGTAATCTTGCAGGATGAAGAGGTTCCAGTGACACAAGGTAAAAATCCAAAAATTGTGTGTATACATGTGCATGTTGGGGGCGGGGAGGGAATAGAATGAAGAGGTTACTTACCTAGGGGAAAACAGTTATGTGCCAGAAGAAAGGCTTGACCTAGGTTTTCCTAATCAATTTGCCACAGTGCCTCACAGGAGTCAAAGAAAGAAATGAGATTAGAGTGAAAAAGGTCAAAAATAAGCTAGAGTTTTGGGAGGATGACATTAATGCCTTTAAAAAAGAAAAGGGATGGGCCACAGCAACAGCCCTGGGTCAGAAATATCGTCCCCACGGTGGTAGGAATCCAGCAAATCTCTGGGATACCAGCTCCTCTTAGGCTGGGCTTCCACAAGCAACAAGGAACCCCACCAGTGATTCAAATCTTAATCCTTCAGACCAGCCAAACTCTATGAAAAACCTCCTTGCCGGTGCAGAGCCAAGATGGCAGAGTAGAAGCACGACCTTCCCGGGGCTCCGGCTTCCACCTTCCCCAATCCATGTAAAAAGGGGACTCTAAACAAACTTTGGAGCTGCAGAACCCACAAAATGACACAGAGAAGCTAACCTCCCGCTGAGGACAGCCCAGCAGGCCGGCAGGAATCGGCCAGCTCAGCGCTCTGGAAGCCGAGCCCAGCCCCACGCCGAGGCTTTAGCCCCAGGGCAGGCCTGACCAGCCGCCAGCCAGAGGGACCCCAGATCAGCAGCAGCTGTGGCCGTTTCCAGATTTATCAATACATAGATGCGAAGGACAAGGTGAGAGGCCAGTGCAGTCTGGACTTTGGGACCCAGGAAGTGGGAGTGCGTGGCTTTTACCCCCGGAGCGAGAAACCGCTGAGATGCCAGCACCACGTGGCGGCTTCAGCTCCTGGCCTGCAGAGTGTAGGGGGACCAAGCACCAGTCTGAGGGGTCATCGCTCTTGCTTTAACCTGCTTGGATCTGGATTGCAGTCTAGGGTGGAGGTCCTGGGGTGTGTGTCCAGCTTGCCAGAGCGTGTGGAGACCTCAGAGAGGGCACCCATCTAATACCTCAGGCAGCTGAGAAAACCCCAGCGTTTGGGACAAAAACTCCCCTGTCTGGTGGCAGAGTCCTACTGTGGCAAAAAGCCCAAAAGTCAAATCATTGAGTGGCAAAATGAGCAGGCAAAGGAAACAAAGCAGACAGAAGATTCCAACATTACACTCCTATTTTGGGGATAAGAAAGAGCAAGGCATGGAACAGGAGGAAAACAGTGAAGTCAGAACTCCTGCACCAAATGCTTCAAAGGAAAATACAAGCTGGTTACAGGCCATAGAGGACCTTAAGAAGCAGATAAGAGAAGTGGAGGAAAAATTGGGAAGAGAAATGAGAACAATGCAAGAAAATTATGAAATGAGAGTCAAAAGCCTGACTGAAGAAAATAATACCTTAAAAAACAGACTGACTCAAATGGCAAAGGAGGCTCAAAAAGGCAATGAGGAGAAGAATGCCTTAAAAAGTCGAATTTGCCAGATGGAAAAAGAATCTCAAAAGCTCACTGAGGAGAATCATTGCTTCAGAATTAGATTGGAGCAAATGGAAGCTAATGACTTTATGAGAAATCAAGATGCTGTTAAACAGATCCAAACAAATGAAAGAATAGAAGGCAATGTGAAATATCTCATGGGAAAAACCACTGACCTGGAAAATAGATCAAGGAGAGATAATTTAAAAATTATTGGACTACCTGAGAGCCATGACCAAAGTAAGAGCCTGGAAAGCATCCTCCAGGAAGTTCTCAAAGAAAACTGCCCTGATGTTTTAGAATCAGAGGGCAAAATAGAGGTTGAAAGAATCCACCGATCACCTCCTGAAAAAGACCCCAAAAAGAAAACTCCTAGGAATATTATAGCCAGGTTCTGGAATTCCCAGATTAAGGAGAGAATATTACAAGCAGCCAGGAAGAAACAATTTGAATATTGTGGAAACACAATCAGGATAACCCAGGATCTGGCAGCTTCTACAATGAGGGATCGAAGGGCCTGGAATGTGATATTCTGGAGGTCAAGGGAGCTGGGATTAAAACCAAGAGTCACCTACCCAGCAAAACTGAGTATCCTGTTTCAGGGGAAAATATGGTCATTCAGTGGAATACAGGACTTTCAAGCATTCTTGCTGAAAAAACCAGAGTTGAATAGAAAATTTGACATTCAGATACAAGAAGCAAGAGAAGCATGAGAAGGTAAACAGGGAAAAGAAATCATAAGGAACTTATCAAAGTTGAACTATTTTTTTTTTTGAAGCAATGGGGGTTGAGTGGCTTGTTCGGGGTTGCATGGCCAGTTGTTGTTTCTGGGTGTCTGGGCCTGGATTTGATCCAGGTCGTCCCGGCACTGGAGCCGATGCTCTTGCTGGCTGAGCCACCTGGCCAAAGTTGAACTATTAACATTCCTACATGGAAAAACAATAATTGTAACCTATGAAACTTTTCTCAGTAGTTGAAGGGATTAGAAATATATATATATATACATATATATACATATATATGTCTTTATATGAGGGTATGCGGGCATATGAATACATATGTGAATGTGTATATATACGTTTACAGTTATACATAGATAGAGGGCACGGGACCAATTTAACAGGAAGGGATGATACTTAAAAGGTGAAATTAAGAGGTGAGAGGAATATAATGAGAGGAGATGGGGAGAGACAGAGTGGGGCAAACTATCTCATACAGAAGAGGCAAGGGAAAATGGTTACAATGGAGGGGAAGAATAGGAAGGCAAAAGGGAATAGGTCAACCTTATTCCTATTGAATCTGGCTTGAGAAGGGAGGGAAATACACACTAAATAGGGGATCTCACCCTCCAGGAGAATAGGGGGGGGAAGGGGAGGGAGGGGGGGATGTTGGAAGGGGGGGCAGGCTGGGGGGGGGAGGGAAGTTGGAAGCACCCACTTTTGAAAAGGGACAGGATCAAAGTAGAGAATAGAACAAGTGTGAGGTGGGATAGGAGGGAGGGAAATATAGTCAGTCTTTTATAATACATCTACTATGTTATTGTTTTGCATTAGCTACACATGTACAACCTATACTGAACTGCTTGTCCCCCCAGTGGGGGTGGGTGGCGGGGGGAGAAGGGAATGAATCTGGAATTGAAAGTTTTAAAATCAAATATTCAAATATATATATATATATATATGTGTGTGTGTGTGTATACTATTATTAATACCATCTTACATGTAATTAAGAAAAAAGATATACAGGCACTGAGGCATAGAGATCCACTGTAAAAGTTGAAATGGGTGTGGGAGAAAATATGGGAGAGAGCAGATTGGAGGTGGGGATATCCTGTGGGACTGCTGTTTTGGGGGGATGGGTGGGGTAAAACGGGGAGAAAATTTGTAACTCAAAATCTGGCAGAAACGAATGATGTAAATCAGCAGTTAATAAAGCATTTAAATTAAAAAAAATAAGAAAAACCTCCTTGCCTCTAAAAGTAAAACCAGCCTTACCTATATAGAACAGATGCAATTACTACTGCAGTTGATTTTGCTTAACTTTTTTTTTCCTTTGTTACTCCAACCAGTAGATTTTTCCAAAATCAAGAATGTCATCCAGGAGCCTGATGAGACTGTGTTTCAGTTTTACAATTACCTAGCAGAGTCCTCTAATGCCAACTCTGGCCTAGTCCACAATCGATGGGGAAGGAGGGGGCTAGACCCAGTTCCTCTCCTGCTTTAATAACTTCCAACCTTCCCTGTCACAGAATATTAAAATCACCCAGCCAGAGTAGCAGTCTAAACACCCATAGTTTGTAGCCAAACTTACCTCCCTACTTGCCTAGACCTTAGTGGCCCAGGTTGAGGAGGACCTTAGAATAAAAAGGAAGCTCTGAGCTAGAAAGAAGAGATATTCCCAAGCCCCTCCTGATCCCCTAGAATCCTTTGCGGGAGATGCTTGTCTTCCAGTTGTACCATTTTTCATTTGACGCTTTACAAAACACAGCTAAGGAAATTAAATTGTAAGAAAATTGTTGCCTTATTAAAAAAAGTAATTAAACTTTTAGAGACTTTCAGTTATAAAACATAATTTGGAAAGGCCTAGCTATGGCTTTTGAGAAAACAAAAGAAAGGCCATTAACCATTCATGTAGACTAATTTGTGTTCCAAAAATTACTTATAGCTCACTAATCATATGTAGTTTTTTTTTATTAGTCAAACTGAGAGTTTGAAACTTCTATAGAGGAAATAGGTAGTCATATGTGTGATATGCTTTTTTTTTCTTTTTAGGCAAACAAGTTATATACATTTGTTAACTATAGTGCCAAGAAGCAGTAATATTGTTTTTCTCTGTTATGTAGTAAATAACTTTCACTAATAGTTGTAGATATTTCACACACATCAAAATATACAAGAGTAAATTTTAGCTTATCTGCTATATACAACCACTGATGCTAAATGGACTTTGAAAAAATAGATGACATTTGACAGACCTACTTAAATGTATTTACATAGTTAAAAGAGAAATATTTCTGTAAAAAAAATATAAAATTTATAAATAGAATATAATACATAAATATTTAAAAATTCTATAAAAATTAACAGTTTCTATGAACAAAGACTTTGTTATTTCACTAAATATTTAAAGATTACAATTGGAATTGAAATTCTTGCCTAAAAAAAGATGTTACGCCAGCAATTCAAATGGCCATTTTATTGGCAACTTAGAATGCAAGGTATGTTTCTAAACCTAAAACAAAAAACAAACAAACAAATATCCTTGATGAAATAGTTTTCTAAAGCTGTATTGTATATGCTTTTGGGACTGAACTTATTTGTATGTAAAAGAATTTAATAAAAACATGAAAGGTAATAAAAAAAAGAAAAGGAAATGGGGGGGTCTTGATTTTGTGGGGAGGGTGAATTCAGTTTGAATACATTAAATTAGAGGTCATGGCGTGATATACAGATAGAAACTTCTGATAGACGATTGAATATAGGAATGACTATAGTTATAGATCTGGGAATTATCCACCACAGGGTTATACTCAAAGCCATGAGACATAATAATTTTGCCAAGGGAAAGAATGCACAGAAGGGAAAAAGCAGAGGACCAAGGACTGAGTCATAAAGAAGTCAGAACTGTTTACAAGGTGGGGAAAATGTGAAGAGTCTAGATTTTCTTACACTTTTGTTTATCTGAAGGATTATAGATATTTAAGTGATGTCAAGAGATAATAAGAGTTGACCAGCAGTGGGGGCATAGGGGACAAAGGAATACAGCCTGGGTTCAAAAGTA
Organism: Petaurus breviceps papuanus; assembly: GCF_028583685.1. Taxonomy (NCBI): domain Eukaryota; kingdom Metazoa; phylum Chordata; class Mammalia; order Diprotodontia; family Petauridae; genus Petaurus; species Petaurus breviceps. The sequence goes on from NW_027187345.1 coordinate 2,559,672, forward strand.
ATTCCATAAAATATATATGTGTACACGTCTGAGAGAAAAAGTACACAAGGTGCTGCTTATTCCATCAAATCAGAATAACTAACCTAATTCTTAAATCACTAAACTGTACTATGGTTTTATTGAGACAATACGGCACTGTGTCAAGAGTCCTGACTTTGGAGTGAGGGGATCTGTGTTCAAAGCCTGCTTCTCACATTTACTGCCTGTGTGACCTTGAATTAGTCACCTACCTTCTGTGAATCTAAGCTTCTTCAACTATTAAATGAGGGGTTTGACTTAGATGGTGTCTAAAGTCCCTTTCAGCTGTATGATCCTCTCCTAAAGAGAGGAGGGTAACAAAACCCAATAGCTTCTTTCATCTCCAGTGTCTTACTTAACATGTTACATTTTTTAAAAGATTTGAAAAGAAGCTAGCACTCAGGCATCTACCAATACCTTGTCAACAAACATCTAGATGTTGGATGTTATGAGGTCATAACATCCAGATAGACTGACTGCACCCCCACCTCCCCAACTCCCAATTTTTCTTCTGGCTGTTCCAGCCTTCAGGAGACAGAGACCCAGTCTTCTGACTCTGCCCTGGTGTGAAATTGTTAACTACCAATTTCAGAAGTGTGTGAAAAAGTTTATTGTCACATGTGAAAACTAATTAATGCCTGTAAAGTTCTGTGAGATCTGTAGATGAAAGGAGCTATTTAACTGCACAGTATTATTATCTGCAGAAAAGGGAACAGACATAATGAGCCAGATTCTCCCAGAGCAGAAAGGATGCCTCAGGACTCAGTGGGGCATTTGGAAGCTACATTAACTCCCTCAGGTGAAAATCATTCATTTTCTAGATGTTACTTTGGTGGCCTAAAATAAGTGAGGGCAGCTTCCTGGACAATCTTTTTAACTTGCCACCGTAGACACCTGAGAATTTTGTGTGATAGAATGTCAGTACATTTTTTTTCCCTAAAGGCATAATGGTCTATAGGCACAGGTGAATAAATTGATCCTGTATCAGTGGTCAGGGCTGTGTCTCAAATAGAAAACAAAATACTTTTTAAAAAAAGATATCACCTTACGACATGCACAAACTAATATCCTGCATGGCATTCAGACATAAAAATGCTAGTGATCAAAGGATCATATATTTAGAACAAGATGGAATCGTGGAGGTTATGGCATCCATATCTTCATTTTACAGATGAGGAAACCAAGGCACAGAGAAGTTAATAGATTTGCTTAAGGAGTCACCTAGCTATTAAGTATCTGAAGTGGAAATTAAGCTTAGGTAGGTCTTGCAGACTGCAAGTTCAGTGTCCTATGTGCCTGTGTTGGGCATGGATCCTAGTAGATGTAAGATCATTGAGGACAGACTTGTTCCATTTTTGCCTTTATATCCCCAATGCACAGTCCCTGACACATATTTATTTATACATTATTTTGTTGCTGTTCAATCATATCTGAATCTTCATGACCTTATTTGAGGTTTTCTTGGCAAAGATACTTGTAGTGGTTTGCCATTTCATTCTCCAGCTCATTTTGCAGATGGGGAAACCAGGCAAACAGGGTTAAGTGACTTGCCCAAGGTCACATAGCTAGGAAGTGTCTGAGGCCAGATCTGAACTTAGGAAGATGAGTCTTCCTACTGCAGGCCTGGTGCTCCATCCATTATACCACCTAGCTGTCCTGCCTGGCCCGTAGTAGGTCCTTAAAGATGTTTATTCTAAGTGGCAACTAGGTGGCACACTGAATAGAGTTATTGGCCCTGGAGTCAGAGGGACCTGAGTTCAAATTTGACCTCAGACACTTGACACTTACTAGCTATGTGGCCTTGGGCAAGTCACTTAACCCTAACTGCCTTGTCTTCCTCCAAAAACATTATATTTATTTTTATATATACACAGACACACACACACAAATACACATAATGTTTATTTTATTTCCAATTTATAATGCCTATATCTCTGCACATAGTTGTTTGCATTTTGTCTCCCCCATTAGACTGCGCTCCTTCAGAACAGGGGCTGTCTGTGCCTTTCTTTGTGTCTCCAGGGCTAAGCAATGCCTGGTCCACAGTAGTTGCCTAATAAATGCTTGTTGATTTGACATTGATTTGAATCAGAAGGAAATTAAAGACATTGTTTTTCTGATTTAAAAATACTTCAATTTAGTTTTAGGGAGAACCTTCCCTTGGTGGTATTTAATACAGTCTTCTGTCTAGTTTTACAGTATGCACATGATCTATTACAAGCAGTTAGCTTTGTGGGTTAGAACATGGAGGCCTTATGTTCCCAAACAGCCAATTAATTCCCTCTGCTTTTTTCCACAGCCCCAGACTTCACACCCTCCTCAGCTCAATCTCAGAGAACCCTGACCCTGATTTCCTTTGTAGCGCAATGCAAGGGTCATCTCTTACAGGAAGCCCTGCATGATTCCTCCAGTTGTCAGTGATGTTGGCTTCTTTGAATGATTTAAAACATTTCTTTATATTTACTTCTCTGTGTATATGTCATATTCCCTTAGTGTAACAGAAGCTCCTTGAGAGTAGGAACTCTTTGGCTTGTGCTTTGTATCCCCAGGGCCTGGCATGGCTTATGGCACCACATAGGTGCTTAATACAATTTTGTTGGATTATATTGAATCGCTCCCTCATATGTCTGTGAATTGTGGAATACATATGCCATTGACTGTTCAGAGCATGGAGCAAATGTGAGTGGTAGAGTTCATCATTATTCCTAGGAAAACAACTTAATAGAGCAGCATCCTTTTCCCATAAGAAATTCAACTGAATTCAACAATAATTTATTAAATGTCTATGATGTGTCAGGCATTATACCAAGTGCTGAATATACAAAAGAAAAAAAATATAGCCCCTGCCCTCAAGAAAGTGATATTCTAGGTGGGGAGGAAACAGCACAGTCTGTGGCTTACCACAGCCCCACGAAAGTTAGCCCTCTGTCTACACGGTATAAAACAAAATCAATGTCTTCAACCACACCTGGAGAAAAAGACAATGACAAAAAGAAGAAAATAACACAGTGAACTGTGACTTCACAGAGACATGTCTTGGCACAGTAGGTACTGGGGCAGAGGGAAATGGATCCTTGTGTAGCACTTTGCTCAAGAGAAAAGTCAGATGCAGATTTGGAGAGCATGTGGGTCCCAGATTATCTAGGGCATGATCTTTGACACCATCCAGAGAGGCACCCTGAGTTATACATATTGACTGTATGATCCTAGACAAGTCCCTTAACCTTCACAGCTCTCTAAGTAATTCTTTAAGACTCTATGAGTTGCAGGGAAGGTGCCTACCTGCATTGATAGAGGGAGTTTCCTTAGCAGGAAATTCCCTCTTGCAGTGAAATCCCTCTCTCTCCATGCCTACACAAAATGTATGTCTATGGCTAATTCAGTTCCACACTGTTAGAAGTGTGTTTGCAGTGGGTGGTTTTTGCTCATTCTCCTCTTGGCTCATCTGGTGAAGGAACTGTAAGTGGTTTCTTGGCACAAAAGTGAAAATCAGTCCTGTTCTTCAAGTTATAAATTCCCTTAATCTCACCGAGAATTCATAGTAGTAACAAAAAATGTATGTGCCCATGATAAGAATCTTCACACATGAAATAAATGCCTCAATGGTTCGCACAGTAAATCTTCACTGTACAAATTCAGAAGCTAGTTCTAACAATTGGGCAATAAAACATCAAATGGTGGGGTTACATTCTCTCAGCAGGCATGGGAAACATGTTTTATCTTAGACTCTTGGACAGTCATTTATGACTAGAGGAAATGACAGAAGAAGGAACAATCCAAGAATACAAGTTTCAAGGCCATGGAGAATTTTTCTTCTCCAAACACAATAAAGCTGCACATTTGCCAAGCCACAAGCAGAGGCTGTGAAATTCCATAGAACCAGACTTCATTTTGGCCATGGCCCTCCCCTAGGAATCTGACAGATTTTCACACACCACATTTGTCTATAGGTAGTACAGAAAATCAGCATCACGAGGAAGGGCTTAAAATGCATTTTCAAAGAAGAGTGCAAAGGGAACTGTGAAAGTGTGAATCACACCTCATATGCCCAATTTTTAAAGCATGAGGCAACGAAGGCAAATGCAAAGCCCTGAGAAAAACAGTTTTGTGAGATGAGCCATTCTTACATTAAAAAATCCATTTAATTTTTCACTAATATTAGAAGTATTTAAACTAGAGACTCTCTGTAACAAAAATTCAGGTAAGTTACCCCAAAAAAGAGGGAAAAAAAAGAAAATCGATTGAAAAAGCATGGGGAAGAAAAACAGAAAGGTAAATTTGTTCTTAGGCATAAAACGCTTTTCACATGATTTGCTTTAAAATATTTAGAAACAAAAGAAACAAACCTCCCTCAAACTTGGCTTAGACTCCAATCAGTACTTTGCGTTCAAATCAGTCAATATTTGGACTCAGTGTTCTTTCCTCTATACCATTCTGTGAGTCAGGACTGGGTTCTAGTCCAAATCTGCCATTAAAGTCATGTGACTGTTGGCAAAGCCCTTTGCTTTCCTCTGCCTCCCCTCCTCATCTATAAAATGGAGATGTATTGGATGAGTTCTAAGAACTCTCTTCTCTGATACACTGCTGCTGTGTGCATCACATAAGAAAGTCCAGCAGGGACTGTGCTTGTCAGATGTGCTCCCGGGGAGCTGAATGCTTCCTTTAAGAATTGAGTAGTGGTGAAGGGTGCTGGTGATTGATGTTCCCTGATGATGGAAAAGGTCCAGAGCCTTTATTGGCAGCTTTTTCTCATACTGCCTGCATGAATGCATTATATGAAAGCAGTTTGATTTGTAGTCCTGATTGGGCAAATTTACACAAAAGCCTGAAGCAAAGCAGTCTAGGGTATATTTGTATGTGATTTCTCTACTGTTTTCCCAATCAATGCACCTTACCTTGGTTCTGTGAGAAGAAAGCATCCAATTTGGAAATACTGAAGAGCCAGCTTAACCACACCAACTCAAACAATATTTTTAGATACTCTATCAGTATGAAACATAGGTGGGACTCTAAAATAGGACTTCTTTGGAAGGGAAAAAATGCATAGATTTGAACTTAAATATAATTATACAAAACTGATCAAACATCTGAAAAAAATTTTCAAGTTTTTCTTCTATTCTAAGAAATTTTCGTAATTTTAAAATTAATCCAGCCTTCATTTTCTTCTTTGTCTGTCTGACTTTTTTTTTCTTAGTTAGTTATCTCTATTTCACCCAGGATGGAAATTCGGTAGCTGTTCATGGTCCAATCCCACTACTGATCAGCACAGAAATTTGACCATCACTATTTCTGACCTAGGCTGGTTTCCCCTTCCTTGGGCAGATTTTTGGCTCTCTGCTCCTTGGGCTTACTCTATTGATGTCAAATTTAGTGAGGGAAAATAACCTATCTTCTTTAGCTCTTCTGTATCTCAAAATTCTTGAGTGAAAGCAATCCACTAGCCTTGGCCTCCCCGGTAGCAGTATGTATATGAGTGTTTGTCACCATGCCTGGCACTACCTTCATGTTCATCATTCTTGCTGTCAATCAATCAAAGAACATTCATTAAGCATCTACCATGTGTTGGGAATTGTGCTAAGCTCTGGGAACACAGAGACAAAAATGAAGTAGTGCTTTTAAGGAATTTACATTTTAAAGGGGGAGACAGCATATATATATATATATACATATATATACATGTATACATATATACACATAAGATATATACAAAATGGATAACTAGTAACCCTGAATGGAATATTCTTCTCAATTTTCTTTTCCCACAAGATATGACAGTGACCCATTACTACTATCTGCAATGGAAAAAGCAAGATTATGTGCTGTATACACATTTTATATATGCCAGGTTTGGAGGTAGAGAAGTGCAGACTATAATTGGATCAATCTAAATAAAGCCTTGATGGATTGGAATCCTTGATGACAATCACTTTCTTTACCACTGGTGGAAATGGGTGAATTCCCCCTACAACAGATGCGACCCCTCCACTCTTTAACAAAGAACTATTGTTTCTACCTCTAAAAGGATGCTATAAGTAAGAAACGCGAAAAGTATAGGCATAGACATTGGCCAGGCAGCTCTTGAAAGGCTCTGGGAACTTAGAGTCAAAAGGACCTAAGAAACAAACCCAGAAATCCCAAGAGGGAAGCACCTGAAAGCTCTGCTAATTTCACAAAAAACACTAACAAAGTGTTATCAGATATGAGGCTTGCAAATAACACACACTTCTGGTTTAGTCCTCTAAATTTACCAGAGGTATCCATTTGCTGGGGTTAAAGTCAAACAAAGGGGTATAAATTGGGCAAGAGTCAAGTCCTTCATGTTTGATCATGTCAATAAACTCCTTTGGTTCCCTGGTACCTCCAGGATCAAACATGAAATCATGTTTGGTTTTTAAAGGGCTTCACAACTTGAACCCTTTCTGTCTGTCTAGTGCTCCCTTCTATTCATGCTAAGATTCAATTACACAGGGTCTACTCCACTCCATTCCTCAGCTCTTTCTGGGGTGCTGTAAGGCTCAAACAGATATAAAGGTCTTTGAAATCTTAAAGCTCTATACAAATGTTAGTCATCATCATCATCACCATCATCAGTCTAAAGTCACTAGACCTCCTCCAGTCTGGTGATGAATTAATTCTCTGAGTTTGCCACTACACTCCAGCTAAGCTTGAAAAATGTTTATAGAGTAAACAGGAGTGTGCTGATAAATGTTTAACAACCAGGCTCTCCCTGCATGTGCATACACTTTACAATTTGATCTGCACTATCAACACTTTCTTAAGTCTAGATAGTCAACGAAACAATAAATGAAGCCTTGATTTACGACTGCCCGTTTCTAAGGTATAAATGCTCACACTGAAGATTTAACCAACAATTGGCTCTTGTAAGCTGGTCAGAGATGGCTTTAGCACACCTCTAGCACAATCATAAAGTAATCTGTGCTGGCTGAACCTCATACCTGGAAATAATCTCCCTCCTCATCTCAGTTTTCTAGTTTTTCTGGCGTCCTTCAAGATTTGACTTAAATCTCACCTTTCCCTATCCAGTGCCTTCCCTTTGAGATTGCCTTTCATTTACATTGTATATACTTTTTATGTCCATAATTATTTACATAATCTCCCCTGCCCCTGGAATGTGAGCTGCTTGATAGCAGTCACGTCTTTATTTGTATTCCCAGAGCTTATCATAGGGCCTACAGGAACAAGGTAAGTACTTCATAAACTATTTCAACTGATTTGACAGTTGAAACACAATTCCTACCCAAAGAGTTTCTGCACTGAAGTAGAGAGAATGAGTCTGAATCTATATTTATTTTTTAATCAACAAAGGATGAGAAGTCCTTTCAAATGAATTTTTGATGGGGTGTTCTGAATGCATAACTAAACCTATGCTGGAGGGTCTATTGTCCCCCATCACAATCACTGCTGGGCACTGTGGAGTCTCAGATTACATGAGATCTTTCTCCCCTCCCACTTCTGATGCTGTGTGATTTTAGGGAAGCCACTTAACCTTCACATGGTTCAACTTCCTCATCTGTAAAATGGAGGGAGCTGGCTTGGAGGGCCTCTCAAATCCTAGCTTTCAATCTGTGATTCTATGAATCATACTACAAATCTGGTCACAGAAGAGAAGGTGGGCAACATCTTCCACTACAAACCACTGTCACCCTTGGTACTTTTCAGGCCCAAACCTGTGATGGTTAAAAGGGTCCAAAATTGGTGACTAATTCTTGAATCCAGTCCTTCCTGTGAAAAACTAGCCATGCGTTGCTACTCATGAAAAATTTTAAAGACACAAATAATACATTTACTTTAGTGAGAGGAACCACAGTATAGCAGATACAAGTCCAGATGTAGATTTAGGAATCAATCAACTGGTCAACTAATCAGCAAGCATTTATGGATCAATTACTTTGCATCAGGGACTAATATAAGTGCTATAGGATACAAGACAGAGCAAAAATAGTTCATGCCTTCAAGGAATATATAGTCTAATGAAGGAGATGACATTTATAAATCAGAACATACAATTCTTTTTTTAAATGAAGATTGAAGACTTGGGTTCAAGTCTTGCCACAGACACATAGCAGCTCTGTGCCTGAAGGTAGGCAAATCACTTTCCCTCTTGCTGTTCCATGCAATTCACTAAGATTAAAAATTAGAGATGAGTTGCTGATCTGATCTGGGGGAAGAGGAGAGGGGCAAGTATATCTACATTTGGAGTTTTTCATTTGCCAATGAAATAGCAGGTGCTAGGTGCTACCAATAAACATTTTAAAAACTCACTTTAGTTCACCACTGACCTTTCTCCAGTTAAATTGGTTAGCTGAAGATGAAAGCCTCCATATTCTGCTAGACTGCTCCATTATCTCCTGACTCATACAGACCTAGAAGGGAACAAGGCAAAGGTTTATTCAATTACTCATACACAGAATGCTAATTTAAAGAACGTTAAATGGTAAACTCATATCTTCATGTAAAAAGTGAAAAGGGGGGTTACACAATTACATGAGGAATTCAGAGATCATTCAAGTCAAAACAAACCTTTGCTTCACAATTTATTCATTTATTTGCCATTTATTAAGCCCCAGCCTATACAAAGTCCTATGTTGCTTTTAAAGATACTCTACCCTTTCATGGTATCAGCCAGTTAACACTGCACTGTATCTTCCAACACAATACCGAAGAAAATAAGCTTATAAATGATGGGATTTGGGAAGGCTTTTCCAGTTTTCTTGGTAGGGGCTTGAGCCCAAGATATATGTAAGATCCTTATCATATCACAAACGGATCCACTGCCATTGGCCTTTCTAACATAAAGGCTACACATAATTATTCAGTGACAAACAGCACAAAAGCAATTGAAATCTTTATACAATTTTCATGATTCATTTGCTGTATAGTCATCTTGTGAAGGTGATGGCATGAGGTAATGTCGAAATTGTCACTTTTATAGTTCAAAAGTTTTTTTTTCCATTCAGGTACATCATGATGATAATAAATAAGTGTTGAAAGTACATTAAATGAATAATATGTCACTCAAGAAGCCACAAGGAAAAATTCTATGACATAAATTAATTTATTACTATATGAATCAAAGTACTGTAATGTACTATATTGTAGTTTGGTTAAGTCTCTAGTCAGAGTTTTAAGAGAAATGGTAACTTTGAGAGAGTTTCTGAGTGTTAAGTTTGAGAATTCTGAGGAGGAGCAGTTGCTGAATTTTAAAAGCAACAAGGTATTATACATACTAGAGAGGTATGGACAATAAAACCTGAATAATTATGGGAAAAATAAAATTTAACTGATTATAGCTAAAAGATAAGAATTTTATTTTTATTATTTTTAAAGCAATAGGGGTTAAGTAACTTGCTCAAGGTTACATGGCCAGTTATTTCTGGGTGTGGTGCTAAGTATCTGAGCCCGGATTTGATCCTGGTCATCCGTAACTGGAGCCGGTGCTCTTACTTGCTGAGCCACCTGGCCACCCCTAAGAATTTTATTATTTATCATAAAGTAAGGTGAGGTTAGATCAGAGATGATACAGAATCTGAACCCAGAAAAAAAGGAGAGAGAAATGCGGAGAAATATAAGAAAGGGGAGAGAGACAGAGAGAGAGAGAGAGAGAGATTGAAGACAGAACTGCATCATTTAAGCTTGAAGGTGGAAGTGATATCCGGTTACTACTGGTGGGTAAGTCTGGTTAAGCAGAGAAACAGTCTGTAAGCAGAGAACCAGAGAAGTCACTCAGAATATCAACACACTGAGATGCTGCACCGATAAGGCATTTGTAAAGCACAGTGGAGAAAAACTAAGCTTAGCATTAGAAACAAGTTAATCAACACAGAATTAAGGAAATTGTATTGATAATTTCTGAGTCAGAAAAAGGACAGCAAAGTTTACAGTTTCAGAGTCATGAGGACCCTGAGCAGATGGGGTTTCCTCTCCAACTGTGCCAACGTGGCAGGTTTCTCTAGCTGTGTGTCCATTCTCCCCTATGATACTGTATGTATTGGCGAGACAGTTGTGATGAAATTGTAATTATTCGTGAATATGAGGACCTGTGATGTTATTTTTCTTTCCTCATTATTAGGTCAGTGTTTATGACCTTAAAGTATCATTATTAGCTGGTTGTATCAGTAGAAATGCATTAATTGGGTGCTCAAGAGCTAGGGTGTTGACTAAGAAGTTACCCCTAGGATCTTGAAAAAAAAAATTGAGTGTAATAACATGGTGCTGATGATACTTCTTTGGAAACCTAGACCTGGCAGCATGAGTACAGGAAGGAGTAAGCAAGGTAACCCAGAGAGTAATTAGATGTTCACATGTTCACAAGTGAGAGGTGTAAGAAGCTATAATGGGGAAAGCACATCCCATAAACTTTCATCTGCTTCACTCCTAAAAGCTTACTTTATAGAATTACACATAATAACAATAAATATTAAAATGAATATTTTGTTCCTCTAAATGGAGGAACAAAAATTCTAGAGTCTTGAGAACTAATGAAAAAAAACAGCAGCAATGAAGGAGGAATAGCATTGTCAGATCTGAAACCATATTATTAAATAATAACCATCAAATGGTCAAAAAAGTAGAAAAGGAAATCAGTGGAGCAAACTAGATAAGCAAGAAGTAGAAGGAATCAAACACAGCAGCCTTTTTTTGAGAAAAAATAGGAATATAATCAATAGGGGAAGGACTCTATTTGACAGGAACTTCTGGGAAGATTGTAAAATAACTTTCCACAATTAGATTTAAACCAGCATTTTATTTTATGTACCACAGCAAGCTCTAGTTAGATGCAAATATAGGTCACATTAAAAAAAAAAGAAGAAGAAAATGGAAGTAGGTACCTTTCACAATTAAGATGAGGGGGAAAATTCTTAACCAAATAATAGAAGAGATCATAAAAGACAAAACAATTTTAACTACAGAAAATTTAAAGGTATTTTACATAAACAAAATAGTAAAAGCTAGAATAATTAGTGTGTACAATTGAATAAATCTTTGCATCAATTATATATGATAAAATTCACATCTAGGACTTATAGGGAATTGACACAAATATATGAAATTAGCAGATGTGCCTCAACAGCCAAGTGTTCAAAATATATGAACAGACAGTTTTCAAAAAGAGAGTTGCAAACTATGGGAAATGATGTTAAAAGTGATCTGATTCATTAACAAGAGAAATGCACATTAAAGTTACTCCAAGTTTTCATCTCACAGCCCTCAAATTAGCAAAGGTATTTAAAGATGGAAGCACTCAGTGTTGGAGAGACTGGGAAATCAGTCACACTAATACATTGCTGGTGGAGAAGTGAATTGGTACAAGGATTCTGTAAAACAATGTGGAATTATGCAAGTAAAGTCACTAAATTTTTCATGCTTCAGTGACCGTCTAAGAAGGTCAAAGATGTAAAGACAAGTCTGTTGTTCTTTTGTTTTTGCTTGCCTTTTTTGGAGGGGGGGGGAGGTAGGGCAATTGGGGTTAAGTGACTTCCCCAAGGTCACACAGCTAGTAAGTATTGTGTCTGAGTCTGGATTTGAACTCAGGTCCTTCTGACTCCAGGGCCAGTGCTCTATTCACTGTGCTACCTAGCTGCCCCAAGACAAGTCTTTTGTATACCAAAATATCCACTTCAACACTGGGGTTGCAAAAAGGCTGGACACAAAGTAGGCATCCATTAATTGAGGCAGCTGAATAAATGTTGGTGCATGAATGTGATGGAATATTATTATACGTAGACCATAAAAGTAAGGAATCCCAAGAATCTGTACATGAATTGATGTTCAGTAACATAAACAGAATTAGTAGACTAATATATACATGGATTAAAATTGTATAAATGAAAACAAATCTGAAAAGCAGCCAGACTCTAATTAATTGTAGTGACCACATTTCCCACCTACTGGTAGAGAAAGAGAGGACTTTGGATGTGGAATGCTGCTGATACCATTTGGTATGGTAGCTGTGCTGGCTGATTCCACTTAATTATGGAGTGTTTAGTGGGGCAGGAGGCCATATTGAGAAATGCTTGTGATATAAAAATAAAGGGCATCAGTAAAAACCATTAAAAAAAGAAAAAAATGGAAAAATCAGAGGCAGACTAACAACGATAGGATTTGCTGTTGTTGTTCAGTTGTGTCTGACTCTTCGTGACCCCATTTAAGGTTTTCTTGGCAAAGATTTTGGAGTGGTTTGCCATTTCCTTCTCTAGCTCATTTTATAGATAAGGAAACTGAGGCAAACACAGTTAAGTAACTTACCCAGGGTCATACAGCTAGTCAGTGTCTGAGGTCAGATTCAAACTTAGGTCTTCCTAACTCTGGGCCCAGAACTCTATCCACTCTACCACTTAAGATCCCTAGGCCTCAGTTTTTTCATCTATAAAATAAGAGGGTTTTGCCAGAAACAGGTAAGTGCCATATTGGATAAAGTCCTAGACTTCAAGTCAGGAAGATCTGAGTTTGAATTCTGCTTCAGATTCTAGCTATGTGACCCTGGGCAAGTCACTTACTCTTGGCCTCGGTTTTTTCATCTGTAAAATCAAGATAACCATACCTTACAGGGACCTTGGAGAATCAAATGATATAATACATGTACAGAGTTTTGCAAACCTTAAAGCATATATAAATGTCAGCTCTTGTGATGATGGTGATTCCTCTGAGGTCTCTTTCAATTTGAGATCTATGACCTTAAACCTAGGAGACAGACTTTTTGTGCCATCATGGCGAGAAGGTGACCCTGAATTCTAGGAAGGTATACCAATGAAGCACAAAATGTGTCAGGTTCTACCATGCTTGGAGGCTTTAAGTCCAGTCTTAGTAACAGACTATGTTTCTCCTCAGAAAATTGAACTGCTTTCATCTAATGTAAATTTATAGTCCATAAACTCAGCTTGGTCCTTGATGCTGTCTGACAATTCTTCTATTGATCCCTCTTGCTGAATCCCTAGTGCTTTCTCTGCACTAATTTACCCAAACCCTTTGTTCTCTTTTCCAATCACATCTCAATCCGTGGCATCCTCCTATGAGAAGATGAGAATATATTTTGAGAGCTAACTTAGCTCTGTTCCTCCATTTCTTAAAACTTCTCTGCACCATCACTCACTCTCTCCTCTTTCCCTCTAGTCAAATTCCTACTTCCTCACTAAAACTGATCCCTCTGTACCTATGATCCCATCCTCTCTCAAATCCTCTAGGACATTTCTCTGATAATCGTTCTCTTTGAAGCACATTTCCTCTCTGTCTCTCTCTCTCTGTCTCTGTCTCTCTGTCTCTCTCTCTCTCTGTGTCTCTGTCTCTCTCTGTCTCTGTCTCTCTCTCCTTCCCTCTTTCTCTCACCCCCCTCTTATTACTGGATCCTTTCAATCTGCACAGATCTCTCAAATACTAAAAAATACCTTTCTTCTCCCCTACGACCCATCTAACGGCTACAACATATCTATTCTTCCCTTTATGATTAAACACTGAACACTTCTAAACTGTCTGCTTTGTCTTTCTCATCACCCAACATCTTCTCAACTTCCTTGGTCCTCTCCTATCTCAGTCTTTGCTCATTTCTTTAACACCAATATTCTGATGATTCTATATGGTTGTAGATTGTCATAGTATAGTCTCGAAGGAATCAAAATCATAGGTAACCCAAAGGGCATGGTGGGTATAAGAAGGATGCTGGATATTAGGGCCCAATAGATGAATCTTCATCCCTAGGCAACCCTTGCTGTCTGATTCTCACACTTTTACTCCTCACAAAATTGAATTGCTTTCATCTACTGTTAATTTATGATCCATAACCTCAGATGGGCCCTTTAGGCTGTCTGACAATCCTTCTATTGATCTCTCTTGCTGAATAGAGAATAAGAGAGTAAAAAAGTTCACCAAGGACCCACATGACTGGAAACAGTCACATGGTGAGAATGATGGATAATGCATGAAAGGATGGATGGCCCAAGTGGCACACTGGTAGTCTCAAGGTAACAAAAGAAGCAGAGAAGAAATTCTAATATATTGGCCCTTTATGGAAGGTCATCCACAAGAACCATCCGGAATGAGGTGTAGAAAAATTTTGATCTATACTGGTAGAAGGGTGCCCACAGATCTACCAACAAGGCATCAAAGTGGCATGAGACAACAAGAAGATGAACTGGGCAATATATATTAGTGGTTTAATTTATTTAATAAATGTATCAAGCTTCTCAGTCTTGTGCTTTAAAAAGACATTAATTTCCTGTTTAGCAATGTTGCTTAAAATCTCTCGTTTACTCTTAGCAGCTTCCTACAATTTCCCAAATGCCTCAGAGGTATGTGTGAATAGCAGAATAGCAGTTTCACTTTTTTGCCCCTGAGACACTAACTAGATTCTTTCCAGGTGTTGCCGGGCAACCCAGAAATCATGATCAGAGGAACATAATAGAAGTGTTTCAATAACTAATAACTAAGATTCACTAATATATTTTTCCCTATACCTACTAGTTAAACCAACACCTATATACAAATGTATAGTCTTGCTAATTTTTCACTCTGAAAGATTAATTTTCTTTTCAGACAAATCTAGTGCAGCCAATTTCAGTCTCACTCCTGCCTATGTACTGTCTTCTATATACTTCAGCAGGAAAATTTGTGTTGTATATACAAACATAGGAATCTAGATTCCCACTTCAAAGATGCAAAGTTACCCAATGTGAGGAAAAAGTGTTTCTTTTTTCAAACAATACAGAGGTTGGTTAGCTACCTTGGTCAGCACTAATGTGACTGCATAACAATGCAATGATAGGCATCTGTTTGCATCTATATTCAGAATCTACCCTTTTACATATATGTATATCTATATGTCAAAAACCAGATGGGCCCTATCCAAGTCTAGAGAATCATCTGAGGCCAATTTCTTTGACCTGAGCTAAACAGAAAAGTAAGTTCACTTAAGTGAGAATCCAAATCACAAAAATTTAGAGCTGGAAAGGCCCTTGGAGATCTGGTCTAACTCCTTCCTTTTATATATGAGGAAACTGAGTCTCAGAAAGGTTTAGTGTCTTACCCAACATCACATAGGTAGGAACAAGCAAAATCATGATCACTCTAAGATTTGTTTCTTAGAACAGTGCTTGGACCATGCCAAGCACTGAGTAAATGCTTATTGACTGACTGACCCAATACAAGCACACTTCTGACATTATTAAAAACAAACAAACAAACAAAAAATCCATGGTTCTTGCTAGCATGTTATGGTTATAATGTAAACAGGGACCTAGCAGGCATGGATGGGGACGCCAGCAAAGGACATATCTATAACGAATGAGATAAGTATCAAAACATCATGTTGTAACTGTAAAGATATTTGAATTTGCTTAATTTTCCTATCATAAAGTCAGTGTTCCAACAAGGTTTTAGTTCTAGGAAGAGAATAATGGGAGTCAGGTTCATTCTTTCATGATGGCTTCTAAGCCAACAATCCAACAAGATTATCAATGGTTACTTTTATTTGCTAGCTCCAGTGACCTTTCTTCAATCCTCATTTTCCTATACCTTTCTATAGCATATAATACTGTTGACCACCCTCTCCTTCTGGATGTTCACTCCTTTGTGGGTTTTTGTGACAAAGCTCTCCTCTCCCTTGTATGACCCCTTTATATTAGTCTCCTTTTCTGGATCATTATTTGTGTTCCTTCCCCTAAGCATAAAGGCTCTGTCCTGGGCCTTCTTTATTCCCCTATCTATATTCTCTCTTGGTCATTTCATCATCTCTAATGGGTTCATTATCATTTCTATTCAAATGCCTCCCAAATTGGAATATTCAGCCTACATCTCTCTCCTTAGCTCCAACCAACTGTCTGCTGGGCATTTTCATCTCAATTTTCCATAGGCATCATTATATCCAAAACAAAGCCCACTATCTTTCCCCCAAACTCACTCCTCCTCTTATCTTCCTTTTTTTCTGTTGAAGGTCTAGTTCCCTAGTTTCATAATGTCAGTTATCTTTGACTCTTCCATTTCCTTCATCCTTCTATATCAAATCTACTGCCTAATCATGTTTACTCTGCTTCCATCTATCCCCTTCTCTCCACTCACAAGGCCACCACTCTAATTCAGACTTTCATCCCTTGCTTAGACTACTGAAACAACTTCCTAATTGGTCTCTCAGCCTCCAGCCTCATCACCTCTCCAATCCATCCTCCCCATAGCTTCCAAACTGATATTACTAAAAGATACGTTTGCCCAAGTCACTCTTTTGGTCAAGAAGCTTTTGGGGCCTTCTATTTCCTCCAAGATAAAATATAAACTCCTTTGGTTAGCATTTTAAACCCTTCACAGTCTGACTGTATTTTTCTAGACTGATTCTATACTATGTCCTTCATGGTCTCAACATTGCAGCTGAGTTGGCCTATATGTCTTTTTTGTATACCAAAATTCTATGTCTTGCCTCTATACCCTTGCAAAGCTTGTCCCCCATGGCTAGAATATTTCCCCTTCTCACTTCTGCCTCTTGGAATCCCTAGCTCCTTCAAGGCTCAAGTAAAGTTGAGCTCAACTCACAGTACCTCTTATAAGTGATCTTTCCTGTTATCCCCAGTTATTAGTCCTTTCCTTTCCAGAAATTTCTTCGTGTATATTTAGAATTTACATTTCTCTACATGTGTTGTTTTCCCCAAGAAGAACGTATGCTCTTTTCAGGCAGGGACTCTTTCTTTTTGTCTTTGTGTCCCCACACTGCCAGGCACTTAGTAGGCACTTAATAAAAACTCGTTGGATTGAACTGAATTGCAAATAGACAAGTTTTATTAACACTGGAACTCACTTTGAAAATGTACAAAACCCCAAATGCACAAAGTTCTTCTGGTTTATTTCATGCTTTTAGGTTTTAATCAAATCCAGAGCAATTTGAATTTTTCCCCCAACCTGGATGCCCAAGATAAACCTTAGACAGATTCAGCCAAATAGAAACCAAGGCCAAAAGTACCATTTGCTGCAGAATACCCAAATCTGGGCTCCCTTCCAGAACTGGCAAAGAACCTTACTGTACCTCCTGGATAGAGTTCTGGCAGTCAAAACAAAGTGGCCCAGAAAAAGAAAAAAAAAAGCCTTATCGGAGAAGGTCCAGTTCTTCAACGTCTAACTCTGCTCTCAGTCTGCTGCTGAATAAAAACTGTTACCTATTTTTGTTCATTTACTTAAAGGATTGTTTAACAGAGAAGCATAAAGTCTGGGGCATGAGAAGAGATGTGAGAGCAACCCTGTGGGCTAGAATGACTTCCAATCACAATAAACATTCTCAAGGAGGGAGGAAGATGGTAAGCGACCTGTTTCCTTTCTAACATTCTTTAAAATAAATGTAGAGGTGGCCTGAGATGTTTCCATTAGATGAACGGAGAGAAAACAGACCCATATAGACCACCTGCAGCATGCTCAGGCCTGATTCCAGGCCATAATTCAGCAACAGGATCCCATAGGACCATTCATCTCTGAAATCCTCTACAGTGCAAGACTGTCTGTTCATCTTCTAAACACTTCTTTCCTTCCCATTAGCCTTGGCATCTTGGCACATCCAGGAAGGTAAAACTCCCCAACGGTGTCTAGACACTCCTATTCCAGCCAGACTTCTCTTCGTGGATAAGGCTCATGGGGTGTTTGCTAAGGCAGTTCTCATTCAGAAACCTCAACCACAGCAGATCAGGCTGAGCTCCCTTCTACTGAGATCAGGCCAAACCAAAATTCTGGTCAATCACATCCTGGAGCATTTTTCCCTGAAGTATGTGAACAAAAGCCACAAAAATTATGAAACACCATAGACTCACTAAAAAGAACACAAGGTATCATATTTTCTCCATCCTTCTTAATGGTCAAATAGACATGTCATTGTGCATTACTCACTCGGGACATGTAAATGAAATATGAAAACACTGGGCATCATCATACTGTGTAACATACCACATTAGGGCATTTAAAAAAGTCTTTTTTATTTTACTTAAACACGGTAAACTCAATTTCCCTTCTTTTTTAAATGAGAAGTAGTATAATAATTTGTTCTCTGGGGGGCAAACCTATTCTCTCAGGCCACAGAAGTGGGAAAAGCTTTCTTCTGTCCCACTACTGCATCTGGACAGACCCAGACTAATGTCTGCGGGTGAGAGGGTCCACCTATATCATATTACTAACACTTAGAGATATCCAGTCCTCCCCCTTCCACCTACCCAAGGCATCAAATGGCAGCTTCATTCACTTGGCTGCTGCTATCCAGACCTCTGCTTTATTTTGATGTTGTCTGGGCAATCTGGACCATTTCCCTTCATTCATCATGGCTGACTGCTCATCTTATTGGCATCTGATGCATGTTCATGAAGTCCTGGGCCAGCTGCCCAGCATAGTAGGAAGGTATATCCACTATGCTGGAATTCTCTAACCCTTATTCCTGCCTGGTAAAGGATTGTAGGATCCTTGGATTTAGAGCTGGAAGGGATATTAGAGATTATCTAATCCAGCCCCCTTCATTTTTACAGATGAAGGAATAAATTCCAGAGAGGCTGTGCACTATATCAGGTCAAAAAGCTAGTACTAACTCACCTGAGATTCCATTCTTTATTATTCCCTAATTGCCAGAAGTGGTTTAAGTAGAAAATATAACTAGTTTAGATGACTTTATAGATGTTATATCCATAATTAGGATACAAAAGAAAATTAGAATTGAGTTAGGTTGCATTAAGTTTGTGAAGTTAACATCCTACAGGGCAACTCCATGATCTTACAAAATCTAATCTGCCCTCTTATTTTTACAGATGAGGAGACAGACCCACATAGATTAAGGGAATTATCCCAGTTCATAGAAGTAGTAAGAGGAAGAGTCTTGAATCCAGGTCCATGGAATCCAAATACAATGCTACCACAATACAACTAAATACGCCATACTGCTTCTCTGTGCTGAAATAGCATGATTCAAATTTTTGAAAAAACGGAATGTAGTGGGTCCCTATGAATCCATTATCAATGCATTAATCCAAGGGCTTAATGTAGTAAACCAGGAGAAGATGGTTGTAGGGCATGGGATAGTGTTACTGAGTGACCATACACCTGTTTCACCCTTCCCTCTTTGTGGGTCACATTACTAAACTGAACTATTTCGCCTGAGAAATGTGAGGGTGAAGTAACCATGTGCTAAAAACTGAACCTCGGGGTGGGGATGGAGGAGGAAGAAGAGGAGGAAGAGAAGAAAGAGACAGCTGGAAGAAGAGGAAGAAGGGAAGAAATGTGAAGGAAAGGGGGAGGAGGAAAAGCAGTAAGAGAGGAGTAGGGGGGAAGGAGGAAGTGGAGGGAAAGGAAGAGGAAATGTAGATGGGGAAGAGTAGAACAGCAAGAAGAGGAGGAAAAGGAACATTATTCCTCTGTGACAGAGTGTCTAAGATCACAGCTGCATTGCCTTTAGCTGAATGAGGATGTGGAGGGGGGGGGGAAGTAGAAAATAGGCTACCATAAAATTTTGCTGCTATAAGCTGATTCTTTGCAGAAACAAATCATTATTCATTGTTACCCTCATTCCCCCTTCATGTTTTTTATTTTACCTTTGACCTTGCTTTTTGTAGACCCTCCCTCATTTCTGATTTATTCCCAGATTCAGAGCCTAGGCCCATGGATCTGTGTGGATTCTTGGCTTTGACCTTGGAACTGCTTACCCTTCCTTTCTTGGCTCTATATTTCTTTTCCCACGGCTCGTTGCCTCTTGCCCCACTTCATCACCTGCTAGCCCTTCCTCCTCTCATTAATCCTTTGGAGACATACAGAGCCCCACATACCCACACAGAACAAGTCCCTTCATAGGTTCACAATAATCTACTCAACTCCCTACCCAAGGAGTGAGCTAAGTATGTTGTGAAATAATCCATTATATCCATCTATAAATTAATGTGGGTAAAATTAAAAAGTCTTTCACTAGGACACTAATCACAGGAATGAATCCAAGTATCAAAGTTTAAGACAAAATATCTCATCTACTTCTATTGTGATTTAATATCAAGTGAAAAGTTCCTCGAGAAGATCAAGGCAAGGCAACGAAACAGGTATTTATTAAATGCTATGTGCCAAGGACTGTACTAAGCAATGGGAATAAAGAACACAACCAGAAAAAAGAAAAAAGATACGTCATGCTCTCTAGGAGTTTCCATTCAAACAGGTGATGACAACACATAAAAAGAAGCTAAAATTGTGTGTGTGTGTGTGTTTGTATGTATGTGTAGCAACATGAAGAAATAGTAGTTTGGAAAGTTGGAGAGCCATGAGCATCCTGGAGAGGAATGAAGACATCATTGGCCTGGGCATCCTCCTTCAAAGGGAGATCTGGAGAGGAACCAGTCAATCAGAGAAAGAGTTTACAGGAGTGGAGGGTACTTCTAGTATGAGAAGCCCAGGGAGCGAAGTAAACTTCCAAAGTGCAGAGGCTTTTTGTGGCATCAGATAATCCAAAGAAACAAAAGAAAGAGGGAACAGAGTCTTTCTATCTGGCTTGCAGACATCACAGAAGCATCAAATCCAAACCATAGCTAGCCAAGAACTGCCTCTACAACTTATCCAAATAGTGGACAACTAGTCTTTGCTTAAAGCCCTTCCCATGAGAAGAAATTCACTATGTTCTGAGCTCTCATTGTTAGGAAGTTTCTCTTTGGATCAAGACTCTATCTGCCTCTACAATGTCTGCCCATCATTTCTAATTCTACCCTCTGGGGCTAAGCAGAATAGGTCTAATTCCCTTTTCACATGAGGACCCAAGTCAGCTATCATGTCTTTTTCTAAGTTTCTTCTGCAGATTAAACATCTCTTAGTTCCTTCAGCAAATTCTCATACAGCATGTACATTCTCACAACCCTTAAACATCCTGGTGACTCTCTTCAGGAGACTACCTATGTAAATAAAATTAGGAAGTATTTCAAATCCTATTATGTATATGAGAACACTAATGTGAAATATCACCATGATTATAGCAATTAGGCCTCACTTTATTCACATTTAGTACAACTAAGCAGCAATGATGCAGAAGTCATTCACTACCCTGTACAAATGCTTCTCAACTCTGACCTTGAAGAATACTTTCAGGACTAAAAGATAATTGAATCTTTAGTTCAAGTTCCAGCTCATGCACGAAAGGGCACAATCACAGAAGATGTAGTATGTCTGTGCATGTTGATAGGCAGACCCTTCTTAGGAAAATTGCCTCTTAGAAGACCCAGTTCATTTCAGATAAGGCCCCAAGCAGCTGCCAGATGATAATGGTTTCTGTAAATACCCAAAAGGGACAGACAAACCAGACTAATGGCCTAGGGGTGAAAGAGGCCACCTCAAATTACTATTCCTTGGAGATATACAGTACTACCAAATCACCATTGTTTTTTCTGTTATGTTTATAGGCTAATAGTTCCTATATAGTTTGAACCATGGAAAGATGAAAAGGAGTGGAGTTAGGAGATGAGCTAACACTATTCTATTTATCTTACTAGTACAGTGTATTTATGTTTACCTTGAGAGAGTACACAATTTATCCAGCATTGATTTACTCTTCCTATAATGTATGTTAGGTTAGTATCAATTAACTTTCATACACAAAACCAACCAGCTTTAAATTAGTCAGGTTGTTTCTGCCTTAGTGCACTCAGAATATCACAGAACCACAGAATCTTTCAGTTAGAAGGAAGCTTAGAGGCCATTTTGTCTAACCTATAACAAAAAAAAATCCCCACTATACTATATTCCATAAGTAGTCATCCATTCTATCCTTAAAGAAAATGGCAATGCCTACTACTACTACTACTATAATTACTTCTACTATTACCACCCCCCACTCCCATCCCCACCCCCACTCCTCCTCCTCCTACTATAATTACTTCTACTACCACCACCACCACCACCACCACTACTACTACTACTACTACTACTACTACTACTACTGCTGCTGCTGCTGCTGCTACTACTGCTACTACCACCACCAATAGCTATCATTTATATGGTGCTTTAACGTTTGCAAAATGCTTTCCAAATATTATCTCATTTATTCCTCACAACAACCCTGGGTGCTATTATCATTCTCACTTTACAAATTAGAAAATGGAGGCAGATAGAGGTTAAATGAGTTGCCCAGGGTCATATGTCTACATTAGATTTGAATTTAAATCTTCCTGAATCCAAGTCCACTGTGCCATCTAACTGCCACCTATGTCTTTTCATATGTATGCATGGAAACCTATAGAAAAATTGGTATGGACATTTCATAGTCAGTCACCATGAGCAAACTCACAAGGTAAAGATAGGAAAAACCAAGAAGATTCAAACCAAAATGTCCAACCCTTTTCATTCAGCATAATTCTCATGTGTGAGTGTTATGTGTCTGTCTACATAGTATATATACATATATGTATATATGTTTAAATTATGCTTGAGACAACTAGATCATGTAGAGGATAGAGCACTGGGCCGGGAGTCAGAAAGTCATGAGCTCATATATAGTCTCAGGTACTTATTAGCTGTGTGACCCTGGGTAAGTCACTTAAACTCTGTTTGCCTCCATTTTCTCAAGTGGAAAATGGTGATAATAATCTCCTGAGGATCAAATTGAGGATCAAATGAGACAACTGTAAAGTCCTTAGCACAAGTGCCTGGCACACAGTAGGTGCTATAGAAATGTTCAATCCGTTCCCCTTTCCTCCCCATCTGCAGATGATGGGAGGGATAGCGTACTGTAATGGAAAGAGCTTAGGCGTGGAATGGGAGAACTTAAAGTTCATAATCCAAAATCTACTACTAACTACCAGTGCATCCTAGGGCAAATTAACTTCTCTGAACCTTAGTTTTTTGTGTTGTTTTTTTTTTCTTTGCTAAATGAAGAGGCTGAACTAGATCATGGGTTCTTAGCCTGTGTTTTATTTTTTGTTTTCTAGTATTTTGATCACAGTATTTCAGTATAACTGGTTTCCTTTGTAATACCATGGATTTTGTTTTATGTTTTTAAAAACATTTCTCTGAGAAGGGAGCCATAGGATTCAGCAGACTGTCAAAAGGGTCCATGAGACAAAAAAGGCTAAGAACCTTATGAATTCTGATGGTGTCTTCTAGCTATCACTGTATTGTCCTGTGGACATTTCCCCTCTCCTGAATGCATGAGGGACATGGTACTCTGCATGTACATGGCATTCAGTCTCCAAATGAGACACAGTCAGGCCCAGTTGTGGCTAGAAGGAAAAATTCTAGCAAAGAAGCAGTGATGAGATATTAAAAGCCCAGCACTCCAAAAGATTCAAGAGTCCTTATCAATTGTGGCATACCTTACTTTGAGTTTGTATAAAATCCAGCATAAAAAGAAATGGAAGTACGTATTTCTCCTGCACATTCATGTAAATTCCATATCTAAAAATGAAGAGGACATTTGTGAAAATGATTCTTTGGGTCAATTATACACAGTGAGTAGATTTTTGTGGGCTAATCTTGAATCCCTCACATTTCTTTTATATTAGCTAAGTAATAGTTGAGTTTCCTTCTAAATGGAAGCTGTCTGTAGAAGAAGTGTTTAATGTGTCTGGGTCAATGTGCCAAAAACGATAAGTAATGATGAAAAATCTGGGGCCATGTTGGTAGCACAAACAGAATCTATTTGTTGTTTTAGAATGGGGACTATATCACTGGTAGATGATTTTCATAATCATTTGCATAACCCAGCATATCATAATGTATAAATCTGCATTTTAAAATTTATTTGGACCACAGGAAGAGAGGGAGAAGGTTCTCTTTGCCATTCTGAACTTTTCCCATAGATGAAATTTAATTTCTAGATAAATCTTATGGAAAGTTGATAGGGTTAAAAAAAACACCAAAAACTTTAAAATGTGAAATGTGTTTTTAAAAAAGTTCCAACCACCCACAAATTGGTAAGTTTCCCAAGTAAATTCAAGGAGCCAAAAACAAAACATCCCACCCTATAGAAAAATAAACTACAGCGTATTTATTATATGAGTGCATGTGTCTGTACATAAATATACATGAATATAGTTGTCTGGTTGTTTGCGCTTGGATTATCTGCATTACAGATTATTGGAAGGCAGTCCGGGAGACATCAGCCACTGCTGTGGCCCTAATCCAACTGGGCTTGGGGCATATTGGGCAGGAGAAGACCTGTCCCTGTTTCCTCTTTCTCAATGGCAGTGGGAGTATCAGTGGGGTTCCCTACATCCTGGCTACTCCTTTGTCTAAGTGGATTTAGGTTGCCTTCTCCATTCCACTAGTTTTCTCTAGTAGCATAAATTGATAATCATTTTTCTCTTGTCTTTTCCTTTCTTTTCTTCCCTTCCTCCCTCCTTCCTTCCTTTCTCTTTTTTTTTTTTTTGAGACTGGGTCTACCTATCTTGCTGAAGTTAAAAGTGATCACTAACGGGGCTCCATTTCCAAACTGGATCAATTTACCCTCCTTAAGAAGTTTGGTGGTCCCTGGGGCTCATCACATTCATGCTGGGCTTATCATGGATACCTTAATATGGGCAGACTGCCTTAATCTGTTGCAGCTCAGAACCCCTGAGTGATCTGCCAACTCTCCAGGGGCAGACTGCAGGGATTTACAAACCTGCCTCAGAGGTTACTTGTACAGCCCCCCACACACCCACATTCACATACACAAATAATATGAAGGTGCACATACACAACAGCTCACACTTATATAGCACTTTATAGTTTGCAAAATACACCTTTGTGAGAAAATTGTCTGTATCCCCATTGTACAGATGGGGAAACTGAAGTTTTGAGAGTTTAAATGAAGCCTTTGATCACAAAGGCTCAGGGACACCAAGTCCAGAACCTTATCAACTAGTCAGAATTACTTCTCAAATAACAGTGAAGTCTACTAGGAATGACCTTGGATATCTTCATCACCTGATGTGAGTCCTGTGACCTAAAATCTTCTTCATACTATTTATGTGTTTGTGTATGCGTGTGTGTCCATGTGTACATGAACATACACACAAACATACACATATACATATAGTAATATATACTATATAGCTATCTATCTTCTGTCTTCTGGCTATGGGCAGCTATTGGCAAAGTGGATAGAGTGCTGGGCCTGGAGTCAGGAAGATTGGAGTTCAAATATGACCTCATGCTTACTGGTTATGTGACCCTGGGCAAATCACTTAACCTCCGCTCTTTTCAGTTTTGTTGTCTGCAAAATGGGGGCTAATAGTAGTGCCTACCTCCTAGGGTTGCTGTGAGGATCAGATCGGATGACAATTGTAAAGTGTTCAACACTGTGCCTGGCACATAGTAATTGCCATATAAATGTTAGCGACAATCACCATTATTAACATTATTGTTAGTGCCTGCAAACACCCTTGAAAGAACCCACTGATGTTGATGAGAGTCTCTATGGTGTTCCGTATGGCCTCTACGGCAGGGGTTTTCAATGTGAGGCCCATGGGTTCCCAAGAAGTCCACAGATAGATTTAAGGGCATGTAGGAACTGGGATGATAAACAATTACGTTGCTATTTCAATATGGCTAGCTTCCTTTGACATCCTATGATGTTATATTTGTATTATACATTTTAAAACACTGTTCAGAGAAAGGGTCCACAGGTTTCACCAGATTGTCAAAGAGGTCCCCATGACATGCTAAAAGGATCAGAACCTTTGCTATCTAGGCTGCCTTGAGAAGCACTGGGGTACCCTGGCAAAAGAGTCCTTAATTTTCACACCATTAAGTTAGCACTGAATGAATACTCATTTACAAGGGGAAAAAGCTGAAGTGTCGAGTGGCTAGCTTTCCCAGAAATCTTCACCAAATAAGCTGTTTTCTGTTAGGTTAGAGGGGAAACCAGAGAATAATACTCTTTCCTCAGATATACTATTAAAATCTGTGGGAAAAAAGCTTTCCAGAGAGGTCGAGGTTTTATGCTATCTCCGGAATGACCAATCTATGTTCAAAGACCTGGGTAAATACCAGCGACTCCATTTCTGAGCTCACAATGGCATTCATTTCAGATTTCTTTCCAATGCACCCAACACTGAGAATCACTTCTCAATTCATTACAGAAGACTAATAGTGAAATTCAATAAAAGGGGAGGACATGAGATTAGTAACGCGAAGTAAGGTTTACTGTTCCCCAACCCCACTCCAACCTCTAAAACCGAACCATTTGCAACGTGTTACTGCTGACACTTTCAGCCTTTTTAAAAAGAGTGCATTTTTTACACCTGTGAGAATAATTTAGGGTCTTGGGTGGGTGAATGGGAGTGCTGATTAAATGAAAGAATTACTAGAAGAATGAAGTACAAGTCTGAACCCTCAGTTTCAAGCTTCCAAAGGGAGACCCAGGCTTTCTTTGTACCACAGTGCTTTCCAAATAAACAGCTTGGTCTCCAAGTTGAAGATGAGTCCTATGACAACAACAGCTGAGTTACCCAAATGCACACATACCCAAACTGCTGCCCTGGCTGACAGTGGTTTGCAGTCATTTGCAAACATTCTGACCTAAATCAGAGCCCGTTATAAAAGGGCTTGTGTTTAACTTTGTAATATTTAATTCCAGCTTGTTCTTCCAGCTATCCAAGCTGTACATGATTAAAATCATATTGCTGCAAACATTGAATGGTATGAAAAGTTTTACCATATGTATACAATTTAATAGCTGTAGAATTTGGCATGTCTACAGTGATTCGATTAAAGACAGGAGGGTTTGGCCTGTTTGGGTGCATAAATTATATGTTCTGCAGCACTTGGGGGCTGGGGTGTTGCTTTAAACTGAGCTGTCTATGACATTTAACTCTTTGTCAACTGTCAACAAGGGGGCTTTTTGTCTTCCAACTATGTGAACCTACCACAACTTAGAAACAACATTACGTGGAGCATGGAGAAATGAACCTTTAAAAAATTTCTACTCAAAGCATAACATACTATTTCTACTGAATCAAAAATAGGGCTATTCAGTCTGGAAAGACAAAGGCTGAGGAAGTTTATGATGAAAGCTCACAAACTCACAAAAGGCATGTTTGGTGTCGTGGTAAGAATGCTGGATTTGGCATCAGAGGACCTTGTTCGGAATCCTTGCTCTGCCGTTTGTGCGATGTTGTGAAACTACTAACCTCTCTGGGCCTCAGTTTCCTCATCTGTAAAATGAGGCAGCAGTTAGAAAAGATGGCCTTTAAGGTCTTTTTTCAGCTCTAAAGCTATGATTTTATAAATGATGCATTCACCCAGTCCTGAAGTAGTGGAACTAAAGGATACCCCTTGAGAGTTCAAAAGATAATTTCAGGACAAACAAAAGGAAATATGGTACTACTTTATATAGTAGATACTAAAATCTGCATCATTTTTTAGTTAGTATCTCCCAGTATGCATGGCAAACAAGTAATATGTCCCAACAAGCCTGGCAGAAATTCAACATCTACTTTACCTTGGGTCTAAAGGTAAGTGTGAAATGAGGAGAAATGCCCACCTGGCTCAAGGAGTTGTCACATTCCCATTCCCATGACTTTGTTAGAAAATGTCTGATATTTCTGCCGTTAACAAGATCTCTCATCAGTGAGCAAGGAGGCACAAATCAGTCATCAGTTTCGGGGATACCATTATGTGCTACAAGCTTCCTACATCTGAACAGCTCAGTTTCACTTTTACCTGGCATCATATAATTAACCATTAGGAGTCATACCAAAACAAACAAACAAACCAAAAAAAACAAACAAACCAAAATCCATTTTTTTCCCTTCAATTTCCTCAGCTTCAAAGTTTACAATAAATTCTTTTGAGATTTAAAAAATGGGTTTTTGAGGGTCCAGTTTTCCTCTTGACAAGTTTTTAGGAGGGAAAAGGAAAGAACTGGATAGAAGTATATAGTTCATTTCCCAAGAGGGAAGATTCAGGAAGAGTTTAGAAAAATTTCTGAGGGAAAAAAACCCAAACCCAACCACATCAGGGAAACTAGAAATGATGTTTAAGGGGACATCCCTAACCTTTTGAATTTGACATCAGAGATGACAACCATGTCCCCCCCACCCCATGTCTCTTGGTGCTTCTCTTTGCTCAAGGCATAATACTAGACTTTATGGATCATGAATGTGACTTAGTGCAGGCCTTGCAATCACATGTTCATATCATCTCTAGTTGATATTCCATAAATATTGTTTATCTTTAAGGCATCCTACAATATCAAGTTCTCTTATAGAGTTTCTCTCTATATTTAACCATACTCATAATGTTAAATTTTTGCAGGCACTAAGTAGAGAAACATATGTTTATCATTTGTGGATTTTAAATTGTTTTCAAATGACATCAATGAGATATATCCTCAAAAGAAAAAAAAATTAGGCCACCAAGTCCCCAAAGTGAGAGCACAAGCAAAGACTATTGTTCAATAATAAAACATTCTAATTTATAGTGACATAATAAACTAATTGTTAATAATGTCTTCAAGAATGACTTTCATCTGGGGCTGAAAAAAATAGCCAGGAATTGTTGAGGAGATATAGAGGAGATTAATTTCTTACTGATGGCAGAGGTCCTGCTGAGCTGATCAGAGTTCAAAGAGAAGACAAAGTTAGTCAGTTGACCCCCTCAAAAGAGGGCTAAAGGAAATAAATCATTTTTGGTTATAGGGCTCCATATAGTCACCAACTGAGGTCCAGGTGCTGTGTCTTCAGGACACATTCAGTATCTAGACTGAGCCTTAACAAGATGTCAGGGTTAAGGAATTGCCAAATGAATAGTACAAGAGCTTGAAAAAATTCAAACATTAGAAAAAAGAGAAAGACTATGAGTTTGATTTGTTAATTTTTGAGGCAATAATTTGATATACAGGAATTGAATGTACAATAAATAATGGGGAAATTGTAATTAGTCAGTCATTTGAAATTGTAAATATGTAATAGGGAGGGGAGAGACCACCAATCTTAATAAAACAGTAATAATAATAATATTAGCAATTTTATAACACTTTAAAACTTGCAAAGCACTTTACAAATACCATCTCATATGATCTTCATGATCATCCTAGCAGATAGGTGTTATTAATATGTCCCTTTGACAGATGAAGGAACTGAGGCAGAAAGAGGGTCAGTAACTTGCCCAGGGTCATATAGCTGTTTTGGATTTGAACTCAGGTCTTCCTGACTCCAATCCATGCTCTATCTGCTGTTCTACCTAGTTGCCATAAGGAATGAATTTAAGAAAAGGAAAAATAAATGCAGTAAATCAGAACAACTTTCTAGGATTACAGTCCATCAGGTGGTAAGAAAGGAATAATGCAAGCTTTCTCAAAGCTGTTAAAGTCAGAAGAAAACTAGGAAAAAACAATATTTTTGTAATGAGAAGACTAAAGGTTTTTTTTCTTCCTTTTTCTATCTTCCCTTTAATACTGAATTTTAAAAAATGCTGGGCTTCAAATATTCTCTCTTTGAAGGTTTAATTAAACCATTAAAAGTGAAACATTTGATTTTAGCTTGTTTACTAGATATTTGAGGATCAATCCCCAAATCTTCCCAATATTCATTATGCAAGTGAAGGTGAACAGGTTTCCAGGAGAGATACCCAGGAAGGTAAAGGGTAGTATGATAAGTTGGAGAGAAAAAAAAATCATTTGTGAGCACATTATTTTCTTTCACTGGGGTAAGAATGGAAAACACCATGCTCTGCCCATTGGTTAGCACCCTAGACCAGTGAGTGAGAGGGGCATACAAAGACTCTGTTTGGCAGCAGATTGAGTTACTGATCTCGAGGAGGAAACTGGAGAAAAAGAACAATGGTGGCAAAATACCCTGTGTCAGAGAAATAAACATTGCACTGATTGCAATTGTGATGCTAAAAATAAGAGCTGACCTTGGAAAGAAGAGTATTAAAAAGGTCAGGTGGGAAAGGGGACTTTGTGGAAGAGAATCCCAAGTCTTCCCACATATCAGTTTTCACTAATTGTCCTCTGACACTGTTCTCTTTGGTTTTCTTCTAGCTCTGGCTAAGTATGTTATTTCAATTCATTTTCCTTGTCCAAATATACAAAGCACATCAGATAATATCAGGAAAAGCTACCTATTCATTCATTAAATTTTGGGAACTCTTACTCATGCCTAACAAGGGGCAAAATTTGTATTCTTCCTACACTTCACAATGTGGGGTAATCCCTTCTCAACTACAAAACACAATATTTCTCATGCATTTGGGTGTGATCACTGGCTGTTCTCTGTCTCCCTTTAGGCTGGAAGACAGAAATGGGTTTCAAGTGTATTAGGAAGGTTTTTTAATAGAAATAGGAAGAACTTCCTGCCATTACAGCCAATGCTACAAAGCTGTAGTTATGTTGATAAAGGAGGCAAAGTAAGATAACCTCTGTTTTTTTGGTTTTTTTTTTTAAGCAATCGGGGTTAAGTAAATTGCTCAAGGTTACATGGCCAGTTATTTCTGGGTGTGGTGCGGAGTATCTGAGCCCGGATTTGATCCAGGTCATCCTGACACTGGAACCAGTGCTCTTACTCGCTGAACCACCTGGCCGCCCCTAACCTCTGGTTTTTGTCTTGATTACTTGAATAGCACAGTTCTTATTTGAGAGCAATAGGGTTCCCTTCCTTAGCATGATCTCCTCCCCACTTCCAAAACACTGACAAAAGCATGTAAGCAACACCCCCCCCCCACCACCACCACCCCGGCAAATGAGCAAATTAGCACATTTCAAATGTCTAAATCTATCTTTCTCTTAGTTTGGAGAAGTCTGGGTACATTGTTAAATTCTGGAATTTATTATTGTAGAAAATTATGAAATTCTCTTCCCAGGAGACCTTTAGAGAAAGAATTGATAACTGTCTATCTGGAATGGTATTCAATGAAGTGTGCCTGGAGCAAGATGGATGAAGTAAATGATTTCTGCAGGTCTTTGTGTTTCTGTAATTCTATTAAGCATCATCCTGGCAGGGTACGATCCCAGGCCTTTCAGGGAGAATGCTGATGTGCATTAATGTGTCTTTGCTGGTGGTTTTAATTTCTGAGGAACTTCATCTTAAGGGTGGGTGCACAATAGGTCAAATTTCAAACTCCAGAACTCAAGTGCCAATCAGCTAATCTTCATTCCTTGAGTACCCTCCAAAGAGCTCACATTTACAATGGATCTGATCCACTTGTGAGTTGGGGTTTATAAAATACTCCTTGGAAATGGTTATCTAACCTCATCTAGGTGAGGGTAATTTACTATAATAATGACTAACCTACTCATCCTGATTAGACCACTGGGTAGGTCTTAAGTGAGTATACCCCATATACTAAATAAACAGAAAGTTTTTTGAGGTCATTCTCAACATTGAAGGTCTTAGGTGCATTTATTCAGTGATCATAATCAATCTCAAGGGACACTTTCAGTAACAAAAGATCTTCAGACAATTGCTTCCTAATTAGCTTAGAAAACAAATGACACCCATGTGAATTAGACAGAAAAGAGGATATCCCTATTGACAGTGCAGACCCAGTGTAGCCAGGAAGTCCATATGGTGTAATATGATAAATCTATCCCTCTAGGACTCTACAGCAATGCAGTGAATTGTTAAATATAGCAATGGATTACTGAAAGAGGGAATGAGATTCCTCTTTTGCATAGGCCCTTTAGAATAAGGTAGGTCTTATTTTCCTACCTTGAAGTCGCTTCTAGCCCTATTTTTCTACACATGAAAGGATGTACTGAATTTCAAATTACATTTTATATTCCTTTTGTAGTCATCTCAACTGTTTTCCAAATTGTAGGAATTCTAATTATTATTTTTCTACCATACAGCTTCATAAGTCTTGTGTGCACTGTCCCTGTATGCTTATGTGGGGTCATTATATAATCAATTGTACAAAAAGACCAAACAAAAAAATGAGTTTCCAGTCTAAGAGCATGGAAAACATCTTGTATTTGCAAGGAGCTCCCTCCAGAGGTAGCTGGAATGAAAATATGGAAAAATATACCCCCCCTCCATTTAATACTGTCTGAATTCTATTTGTAGCATCACTACCATTGCTAGTTGCAAATAAATACTGAAGAGGCACTAACCAAACTCCAATGAACAATCTTCACTTGAAAAAGAAAGCAAATAACCTCTGAGAAACAAGAAATTTTCAACTTAAAAAATAAACATATTATTCTACTATATATATGTGCATGCACATATATGTAAATACGGGTACACATACAGATCCTCATATATGTACAGCATGTATATGTGCACATGCACACACACATATAGGGTTGATTGTCAGGATTCTACTATATCTAAGAGAGAAGCAAGGTTGGTCAGCCCTACAGGAGATCTGTGAGGTTTTCTACCCATTTTATAGATAGACTACCAGCTAGTTCCATAAAAAAGTTGCCTGGAAGGGCACCTAAAAAGGGAAGAACAGAACCCACTAATTAAATTTTCCTATCAATTTCTCCTTGATGACTTTTCATATCTTGATTTGGCAAAGTAATAACTATGACTAGATGGGTGGGAATATATTGACCACAGAGAATCAATTTCTCAGACTGAATGAATGAATGAAGCATTCATTAAGTATGCTAAGTACTGTGCTAAGAGCTGGGCTTACAATTAGAAAAACAAGAAGGTCCCTCCTCTCTAGGAGCTCACATTCTAATGGGGGAGACTATGGAAGGTTTCAGCTGTAAGTTTGATGGAAAGGTCCCATGCTCCTTAGGGTGCAGAAGCAAAGCAGATGGTAATTGCTCTTCTTTGATGTTGTTTCTAGGGCTGCAATCACATCAGTTTCTGATGTTACCATTTGAAAGTGTTTGAAAGTGCCAATGACTTGGGTGGGAAGATCTTTCCCTTCTGAGACTTCATTAGCCATGGTTGTAGCACCTATAGGAGCGGTCAGTTGCCAGGATGCATCTCCATAAAGGATGCTTCCCAGGATGCTGGCTGAGATCACTGGGCTGGAGCCTTGCTATTACAAAGGCTCTTGGGTTCAGGATCCTGAGTGGTCTCCACTGGGGTCTGAGGAGAGATAGTGGTCAAGGTGTTTTGAGCTTCCTGGCACATACTGCCTACTATCTCTGCATCAGGATGCTTTGATGTTTCAGCAGTGTGATACAGCAGAAAGTGCATTGGCTTGACCTGTATTCAAATCCTACCTCTGATTTTTACTGTGATCTTGAGTAAGTTACAACTTAACTAGACTTCTGTCTCCTCATCTATAAATAAAATAAAATGAAATAAAAATAGGAGGTTTGGAGTAGCTGATTGACCTTTAAGGTCTCTTTGAATCCTTAATCTCTTATCTATGATCTTACCAATTTGTTACTCTCTCAAGTGGCAAGATCTCACCCTGGAACTACCTTCTTACTCTGTACAATTTCTTGTCCATGTTTTTTTTTTCCATAAATGATCCATCTAATGCACTGGTAGCCTTCCTCTGATCATTTCTTGGAAACTAGTACAATGTTCAGGTAGTTTCTTAGCCTTCATTATTGCAACTTTTAAATTTTTTTCTTATTAATTTATTTTTAGTTTTCAATGATACTTTTATGGTGATACATTTCCTTAATGATTTCTTTATACCACTTTTCATGGGCAAACCTGTCATCATTAATATTTGATACAGCCTACTTACACCAAGCATTTATTGTCCCATTGCCCTTTGGGTCACCTTTTTGCAACTCAAATATTTCTTAAATCTAGGATCCTGGTATTCCATAATTCATAGCCAAATAGCATTAGTGGGATTTTTTTATACAGATGTGTGAATTAATTAATGCACAAAATCAGACTGATGCAACTGACCACTCATCTGTAACTTACAGTCTTAGGGAGACTCCTGGGAGGAACTAAAGTATTGAGCAACTTGAACATGGTCACATAGATAGGATGTGTCAGAGGTAGACTTGAACACAGGTCTTTATGACTGCAAAGCTGGTCCTCTATAGAGACCACGGGGGTTAAAAGGATGGGCTTTATAATAGTTATGAGAAGCTTGGTATCATGGAACATTTTAGGCAATTTTCCTAAAGCAAAATTGCCCAGTTTCTTCTTCCTGTTTAGTTTTGGACCTAGGTCATTGTCCAGCTATAGCACCTGGTCAAGACATATGTGGTTATAGTTTAATTTAATAAATATCCCATTGAACTACATGTCATAATCTGGGCTGTACATATTTTTTATCCACTTTGGTTTTTGTATGAGTAGATAACTAGGCTGCTTTAATTTTGAGTGATCTTGGGTCTGACCCCTCATAGTTAGTGTTTTAGGGTTCATTACAATCAACATAATGTCCTCTGCAAGCAAAATCATCTAAAGTACTTCCATGTGAACAAGGAGTAACCGATGTATCTGAACTCTGCATTGCACATTAACCATGGGCAACCACTTGGGTGGTTGGATACTTTATCTGATGTCTCACTTGGGGCTGATCCTCAGCGAATGGTTGAGCAAAATTACTTTCTGTTTATAACTGTCATAGAATCTTGTATGTGACTTATGTGTATATACATATATACACATAAACATATATTTATATGTGCATGTATATATGTGTATATGTGTGTGTGGGAACCATTAAGGCCATACTTAATAACTGGGTCAAATGCTTTTAAAAATAAAATCAACAAATAAAAGACATGATGGAGTCAGGTATTTTCCAGAGCTCCTAGTCAAGTATGTGATTGTGAAGATGTAGTCAGTCTATTATAGAATACCATCTGCAAAAGCTTATCTGTACTTTGACCATATTTTCATCAGGGATACCTACAATGCATATACACACACTATGTATGTTATAGAAGCAATCTGTGCTGGTGATAATATAATTCTAAAAGCATCTAGAGACCTAAAAGAAATGAATGCTCCAAAAGAATGATGTTTGAAGACAATACTATTACCAAAAAAAAGGCAAGCCAGAAAGACATCAGCAATTAGGAACTCATATGTGCACTTTATCATACAAATTTTTATGAGTACGGTATTAGTAATAATAGTAATTTGCCAGAGTAAATGCTCATCAGTTGGAGAAAAATCAAACAAATCATGGTACATGAATGTAATGCATTATTACTATGTTGTAGGAAAGGAATATGATGAATACAAAGAAGTGTATACTGATACAAACAAAGAAAGAGAGCCAGGGAAAAAGAAAAAGAAGCACAGACAACAACAACGTGAATCAGAAGAACACCACCACTAGCAACAACCAAACTGAAACTGAATGTTGCATGATTATAATCACCAAAAAGAGATGCGAAAATCTTTACAGAGGCGCTGGACTACGGGTATGTCTACTGATGAGATCATTACTTTTGCTAAACTATTTTTCTTCTTTCTTTTACATTCTTTGTCCTAGGGAATGACATTCTGGGTAAGAAGGGAGGGATCTATTTGAAAAGGAAGTTCATATAAAACAGGAGGCAGCAATGATTTTTTAAAAACAACCATAATAGTGTTACACATTTACATAGCTCTTTATGGTTCACAAAACACTTATTATTTCAAATAGGAGGAAGTTGAGGCTCAGAGATTTTAGGTTATTGCAATCTCATGATCACGTAGCTAAAATGAGAGTTAGGATTTGAAGCAAGGTCTTCAAGCTCTAAACTGAGTGCTCTTTCCATCACATAAAGCTGCCTAAGAAGTGAACAGGAAGAGATTTTAGATGAAAGAAGTGCATTTAAACCAGAATAAAAATTATTAAAAAAAAAACTGGGATCTTTGAGCTATTGTTTCAGTAAAAAGGTAGTAGTAATAACTTTGTAATGACATCCATGACTCATGTAAATGGACTGGAAATGTACAAAATGTACAAAAAAACCCCAACAAAACTATTGTTTCAGTAAGAAGGTAGTAGTAATAATTTTGTAATGCTATCCATGACTCATGTAAACATACTGGAAAGGGTAGACTGGGTTTGCATTAGCATCTTGAATTGGAAGTATCAGTGTGACATTCATGGTTTGTGCCCATGGTAGAGAAAGAAGGTGATTAGTCCATACTGAAAAAGCACCTGGATGGATCTCCCAAGCTTTTTATTTTTTTTAAATCAACTTTCAGTAATTACATCTTACATACCCCTGGGACAGGCAAATACAATTACTCTCATTTTCTGATAAGAAAACAGACATCAGAGATTACTACTATTAGGAGTCCTAGTAATGATCATATGTCTGACTCTATGATTCTTATTCAGGTTAGACTCCCATTAAAGACAGTGGAAATTTGGCTTGAGATGATAAAGAATCTCCTAATAAGGCCCCCATGGAGGTTTCATCCAATTTCAGGGAGTATGGCATAGTTCTGAAAGAATAAAGATGAGGGAAACAGCTGAGTTCAGGACTCCCTTTCCTACCAAGTCATTAGATAACATTTTCTTCATATTACATATGAGAGATCTAGCTGGACTCTTTAGAGATTAAAAATACATAACTAAAAATGAACTACAGTATAAGTAAAATGAAAGTTTACGCCACAGAATCTTGTCTTGACTACAATATATGGGAATAAGCTTGATGTCTCACTTAATTCCAAGTCATACTGGTTACTATTGGATGGTATTAGGCGGCAATATGAGTTCTAACTTGCAAATTAATATTGCATGGTGAAGATCCCAGGGGGAAAAAACATCTTAGGATCACAGACTTGCCCTATTAGATGGGGTCAAGGGCTTATTTAATTCTGTCCTTAATTATTTCAATCAGAGAATATCTACACATAGTCCAGTGGAAAGAATGCTAAGATTTAGAGTCAAAGGACATGATTTCATCATCGTCGCTGGGTCACGTCCTAGGTCTGTGACCTTGGCAAGTCTCTAGAATTTGGGTTCTTCATTTGGAAAATATGAGAGACGGATCCAGATGCTCTCTGAGGTCTCTTCCTCAGTTTTGGATCTATGATCCTTTTAACACAAACCACCAAAGGTCTACAGTTGGCCTGGCTTTCTTTTTCTTGTCTCTCTCTCTCTCTCTCTCTCTCTCTCTCTCTCTCTCTCTCTC